>NC_142071.1:26982500-27282500 GCF_059756535.1 Pantherophis guttatus | reverse complement strand
GTGTTCTGGCCTAAGGTTCCTTAGAAAGTATAAAGCACAATCTTAGTCCCGCAAAACCTCTTTTATTTATACGACGGTAAATTACTTTCATTTACAGTCTGCAATAAACAGTCTTTCAGAGGAAGGTTATCAACACCCACCTATCTCACATGGAACGCTGCCCGAGAGCTAATTTCCAGACGCAGGGCAAGGCCAAACTTGGCACAGAGTCACAAACAGAACTTTCAAATCTTGAATCGGCCAGATGAACAAATTGCTTCCTGCAAAAGCTCACGTCCCGTTCGCTCTTCTTTTATGTCTTATGGGAGGAGCCAATCATCTCCAAGCCTTACTTCCAAGTCGACCCTGTTTTCTTAATTGTTCCTGTCTTCTGGCAGCTCTGCGAATGCGCACACTGGGAACAGGCTCCCGCTATTCTTCTGCCTCACTGCTGTCAGACTCCGGAGGCTGCACATAACTATCAGATGGCCTTGGCCCCCTCTCTGCCTCTGATGTAGAGCCTTCATCCGAGCTTTCCCCAGCCCCCAGCACTGGCCCAAGTTCCTTCCCAACTTCCTCACTGTCCGACTCTGCTGCCAGCTCTGCTGGTCGCCGGTGGGCTACAACAGTTGGGGGCAAAGATGCTGACTCTGTAAGCCACTTAGAGAAGTCTGTAAAGCACTGTGAAGCAGTATATAAGTGTTTTGCTACGTCTACGATGAAAGTCTTTAGAGTTTCCCTCTTTCTAAAATTGATGGGAGACTGTCGAAACATGTAGGCTGTGGAAGACATGAGGTTGAAAAAGGTTGGTAGAAGAACAAGAAAGCATGGCATGAAGAGGTGAGGTCTAACAAGACTGAGTTCATGGGAATACAAGTGGGCGTAAAAGCAAAGTCGCTTCTTTCTCTTATTAATGGTTCTTAGTAATGGTTCTTAATGGTTCTTGAAGAGCTCTGGACTTCAACTCCCAGAATTCTGCTGCCCATGGAATTCTGGGAGTTGAAGTCCGTCTATCTTAAAAGTTGGTGACATTCAGAAACGTCGTTCTGTCGTAAGATAAAGGTTGCTCAGGTACAATATAAAACAGTGGTAAGGGATGTTAACTGTTTCGCAACTCGATACAGACAATATCTCTTTATTTCCGTTGGACCAGTTTTCTGAAACCAGCATGACACACTAAGCCAAAGACTGACCAAAAACACGGGGTGTAGGTTTCGTGCATGCATACCTTCAAGTCAAATTGATTCATGAACAAGTCCATTAAGTTTACTTGGTAAGGTTTTGGGGAGTTTTTTGCCTCCTCCTCCTCCTAGTAGCTGATTCAGACAGCGAGGAGGCTGGTGTGGTGCTGTGCCAGCAGCCTGTGCAGCTGGCACTTGAGTCGGACAATGAAGAGACTGGAGAAGATGTGGTGCCAGAGGCGGGGATTCAGCCAGGGCCTTCAGAACCTCCAGAAGCTCCCTTAAGTGAAGAGGACGAAGAGGAGGAGCCTCTTCTCGATGCACAGCCGCGCAGAGCTGCCAAAAGGCAGGAGTGGCTCCTCAGGAGAAGGTCTTCTCGAGAGTAAGGCTTGGGACTAATTGGCCATTCCCTTAGCCTATTTAAGGAGGAACGCCAACTGAAGCAATTTGCAGAGAACAACTTCATTCACATACCTTCGTGTCTTGTCTTGCTTATCTTATCAGCTTCCTGCAAATTGCTTCTGGGCATTCTGCCAACCACAGTAAACTTTCAGTTATTATTCTTTGAAATCTTGGCGGCTGTTAATGCAATTAATTAACAGCGGTTGTTGTAAAAGACTGGTTTATTGAGTAAACTAAGGTTTGAACGGACTTTGTGTGTGCTGCGTTCTTCGGGGTCCGTAGCTGGGGCAGAACACCTCCCTTGAGCTAAGAGAAAAAAAATCAGCCAAAGGTCACACAGTGGAGTGACTAGAATTCACAGCCTCCTGGTTTCTAGCCTTGTGCCTTAATCACTGTATCTGACTGGCCCTCAGGTTTACATTCATTTCAGGAACTGATGCCTTAAAGCAGGGGTGTCAAACTAAAAGGCCCGTGGGCCAGTTGCGGCCCGCGATGTGGTTAGATCTGGCCCGTGGGATTGCTCTGGAAATAGCAAAGGCCCAGCCCCCAGCGTCTTGGCCCAGGTCCAAGCTGGCCAGGCACTGATGTAAAAGTTGGTGGCGGCCATCCAGCCTGGAATATGGTCAGCCTAAGATCTGCGGGGCCACCCTGGAGCCAGCGAGATCTGCAGGGCCACCCTGGAGCCACCCTGGGCGTATGCTGGAGACAATGGATCCCCCCATCCACCTGGGCCACCACAGGTGCACCCAAAGCGAGTGACCGTTGTGGTCCACCAGCAGCCTGCGGAGCTGGCAGCAGAGTCGGACAGTGAGGAGGCTGGGGAGGAAGATGGGCCAGCCCTGGAGCCTGGGGAAGGCTCGGGCGAGGGCTCTGCGTCAGAGGCAGAGAGGGAGCCAGGGCCATCTGGGAGTTATGTGCAGACTCCGGAGCCTCCAGAGTCGGATATCAGTGAGGCAGAGGAACAGGGAGAACCTGTTCCCAGTGCGCGCATGCGGCCAGCTGCCAGAAGGCAAGAGCAGTTAAAACAAAAGGGTCGACTCGGGAGTAGGGCTTGGAGATGATTGGCCCCTCCCATTTTAAATGTTATCTAATTCTGGGTTTTATTTAATTGACCAAACTAAGTAATAATTTTAATTAGCAATTTTATGATGTTTGTGTGTCTATATTTTCTTGACTGTACACCGCCTTGAGTCCTACGGGAGAAAGGCGGTATAGAAATATAATAAATAAATAAATAAATAAATAAATAAATAAATAAATAAATAAATAAATAAATAAGACATTAAGGAGGAGCAAAGGCACGTGAGCCTTTGCAGGAAGCAACTTTGTTTGTTCTGGTCGGTTTAAATTCTGCAGCTCCGTTTTGACTCTGTGCTCTGTGTGGCCTTGCAAAGTCAATTGCCAATTAGGTCTTGGCAGCATGTCAAGGGAGATAAAGGTGGGTGTTTATCAGTCTTATCCCGAAGGACTGTGTCAGATTTCTGTTGGGCTCTTTGCAACTATTTGGGACTCATCTGTGAATGAACAGATTGAGAATGAACCGGCTGTGAATGAACAGAATTCACAGCCGTTGAAATAAAAAGAGGATTTTGGGGACTCGAGTGCTTTTACTGTATCGGGAAGCCTAAATCAGGACAGTGAAGTTGAGCTGGCCACGCCCACCCTGTTGGCTGCGACCACCGGCTATGCCCACCCAGCCACCCGTGGTCAACCACAATCCTGATGCTGTCTTCAATGAAATCAAGTTGACACCCCTTAAAGCACCATACATTCTTTGTCCAAAGTCCAAAGCACTTCTTCCAACAAATTTCTGAAGCATTGCAGCAACCTTAAAGAGTACAAGAATAGGGACCTGACCTGAAGGCATAATACAGTTTAATTCAGTGTTTTTTTTTTCTCCCTGGAAATAGGCTGCAAGTTAATTAATCATACAGGTATTAACCAATCAGTTGGCAAACTCACCAATTTGCTTACATTTGCAGATTAGTTAAACTAGGACTACCACATCTGGGCTTCAGAAATCCAGATAACCAGTAGAGGGCAATAGAGATACAGAAGACTCTAAATCTTTGCTGCCATCTAGTGGTACCTGGATATTTTGTATCTCCATTCTGGTAAAAGACACAGTTCTCAACAGTGAGGTATTTCCTTCTTTCTTTCCTTCCTTCCTTCCTTCCTTCCTTCCTTCCTTCCTTCCTTCCTTCCTTCTCCCTCCCTCCCTCCCTCCCTCCCTCCCTCTCTTCCATCTCTTTTTCTTCCTCCTTTCCTTGCTTCCCGCCTTCCTTCTACCCTCCCTCCCTATTCCTCCCTCCCTTTCTTCCATCTTTCTTCCTTGCCCCTTTCCTTGCTTGCTTGATTCCTTCTTCCCTTCCTCGCTTCCATACATTTCTTTATCATTTTACTTTAAAACATTTAAAGAATAGCTTCATTTTCTTGATGTGCTTCATGTCCAGTCTCGTTACAGGCACCCTCACTGAAAATTCACTTGTGCATGCTTTTATTGTTTAGAGATCTGCTCGCAAAGAAATCAGACCACATGTTTAGCCATGTAAATATCTTTGACTGATTAAGCTAACTTAATTTACAGGATAAACTTCACAGTTCTTTCTGAAAGGGTCAGTAAAATTCTGTCTTGAAAAAAAAAATGCTCGGGAAAGTTTACATTTGCTGAACCTCCCACGTTAGAAGTACGAAAGCTCAAAAGTCACCAGATTTCAAATCAAAATTCAGACTGCAGTCGAACATTGCTTAATTTAAGCAAACGGATAGAATTTGCTTCGGATTATACGATGCATCCATACATAATTCTGATATAGCAATGTAGAAGAGATTTCCAAGGAGACAAATCAGCCAACTTCTGCTTCTTTTCGCCATTTATAATTTGTTTTATTTCGGTAAAGGTAAAGGTTCCCCTCGCACATATGTGCTGGTGGTTCCCGACTCTAGGGGGCGGTGCTCATCTCCGTTTCAAAGCCGAAGAGCCAGTGCTGTCCAAAGATGTCTCCGTGGTCATGTGGCCAGCATGACTCAACGCCAAAGGCACACGGAACGCTGTTCCCTTCCCACCAAAGGTGGTCCCTATTTTTCTACTTGCATTTTTTACGTGCTTTTGAACTGCTAGGTTGGCAGAAGCTGGGACAAGTAACGGGAGCTCACTCTGTTACACAGCACTAGGGATTCGAACCGCTGAACTGCCAACATTTCGATCAACAAGCTCAGTATCCTAGCAAACCATAAAATTGTGTGTGTTTGCATGTGGGACAATCAAAGAGAACATGGTCATCTATCTTTGCTGCTGACGACTGGGCAAAATCTAGTGTTTGGATGGGGATTGGAGACAGTAGATGGAACCACTAAAACATCAAAGAGTGAGAACCAAATCCAGCCTGAGAATTTCCAGTCATACTTTTTGAAAATGTTTCCAGGAGTGGGAAAAAGAAATAGAAATGGTCATCCCCATTTTAGGATTCTGCCTTCACTGCAGATTTTTCCACACATCTTAGATTTAAGAGAAAAATACAGTCCACCAAAGTCTTAAAGAGGAAGGTATGTGAGATAAAGGCAAAACAGTTTAATGAATGCTCAAAAAGCCCTTACTTAGGAATATTCAACACCAGGCTCCTTCCTGGTTCTCTCTCGGCGTTTCAGAATCCGCACTGTGTGGAAGAAAATGCACTAAAACATAAGAGCAAGAGTTTTGGACCAAATTAGGATATGATTGCAAGGATCTGCAGAAAGAATATTCTGTTTAATCCATTTGCAAAGAGGTTCTAGTGTGATGGGAGCTGACGCATCTCAAAAATCTGGAAAGGGAGGGAGGGAGGGTGGAGGAGGAGAAGGAGAGGAAGAAGAGGAGGAGGAGAAGAAGAAGAAGAAAAGGAGGAAAAGGAGCAGAAGAGGTAGAGGAGGAGGTGGAGGAGGAGGAGGAGAAGAAGAGGAAGAGGAGAAGGAGGTGGAGGAGGAGAAGAAGAGGATGTGGAGGAGGAGGAGAGGAGGATGTGGAGGAGGAGGAGAAGAAGAGGAGGAGATGGAGGAGAAGATGGAGGAGGAGAAGAAGAGAAGAGGAGGAGAAGGAAGGAAGGAAATTTTGACATTGAGTTCACCATGTTTCTAGAACAAATATTTTGAGGAGCCCAATCTCAATAGTTGAAAAGTAAATATAATTAGAAGCACAAGGAAGATAATCATTTTGGGAAAAGTCATTTCAATACATACACAGTGACCTAATCCTCACGTTGCACCAAGGCACAAGCTGCTTCACCCTAGGTGTAAGCCACACTTGGATGGATTCAGACGTCAACCCTACATCCTTCATCAAATTACACCAGTGAGGTTTACACACTAGAGCGGACCAGGATCCCAAAGCCCCCGCCCCTTCTCCCGAACAAAATCAGTAACAGAGTTGGAAGGGACCTTGGAGGTCATCTAGTCCAACCCCCTGCTCACTCAGGAAGCCTATACTTGGGATTCGAACCGACGAACTGCCGAGCTTTCTGATCGACAAGCTTAGTGTCTTAGCCACTGAGCCACCTAGTCCACTGGCCCCTTACAAAATTTAGGACCCGAGTTTAAGACGAGATGAGGATACCGGACCTGTGCCCATAATAATATGGCCGATTCCCCCCCCCCTTTTTTTTTCTTAATGGGCTGCCGGGAACGCCCCCTCCCCACTTTAGTCATCCCCAGCGAAGGCGCCATCCATCTGCGGCTGACTTTTCTTGAATGATTCCGGGCCAACCTGTCCCGCTTAAACCAACGGGGCTTCCTCTCAAATAATCGGATATAAGACGTCCACCAAAACCACTTCCAGTTTTCTAAAGCGCCGGGAGACTTCGTTCTTCCTGCTTTCCTAGCACCGATTCCCTTTGGGTTCCTTTCAAGAAAGAGTTTGACACGCATGATTTGGAGACCCCCGCCGGTTGCTCTTAAGTTTCCCCCTCGCTCTTTCCCAGCCCCGTTTTAGGTTTCAAATGATCAGCTCTCTTCCTGAATTCTTCCACAGGGTTTTGTTTTATTTCACCACGGGTAAAATTCAAGACCGGCATTCTTTCTTTCTTTCTTTCTTTCTTTCTTTCTTTCTTTCTTTCTTTCTTTCTTTCTTTCTTTCTTTCTTTCTCTTTCTTCCTTCCTTCCTTCCTTCCTTCCTTCCTTCCTTCCTTCCGCTCCGTTTTGGTGATGGGTTTTTTTCCCCTTCCATTCTCACGACCTCCTCCCACCCCCATGACAAAACTTTCCTTCGGCTTCAAAAGGTGATTTCTGAAGCGACCGAAGACGGTCGATTCCTCTAGCGCGGGTTCGTGAGAACTAGCCGCCCCTGATTTGTAAAAATAATAATAATTTTAAAAAGCCCTGAAAACCCACAAACCAGGAACAAATTTCGACCCGAGTTAAACCCCTTTTAACGCCTGCTCCAAAGAAACGGGGGCTCAGCAGCGCTTTAGTCACTCGATCCCGCTCCCCTTCTTTTTTCGACACGTATCTTAAGGAGGCTTGCAGGAGGAGTATATCTGTATTCGGGGATTAAAAACGCGCAGAATCAGGTCACCCGCGTGGTTCCGACGACCCTGTGACCCGAAACGATCTCGCCACTTTCACGCGAGTTGGGGAAGAAAAAAAACAACCGGCAGGTATGTGGACGTTTTTCCTCACCTGTCCGAGCTTTCCACGCGTCCTACAGGTTGTGGGTACCTGGAGAAAAGCCCCGTGGCCTTCCAGCAACCCTAACCCTAACCCAGTCCCATTCACACAACTCAGCCCAAAGAGGTGATGCGGGTTGTTTTCCAGTCTTAGCATTTTTCTCACTGGGGATGTTGAGAGCGGAAAGGTGAGATAGGAGGAACGGTAAATGTTAAGGGGTTGTGTTTTCCAACCTCGAGTCTTTCAGAACCCCCAGCCCGCATCCTCCCATCCCGTTTCACACGACGTTTTCCTGGCCTCGAGGAAAGGTTGGGCGGGACATGCTGGCAAAGCAACTTCTCGTCCTGAGAAGGGAAAAGGAAGGTAGGGAGGGTCCTCCGATCCCGCTGGGACCCCCCGAAGTCTCTCAGCAGCCGCTCGCTCGCCTTCCCTCCCGGCCTGAGCCACCGGCTCCAGTTCCGACGTTCCGCGCACCCCCCAGCGCCTTAAATGAGGTGCTGAGGCCCGCACAGCTCCCCACCCTCGATTATGTCCACCTCGTCTTCGGGGTCCTCCGGCAGGAAAGCCGGCACGGGGCCGCTTGGACGGACTTCGGAGGTCGAAGCCACGCTAGCTTGGGCCGGCGGGTCCAGCTCAGAGTCTCCGGGCGCCAGGTCCGCCCCCTCGGGCCCGGCCGCTTTGGCGTCGTCCTGGCTCTTCCGTAGCTGCTTTTTGTGTTTCATCCGCCGGTTCTGGAACCAGGTTTTCACCTGCGGGGAGTCGGGGGAGAGAAGCGAGTCGGGAAATCTGGCTTTACCTATTGCAGTTAGAAGCACAGCTGGATTCGGGAGAATTTTGGTTGATCTATATATCTATATCTATATCTATATCTATCTATCTATCTATCTCTATTTATCTCTATCTCCATCCATCTGTCCATCCATCCATCCTTCCATCTATCTATCTATCTATCTATCTATCTATCTATCTATCTATCTCTATTTATCTCTATCTATCTCTATTTATCTCTATCTATCATCTATCTATCTCTATTTATCTCTATCTCCATCCATCTGTCCATCCACCCATCCTTCCATCTATCTATCTATCTATCTATCTATCTATCTATCTATCTATCTATCTATCTATCTATCTATCTATCTATCTATCTCTATTTATCTCTATCTATCTATCTATCTATCTATCTATCTATCTATCTATCTATCTATCTATCTATCTATCTATCTATCTATCTGGCCAACTCAACTCTTTTGTGGATTTGTGGTCCAGTTAAGGTATTAGCGTCGTGTGAACTCACCTGAAGACACCCGAATAATGAGCAGAATAATTTGGGGGTTTTTTTTGTTTTAATCTTCCTTGGGGCGGGTGAAGGGGGTTATTTAAAGGTAAGATAAAGGTTCCCCTCGCACATATGTGCTGGTGGTTCCCGACTCTAGGGGGCGCTGCTCATCTCCGTTTCAAAGCCGAAGAGCCAGCGCTGTCCGAAGACGTCTCCGTGGTCATGTGGCCGGCATGACTCAAAGCCAAAGGCACACGAAATGCTGTTACCTTCCCACCAAAGGTGGTCTTTATTTTTTCTACTTGCATTTTTTACGTGCTTTCGAACTGCTAGGTTGGCAGAAGCTGGGACAAGTCAAGGGAGCTCACCCCCTTACGCAGCTCTAGGGATTCGAACCGCTGAACTGCCGACCATTCGATCCACAAGCTCAGCGTCTTAGCCACTGAGCCACCGCGTCCCTTGAGCCTTATTTAAAATCGTCTTATTTTCCGGTCAGTACAAAACGGGACTGTCTGGATGTTATTGGACTGTAGTTCCCATCATCCCCACCGGCCAACCCCCGCCCCCCAATTCCTCCCCCCCCTCCAGGTCCTGGCATTGGAGGTCGGGAATCTCTAGAGGGCGCTGCGCTGTCTTCCTCTGCCAGAGAGCCCTGGGAAAAAGAACCATCCGGTTGGCCTAACGCCGCCCCCCCCAGCCCCCGCCCGTGTGGCCACGTTTACACGTCTTCGTTTACACGTGTTCGTGAGGCGGGGGAACGTGGGAAGCACGGGACTTCCATTCAAGTCACTTGAGAAGAATTTGGGGTTTGTTTGTCCCCACTTCTCTCCTGAACTCGGCAGAGGCCCTTATGAAATTTTACACTCGGGAAACTGAGGGAGAGCGAGAGAGAGAGAGAGACAGAGATTCGCTTGCTGAATTCCCCGCTCTGCTCTCCTTCCTCTCAGACATACCGGGTAGGAAGGAGCGGGAGAAAGCCCTTTTCACACGTTCAGGGGGGGGCTCGGATTTTTTTTCCATAGGCGTTTGATTTCTCAGATCCGATGCCGCTTTTCTCGAAAATAAATCCAGTGGAGTTTTGCTGGTGCGCATCAAATATCTTCACGTGCAGCCTACCTGCCTGCCTGCCTGCCTTTCCTCCTCCTCCTCGTCTTCTTCTTCCTTCTCCTCCTCCTCCTCCTCTTCCTCCTCCTCCTCCTGCTCCTGCTCCTCTTCTTCTTTCTCCTCCTCCTTCTCCTCTATTTTCCTTCTCATCCATTTTCCTTCTTATCCTCCTTCTCTTTTATATTTTTCTTCTCCTCGCCCCCGTGGATGGAAGAGATGAGGGTGCAGCCCGTTACAAGTTTCATTTAGTAGCCCACTAAAATTCATCCATTTATTTCTGAGCAAATCCACATGAAACCTTCCAGGTCCCAAAGATGTTTTCTTTTTCTTCCTTTTTTTTTTCCAAGAGGCAACTGGACTTCCTTTGTTTTTCTTTGAAGACGTTTCTCTTCTCCAAGAAGCTGAAGAGAGCTGAAGAAGCTTCTTGCACGAGAAGCGAAACGTCTTCAAAGAAAAACACCTTTGGGACAAACATAACCTGGATGATAGAGAATCTCCATAAAAACCTTCGATGTTTTCTTTGCCCGGTTCTATTCGATCCCTACTCCAATGGGATCCATCCTCATCACAAGAGACCTCTATATCTATATCTATATCTATATCTATATCTATATCTATATCTATCTATCTATCTATCTATCTATCTATCTATCTATCTATCTATCTATCTATCACTTCTTTCTTTCTTTCTTTCTTTCTTTCTTTCTCTTTCTTTCTTTTCCTTCCTTCCTTTCCTTCCTTCCTTTCCTTCCTTCCTTCCCTCCCAATATCTTCCCAAGATATTATACATATATAATATCTTGGAAGGGAGATGGAATCTTTTTCTGAATTTTGCCCAAAACTTTAATGAATCATGACTACTGTTATTTCCCATATTTGCTTCGAGATGGCGGCTTCGCATTCTACGCGCTTCCATTTGGGACCTCAATTTACAGTCACCTTTGCAGAGACGGGATCAGTTCAGTAGCCAGTCGGCACGGGCTTGGCATCATACAGGGGTTCCCCCGAGAGTGCCGTCTTCCTTTGGGGTCCCTGCCTGATGCTAAGAAGAAGCCGGGGGTTCAGGCCACCTCCCCGCTAGTAAGCCGTCTAAGAGTCGTTTGATTCCCGGACAGGCGTCATAAAAACTTTAATAAATACACTGAAATCAAATTTAAAGCACCCTGTTATTAACACAGCTGTCTGCAATTACTGCAGGTTCGAATCTCACCAGGCTCAAGGTTGACTCAGCCTTCCATCCTTTCTAAGGTAGGTGAAATGAGGACCCAGTTTGTGGGGGCAATAAGCTGACTTTGTATAAATATACAAAAGTATGAAGGCTATTGCTTAACGCATTGTAAGCCGTCCTGAGTCTCCGGAGAAGGGAGGCATATAAATCAAATTTAAAAAAAAACATGAATTCGTAAATAATAAAGGCTGTTTTGTCCCGTGCCCCCCTCCCCCCACGACTTGGCAAGGTCGTGGGGGGGGATTCCCCCTCTGCCTCGGCCCTTACCTGCGTCTCGGAGAGGCTGAGCGCCGTGGCCAACTCGACGCGCTCCGGCGTGGACAGATAGCGCTGGATCTCGAAGCGCTTCTCCAAGCCCGAGAGTTGAGAATCGGAGAAAACGGTACGGGCCTTCCGGCGGCGACAGTGCTTGCCCGGCAATTCCGCGTGCGGGTGAGGCTGGAAGAGCGCCGGCATGGGCACCCCTGCGGGGAACAAGACAAGGACCTGGTCGGAGGATGAGGGGAGAGGGAGACACTGCAGTCATTCTCCCCCCCCCCTCTACATCCAGGATTTTTTAAAAGGAGGGGGATCCAAGCTCTTGGGAGCCCCTCATCGGCTTCCCCGGCCAATCACGGGCTACCCTTTTCCCCAGGTGGGGTAGACTACCTCTGTTTCCCTCCCCGCTTTCTCGAGGCCTAGGTTGGGTCTGGATCGGGTTGGGGATTCCCATCCAGCCACCCCCATCTCTGCATTCCGGAGGACGGTGCAGAAGGAGGAGGAGAGGGAGAGGGAGAAGAGGAAGACGACGAGGAGGAAGAAGAAGCAGGAGGAGGAGGAGGAGGAAGAAGCAGGAGGAGGAGGAGGAGGAGAAGTAGGGGAACGAGAAGAAGAAGCAGGAGAAGGAGAAGGAGGAGAAGGAGGAGGAAGGAAGGAAGGAAGGAAGGAAGGAAGGAAGGAAGGAAGGAAGGAAGGAAGGAAGGAAGATGGAAGGAAAGAAGGAAAGGAAGGAAGGAAGGAAGGAAGATGGAAGGAAAGAAGGAAAGGAAGAAAGGAAGGAAGATGGAAGGAAGGAAGGAAAGGAAGGAACAATGGATGGAAGGAAGGAAGGAAAAGACAGAAGGACAGAAAGAAAGAGAAAGACATAGAGAGATAGAGGAAGAGGGAGGGAGGGAGGGAGGAAAAGACAGAAGGACAGAAAGAAAGAGATAGAGAGATAGAGGGAGGGAGGGAGAAAAGGAAGGAAGGAAGGAAGGAAGGAAGGAAGGAAGGAAGGAAGGAAAAGACAGAAGGACAGAAAGAAAGAGAAAGACATAGAGAGATAGAGGAAGAGGGAGGGAGGGAGGAAAAGACAGGGACAGAAAGAAAGAAAGAGAAAGACATAGAGAAAGAGAGAAAGGCAGGAGGAAGGGAGGAAGAAAGGAAGGAAGGAAAAGACAGAAGGACATCAAGATAAAGTGATAGAGAGATAGAGAAAGATGGAGGGAGGGAAGGGAGGGAGGGAGGAAGGAAAAGACAGAAAGAGAAAGAAGAGAGGGAGAACAGGAAGGAGGAAAGAAAGAAAGAAAGAAAGAAAGAAAGAAAGAAAGAAAGAAAGAAAGAAAGAAAGAAAGAAAGAAAGAAAGAAAGAAAGAAAGATCCGGAAAATGGGAGGTTTTTCCGGATAAAAGGCGGCAAGGCCAGGGCTGTGTTCACTCTCCCAATTAAACTACAAATCATAGTTTGTCTTGGCGTCTCGTGCAAAGCCAGCCCGGCCTCTCTTTTGAGTCCATTCAACGGATCGAGGAAGGAAGAGAAAGGCGAGCCAACTGTTAAAAAAAACCAGGCGCAACAAAAGAGGCCTCGAAAATCAAGGTAGAAAGTCAGCCCCCTTGTCCAAGCAGCTCACCGACACGCATAAAACACACGCAGCTTTTACGTCCCCACGATCCTGCAATAATTTTGGGAGCTCCCCCGCCGCCCCTCCCACCCTCCGAGCATCTTTTAAAAACTTTTTTTTTTTTTTGGACAGTTAAAAATTTTAGGCGCAGCCAGGAAATTCCTGCCTCGCGAAGCCTCTTTCCTCTCAAATGCTTGCTGGAAGACAGACAGACAGGCGCGTTTTGGGACCTTTAGGGTCCTCCTTCCAGGCCCCATTTGCTGGGGATGATGGGCACTCTACTCCCATCCACCACATTGGGGAGCGCCACATGGAATCGGAGCAGTTTTACGCCCTTGAGGCTTGCCCTCTATTTTCGCCTATTTTAGCGGAGACACGGACAGTTAGTTGCTTGCTTGCTGCTAACGAGGTGCGGGTTGTTATCATCCTTTCTGTAAAATGGGTCGAATGCCTCCCCCATCCCCCGCCACGAAGGCTCTGAGTAACCTTTCCTCACCTCCGTGGCTTCTGTTTCTGCCTCCAGCAGCCTGAGCTACGGACTAACCTCGCGGCGGAGTTGATAATATATACAAGCTATAAGGGGACTTCGCTCATTCGGGGGGTCGTGATTTACCGGCTGGCCCCCGGACCCTCCCTGAGTCGCCCCGACCATGCGATCGGTGTCCTTTTCAACTAAGCTACCTTACAACGACCCTGCAGAGGAGACCCCGGAGGCCTTCCTTCCTCTCCATCTGACAGCCCTGTCGCTGGGGAAGCGCGATGAGGGATGCAAAACTCACACTATCCACCCGGGACGCCTGAATTCAAGAGAGAGGTGCAGCTCCGAAGCAGACGAGGGGGGCGTCCAGGGCATCCGGACCCCCAGAAAAAGTCTCCAGAAGAAGCTTCTTGGGAGGAACTCATCGAGGCTTCTAAGGCCCGGGGGTTTGGTCGGCCGCCGGGGAGAGGGATTATTATTATTATTATTATTATTATTATTATTATTATTATTATTATTATTATTATTATTATTATTAAATCTTTAGTGAGATTCACAGCCTTTGAGGCTGGTTAATAGCTCAGCATCTCGAGTCATAACCAAGGACCTAGAAACTGTTAAGGTATCGTCGGAGGATGTAAGCTGTTCTATTATTATTATTTACTTCATTCATTAAACTTGAAACTCAGTCAACTGAATATTCAAAAATGCATCACAAATACCATTGACTGGTGCTGCTGCTGCTATTATTATTACTATTATTATTATTATTTACTTTATTCATTAAACTTGAAACTCAGTCAACTGAACATTCAAAAATGCATCACAAATACCATTGACTGGTGCTGCTATTAATAATAATAATAATAATAATAATAATAATAATAATAATAATAATAATTCCTTTTTCGAGCCCGAGAGCGCTCCACTTTTTTTTCTCGGACCGAATTTCTCTCTTCCTTTCCGAAAGAAAAGCGCCCCTGCCCATCCCGCGTGTTTGTGGATTCTTCGCCCTGTAGAAGCGCGGTTCCTCGCTCGCCGATCCCGCCTTGAGACGCGTTCCCGGCGGGGATAGATTGAAGAGGGGACGTCCTGGAACCTACAGAGCGTAAGTTTGGCTTCCCAGTCCAAATAAAAGGTCCGGGACTTTGCTAAAGACCACACAGCTCGTTTATCTACAGGCGTGTCCCGGGTTACGTGGGGACGCCGCTACCCGCGCCTTGACTTCTGACCCCGCTGATTCCTGTTTCTGAGCAATCCTACCTTTCGCACCTCCAAAGGGCAATTTCGTTTTTTCGGTGGCGCTTACGGTCTATTCAAGTTTTATATATAGGATAGCAACTACAGACTTGCCAGGGGAAAATCTTCTCCCCATCCTCTTTATTATTTTTTTTTTATCCTGGATTCTTCCCGATAATTTGAGAAGGGGGTAATTTGAGCCTTGGTAGTACAGTGGTCTAAAGCACCCTGTTAGACCAGCTGCCTGCAATTACTGCAGGTTCGAATCTCGCCAGGCTCAAGGTTGACTCAGCCGGAAATTCCATCCTTTCTAAGGTAGGTGAAATGAGGACCCAGTTTGTGGGGCCAATAAGCTGACTTTGTATAAATATACAAAAGGATGAAGGCTATTGCTTAGCGCATTGTAAGCCGCCCTGAGTCTCCGGAGAAGGGCGGCATATAAATCAAATTTAAAATAATAATAATAATTTGAACGTGTCTTGGGGAAGGGGCGCCGAAGCAAGTCCCTGGTTCTTGGGGATGGTGCCAGGAAAAATGGGCTCAGGATAGCCGTTCCCCCTAGTTTCGCCTAGTTTTGAGGGGTTACTTTGCATTGCTTAGATTTGGGCAGTGACTCCTCTATTTTGGAATAAAACTAAGGGAAAGAGTGGGAAACAAATCCAGGTCAACCGATTTTTTTCATTCTGAAGTAGTGAAACTCTAAATCCTTGGCCAGTGTGCCAAGATAATTTGGGGAGGGGGTGTGTGTTCTTTCTCTGTTTACCACCCCCCCCCCGAATTATCGATAAGTGATTTTTTTTTAAAAAAATTGATTTATATGCCGCCCTTCTCCGGAGACTCAGGGGGACTTACAATGCGTTAAGCAATAGCCTTCATACTTTTGTATATTTTATACAAGGTCAGCTTATTGCCCCCACAAACTGGGTCCTCATTTCACCTACCTTAGAAAGGATGGAAGGCTGAGTCAACCTTGAGCCTTGGCGAGATTCGAACCAGCAGTAATTGCAGGCAGCTGTGTTAATAACAGGGTGCTTAGACCACTGTACCATCAAGATGCTCAGAAATAATGGGGGGGGGGGCTTAGTGCTCTCTGAGCCTTCTTGTTTTCTTGCAGACGTTTCCTTACCCAACCAGGTAACATCATCAAATGATGTGCCAAATGTTTATGGAGATTCTCGGTCCTCCAGGTCATGATTGTCCCAAAGGTGCTTTTTTTCAAGAGGCAACTGGACTTGCCCAGTTTGCCTCTTGAAAAAAAAACGCATCTTTGGGAGGAACATCAGTGCTGGTGAAATAATTCTATTGCGTTTAAATGAATTTTACTCCCAAGTAAAGAAGCATACGATACTCTGACTGTCTGGAGTCTATAATCAATCCTGCGCGTCCTTGAGAATGAGCCCCGCTGACCTGCGCGAGCGCCTTCCTTCCCAAAACTTAAGTTTGCGCTGCTAAGCGTGCGCTTATCCCCGCTTCTTTTACAGTATCTTTCCCCCCCCCACCCTTTCCTTTAAAAAAAAAAAAAAGAGTCGCGCCTACAGTTGCAGCATATACAACCCTTTTATCTCTTTAAAGATCGGGATTTTGTCAAAAGCAAATAAAAGTAACGGTTTGGTCGCCTTCCAAATGAACGGCCTTTTCCTGATTCTCTCTCAACAGATTCTAAGCTGTACCTGTCACCTATTGGGGGGAAAATTTGGAAAACTCAGTATTTGATGGGATAGAATGTAAGATTGAAAATGATCAAATACTTTTTGATCATTGAAGTCCTTCCTTCCTTCCTTCTTTCCTTCCTTCCTTCCTTCCTTCCTTCCTTCTTTCCTTTTCTTCCTTCCTTTTCTACCTTCCCCTTTCTTCCTTCCTTCCTTTCCTTTCCTTTCCTTTCCTTTCCTTCCTTCCTTCCTTTCCTTTTCTTCCTTCTTTCCTTTTCTTCCTTCCTTCCTTTTCTTCTTTCCTTTTTTATTTATTTTGATTTGATTTTTGATTTTCTTCCTCCCTTCCTTCCTTCCTTCTTTCCTTTTCTTCCTTCCTTCCTACCTTCCCCTTCCTTCCTTTCCTTTCCTTTCCTTTCCTTCCTTCTTTCCTTTTTTTCCTTCCTTCCTTTTCTTCCTTCCTTCCTTTTCTTCTTTCCTTCTTTCCTTTTCTTCCTTCCTTCTTTCTTTTCCTTCCTCTTTTCCTTCCCTTCCTTCCTTCCTTCTATCCTTTTCTTCCTTCCTTACTTCCGAAGGAACTCTGTAAAACTAACTTCCTGATACTTAATTGGAAATTAACAACAAAAAAAAATTAGCCACCCTGATGGCCCGAAAGGGAGTAAGTATATAAGGCAAGCGCCACCAATTTGCTTGTTCTTTTCAGAATATCAGAAATAAGGATTCATTTGAAAAGTTAAATTGGTCCGAAAATTTCCAGGAAGGATCGCTGCGTTGAAGGAGTGGAAGGAAGCAGCGGAACTGCCGCTTAAAAACGGCCGAAATAAAATCGCTGTTTATTTTGGAGAGGGGAAAAAAAAAAGAGACCTCAAAACGGGACTCTGAATTTCCACCCGTGACGGAATTGGAGCGGAGGGCAAGCTGTTACTTGAGAGGGCAGCTCGCTTACCTGGACCGCAACCCCGACAGGTTGCAGACTCGGATCTCCGCAGGTAACCTCTGCTCTGCCCAAGATCCCGTGTGCGCGCAGCCACGGCCCTGCAGCTGGGCGATTTCAAACATCAACACGGTTTCCTTTCCGAGGCCCTACTTCCTTCTTGGCTTGTTCCCCCCCAAAGGGTCCGTTACCCCTACTGGTTGCCTTGCCCTGACCCTGGCCGCTTGCCAGGGAACCCCAGCTTCTGTCTCTCCTCCAACTCTTAACCTGAAGCCCCTTCCCCGCTGCCACATTGCCCAGCTGACCCTGGAGAGAAGAGACGCTTACCCGAAGTGGTCAAGAAATAGGGGTGATGATGATGGTCGGGTTTGTGAAGCGGATGATGCGGGTGAGGTGCCAAAATGGCCGGGGGCGGCATCAGCGGGTACCCATAGTCCAGCAGAGGCACCCGTGAGGCCAAGGCTCCGTGGAATGCCTCGGGCCCCCCATCTCGCATAGGTTTGGGCTTATGGAGCAGGATGTCTTCGATGAAGAAGGAGGTCGGCCTGGGGGCCACGGCGGGCGAGGTGAAGTTGAGGTTCATCCTCGTCCCTTTCGCCCAACTCTGCTCGTGGTGGACGGATCGGGGCGCCCACTCTCCTCGGAGTTGGAGGAGGGGTGCGATCCTCCTTCTCCTCTGCCGCCCCTGGATGAGCCGGGCGAGAAGCGCGCCGCGATCTTCAAGATCTTTTGGATGCGGGCGGGAGGGAGGCACATGTGCCTTTGAGGGCCGCTTCGAGAGGGGCATCTCCAACCAGCCAATGGCGAATTAGCAGGGCGGGGGGAAGGCTGGCTTGGGCATCGAGGCGCCCACCTGAATGGCAAGTGACGGGGCTGCTCTCCGTGGTGCTGAAAGAGAGAATCAGCGGCGGGGGCTGGAAACGGAGGACCCCGGGGAGTGGGCGGGTTGGGTGGGGGGGACCATGGGGCAGGATAAAATGGGTTCGAAGTCTTTCCCTCCTCCCCCACTTCTTCTCTCCTTTACAGGTAAACTCACTGGCGAAGGCAAGAAGCTTGCAACTCAATGGGGCAAACAACCTCCTTATTCTGATACCTGTAAGCCAGAGGAGAAGAAGAGATGGCTGCAGGTGCTGAGCTTAGTAAGTAGGCTTTTGGGTGGCCCCACTGGACGAGGGGAAGCCAGTTAGCTTGGCTAGCTCTTAGTTCATTTTTTCACTTCCTCACAACAGCAATCACAAGAAAATCTGCTGAACTGGCAGACAGAGGCAGGAGTTCACTAGAACAGCTTACAGATAAGGGCATTTCACCAGATTTATTGCAGAAAAAGTTTGAAGAATTTGGCAAAAAGATGACTTCAACAGTTAAAAAGGAAATAGAAGAAGGATTTGCAGGAATAAAAAAAAAGATGTCAAGAAGAAGTTCGGAAGAATCTATGGTGCAACTGGGTGCAGACTTAAAACAAATTAATGATAAAGTAGACGTTTCAATCCTACAGGGAGATTTAATTAATTAAATTTATATACCGCCCCTCTCCGAAGACTCAGGAGATGAAATTTAATGTTAACAAGAAACTAATGGCCAATATTTTTGGGTTGTGTGAGGCCCACAAAGGGATAACAGCCAATAACCACCTTAAGCCTGTTGTGCAAATTCCACTGTTCCTGTTTGAAGGTGTAAAGGACCGCAATGGGCAAAAGTTGCAATTAGGACTAAGCTATCGTTTAGGATGATGGACTACCCACCCTCAAAACCTGTCCAGAGACAATCCAACAGCCCTTTGTCTGTAAATCATTTGGCTCGGCCATAAATCATGGTTTCCAAACAATTAGGAGCCTTGGTAGTACAGTGGTCTAAAGCACCCTGTTATTAAGACCAGCTGCCTGCAATTACTGCAGGTTCGAATCTCGCCAAGGCTCAAGGTTGACTCAGCCTTCCGTCCTTTCTAAGATAGGTAAATTGAGGACCCAGTTGTGGGATAAATAAGCTGACTTTGTATAAATATACAAAAGGATGAAGGCTATTGCTTAGCGCATTGTAAGCCGCCCTGAGTCTCCGGAGAAGGGCGGCATATAAATCAAATTTTAAAAAAAATTAGAAGAAGGGATATCACAGGATATATTGAGAGACAAGAAAGCAGATTGCAAGTATTACAATGGGAGAATCCTTTTGCAGAGAACAGCTCACCTGAGAGGGGTTTTTGATACTGAAGAGATTGTGCTTTAAACCCATTTTCTCCAAGTTGGTACCCCAAAGATGTTTTAGGAATGACTTCGGTTCTGATGGGTGAAATTCCAGAGCAGCATATCCAGCACACTTGGAGGGTATTAAGTTAGGAAAGATTCCTAAGAAGTTATCCCACATCTCATTAAAAACCACAAAGCTACTTTTTAAAAAATATTACTCCCAAAACTGATTTCTGCAAGATGTGTGAGTTATCACTTTCGAGTTAGCCCCAAAAATGGGATTTTAAAAAGCCAAAGAAAAGAAACCTACATATTTTTTTTGCCATGAAGACGATTCACCAAAAATACTGTGGTACTTCCTTTCAAATGTATTTTAATCCACCTTAATATTGAATTGGACAAATTCATAAATTATAAAACAGGCACTGACATCTGAAGATGCTGATTGATTTCACTGGGTCAACATTAAACATGGCTAATCCATGATTTTAGGGATGTGGTGGCTCAGTGGCTAAGATGCTGAGCTTGTGGATCGAATGGTTGGCAATTCAACGGTTTGAATCCCTAGTGCCGCGTAACAGGGTGCGCTCCCATTATTTGTCCCAGCTTCTGACAACCTAGCAGTTCGAAAGCACATAAAAAATGCAAGTAGAAAAATAGGGACCACCTTTGGTGGGAAGGTAACAGCATTCCGTGCGCCTTTGGCATTGAGTCATGCCGGCCACATGACCATGGAGACGTCTTCAGACAGCGCTGGCTCTTCGGCTTTGAAACGGAGATGAGCAGTGCCCCCTAGAGTCAGGAACGATTAGCACATATGTGCGAGTAGAACCTTTACCTTTACCTTAATCCATGATTTTGCTGGGATTTTATTTATATTCACTTCTTTAAAATCATATGATTCGTTTTTTCTTATTTTCTCTCTTCATGTTCTCTCTCTCTCTCCCTCTCTTTCTTGTTTCTCTGGCTTTTTCTTTTTTACCCCCTTCTAATCTGTAATACTCATTTCCCCAGAGTCAATTTGCTAAAATTAGGGTGATACTCCACATCACAGCCGAGATAATTTCAGCTCGCATCTTGGAAAATTGCTCTAATTATTGATGTTAAATTCAGGGAAATTAAAAGAAGGCACTTCTCCTTCATCTCCCCAATTTTAAGCTCTAATTTGTCAAAATCGAGTTGTCATCACAATTCCAGTCAGGGGCTGTTAATAGTCAAAATGTTTTAATAGAGCCAGAATTCTCGCAACCCATGCTATTAGATAATTAGGAGAGATGTTAGAAAGACAAGTGGTAATCCTTGGGCACATGGACAGCAGTTCCATCTAATCCAGCAGGTAGAACAAATTAATTACCAGAATCAATTAGGATGAAAAGTGCAGTTCTCCAGGAACTGTAAACCATGCCTTCCATATGTATGAGCTGGTAAATGGTAAATAAATGGCAAAACCCTGGAAATAATAGAAACGGCAATCATGATAGTTTAATGAACAGGCAACTTGGAGAGCATGAGTTAATGTTGCTCTAACTCCCTCATGCTCGTCTGTAGGATAATGGAAAAGGCTGCAGCCTGCCCACCGCAGTGTTCCAGACATCGCTTCATTGTTCTGTCTTATTGGATTATTAAAAAAAACAGCTCATTGTCATGAAACTATTGTTTAAAACAAAATAGAAGCAGACCGCCAGCTTGGTCGAACTTACAAATGAGAGTCCTTTGTGGTAAGCAGCCCGGGGTTCCTTTTGCAGAATTGATCAGGGTTTAAGGATCTCCTGGGCATCCATCCAATCTCCGGTGATGGCACTGAGCTGGCGAGGCCATCTTTCCATGATGGTGGCATTCACACCGGAGTAAAAGCCTTGAGGATTGATGCACGGGCAAAACAGCGAAACGAGCCACGTTTTAGATCCCAGGGAACAAAGCTAGGATGGCTTTCCTCGAACGGGCAACTTCGGGGCTAGCTTGCAACATTCCAAGCGAAGATGTTGGTTTGGATGAGTGGAAGTTCAGACAGTTAGAAGGAACCAGATCAAGGAAGTCGGATCTGATGGATTAGTTGTGCAGTCATTAGAGTGCAGTGACAGTGGTAGGCTTCAAAATTTTTTACTATTCGTTCTGTGGGTGTGGCTTGGTGGGCGTGGCATGGCTTGGTGGGCATGGCTTGGTGGGCATGGTAGGGGAAGGATACTGTAAAATCTCCATTCCCTCCCCATTCCAGGAGAAGGTTACTGCAAAATTCCCATTTCCTCCCGATCAACTGGGACTCGGGAGGCAGAGAATAGATGGGGGTGGGACCAGTCAGAATTTTTACTACCGGTTCTCCGAACTACTCAAAATTTCCGCTACTGGTTCTCCAGAACTGGTCAGAACCTGCTGAAACCCACCTCTGGTGCAGTCACTAACTTTTCAATGAACTGACTCTATTCATTCAGGATTTCTGTTGGGAAGGACAAAGAGAAGAGGACTTTACCCTGAAATTGGGTCTAACTGGAATCCATACTAGGGGTCAACAGCTGGTGGACCTTGGCTGGGGTCAGAAGCTAAGCAGGGTTAAGTTTGGTTAGGACTGGAATGGGAAACCTCTGAATAACCCCAATATTACGGCCTTGTTGGAGTTGTCTTCTAAGGAGGAGGAAGTAGAGACAGAGGTTTCTAGATGTTGTGGACCTCCAACAGCCAGCGGAGCTGGTGGCAGACTTAGACAGTGAGGAGATTGGGGAAGAACATGGGCCAGTCCTGGAGTCTGGGGAAGGCTCTGATGAGTGCTCTGCGACGAAGGCAGAGAGGGAGCCAGAGCCATCTGATAGTTGTCAGCTGCCTTGGGAGTCGGACATCAGTGAGGCAGAAGAAGAGCTGGATCCTGTTCCCAGTGTGAGCATGCACAGAGCTGCCAAGAGAAGGGAACAGCTAAGGAACAAGGGCTGACTCAGGAGTAAAGCCACAGGTGGACAATGAATGCAGGAGCCTTGGTAGTACAGTGGTTTAAAGCACCCTGTTATTAAGACTAGCTGCCTGCAATTACTGCAGGTTCGAATCTCGCCAGGCTCAAGGTTGACTCAGCCTTCCATCCTTTCTAAGGTAGGTGAAATGAGGACCCAGTTTGTGGGGGCAATAAGCTGACTTTGTATAAATATACAAAAGTATGAAGGCTATTGCTGAGCACATTGTAAGTCACCCTGAGTCTCCGGAGAAGGGAGGCATATAAATCAATTTTTTTTTAAAAAAAAAATGGCCCCTCCCAGAGGGAATAAAAGAGGAGTAAAAGGGGAGTGAGGTTTGCAGGAGACAATTAGTTCACCTAATTGGTTTGTGACTCCTTGCCAAGTTTTGAAGATATCGACCTGGCAGCTCTCCAAGCCAGATAAGGCCTGTGACTGTAAATTCTCCCTTGAAAGACTTTGCTGAAGGTGAACGAGAGGAATTCGCTGTTTGTTTAATAAAAAGGGGTTTTGTCGGGACCAGGATTCTGCTTTGTGCTTTTTGGGGACGCCTAGATCAGAAGTTGAACACTAAGAAGGAGGAAGTAGAGACAGAGGCTTCTAGAGATGGTAGTGCTGGAGGGGTTGCTTCCAGCATTGTTGAACCCAATCTCTTTCATTCTGTCTAAGGAAGATCCAGCAAGCACGCAGAACTCCCTGTCTGCACCAGTTGAAACCTCTTAGGCTCCATTACAATGGCTGAGGCCTCAGATAGATGTAGGCTGGCAAGAAAGTAGACTCCCACGAGTCACATGCCTCAGTTGCAGGGGTGGGATTCAGAAATTTTAGCAACCAGTTTTCTGCCCTGTTGCTGGGTAGGCGTGGCCATGGTGGGCATTTATTTATTTATTTATTTATTTATTTATTTATTTATTTATTTATTCATCAAATTTCTATACCGCCCTACTCCCGAAGGACTCAGGGCGGTGAACAGCCGAGATAAAATACAGATAATACAAATATTTTTTTAAAAAAATCCCTTAAAACTATTAAATATTTTGGCCGAAACACAAATTAAAACACCCAATTTATAAAATCACACAAATTAAAAATTTAAAAGAGGAGAGTTAGGCCAGGCCAGCCTGCTGAAATAGAAAAGTTTTGAGAGCACGACGAAACGTGCGCAGGTCCGGGATCCTCCGTATCAGCTCGTTCCAGATGGTAGGTGCCCCCACAAAGAAGGCTCTCTGTAGGCTTCCTGCACCACGGAGGAGGGGCGTTTTCACCCTCCCCAGACTCCGGAGGCTTTCCTCGAGCCTCTGGTAGGACAAAAACAGCCTACCCCCGGGCTCCGGAGGCCCTTCAGACGCCATTTTTGGACTTCCGGTACTTCCGGTAGGCCCGTTTTTCACCCTCCCCAGGCTCTTGTTCTTTGTCTTCCTTTAGACTCGGGACTTGATGCTTCAAAAAGCCAAGGGACTAAAACGTTTTCTCCTTAAAGCAAGTGGGGAAAGAAAATGAATTAATTGAGAGGAAACAGGCTTTTAAAAAGCCAGCTTATTAATGCAGCCGGTTTAGAGAGCGAGAGCAAGCCAGAGAGCTAAGTGGATCCCTTCACCATTGTATCTCATACAATTGCTTCTTCGAGCAGAAGGCAGCTTCTCGGTAGCCATCGGAGCGATTTCTTTTTCAAAGAAGATGCAAAGATTAAAAAAGGGGGACTTTAGAAACCCTAGAGGAGAGAGGAGGAGGAGGAGAAGAAGAGGAGGAGGAGGAGGAGGAGGAAGAGGAGAGAGAGAGAGAGAGGAAGAGAGAGGGAGGGAGGGAGAGGAAGAGAGAAAGAGACAGAGCAAAAACAGGATTAATGTTAAAAGAAGCAAGGGAAAAGGCCCAAAGCTCACTCTAGTACCCCGAAGATGGGAGGGGCAGAAAGAGAGGAAGGAAAAAGTCTGGTGCTGAAGGAATGCATAGCAATAGCACTTAGACTTATACACCTCTTCGAAGTGCTTTTACAGCCCTCTCTAAGCAGTTTACAGAATCAGCATCTTGGCCCCCAACAATCTGGGTCCTCATTTTACTGAACCTCAGAAGGATTGAACTCCTGGCAGTGAACAGTGAGCTAGCCTGCAATACTGCATTCTAACCACTGTGAAGGAAGGGAAGGGAAGGGAAGGGAAGGGAAGGGAAGGGAAGGGAAGGGAAGGAAAGGAAAGGAAAGGAAAGGAAAGGAAAGGAAGGGAAGGGAAAGGAAGGAAAGGAAAGGAAAGGAAAGGAAAGGAAAGGAAAGGAAAGGGAAGGGAAGGGAAGGGAAGGGAAGGGAAGGGAAAGGAAGGAAAGGAAAGGAAAGGAAAGGAAAGGAAAGGAAGGGAAGGGAAAGGAAAGGAGGGGAGGGGAGTGAAGGGAAGGGAAGGGAAGGGAAGGGAAGGGAAGGAAGGGAAGGGAAGGGAAGGGAAGGAAAGGGAAGAGAAAGGAGGGGAGGGGAGGGGAGGGAAGGGAAGGAAAGGAAGGGAAGGGAAAGGAAAGGAAAGGAGGGGAGGGGAGGGGAGGGAAGGGAAGGAAAGGAAGGGAAGGGAAAGGAAAGGAGGGGAGGGGAGGGAAGGGAAGGAAAGGGAAGGAAAGGAAAGGAAGGGAAGGGAAGGGAAAGGAAAGGAAAGGAAGGGAAAGGAAAGGGAAGGAAAGGAAAGGAAAGGAAAGGAAAGGAAAGGAGGGAAGGGAAGGGAAGGAAAGGAAAGGAAAGGAGGGGAGGGAAGGGAAGGAAGGGAAGGGAAAGGAAAGGAAAGGAAAGGAAAGGAAAGGAAAGGAAAGGAAAGGAAAGGAAAGGAAAGGAGGAAAGGAAAGGAAAGGAAAGGAAAGGAAAGGAAAGGAGGAAAGAAAATAGCAATAGCACTTATACTTATATACTGCTTTACAGTTCTTTTACAGCCCTCTCGAAGTGGTTTACAGAGTCAGTCATTTGCCCCCCAACAATCTGGCTCCTCATTTTACCACTTGCTCCACCACAGCAGTCAGTAAGCAAACGGTTGTAAGTCAAAGACTACCTGTCACCTGCAAAGGATTTTGGTATTACCTTTTAGGGCGTACCTAATGATTCCGTTCCTTCTTCATTTCTACATTTTCCTTCTGAGCCATTTGCACTTTAAGTATATGAAACATCAAATGGTCTCGGCAAAGTGGGAGCTGTAATAAATCAATGCACTCAAGATCTTCAAATGCTTTTTAAACGAGAGGAAGAAATTGAATTATCCTCCTTGCTCGCATGATGAAGGAAGTGTAGGCACAGTGAGAGTTCAAGTGGTTTGACCGACTTCTCTGGCAACCGAGGGCTTGTTGGTCAGCTCAAGTTTCTACTGTCTGGTTAGAGCTCAGAAAGGGGCCTCTACCGAAAGAAAACCCCCCATACTTTTATAAACACACATGCAACTTCATAGATCCCAGGTGAATTCAGATTTGGCATGCGTGCTCAGGGTTGTTTTTTTCCAGAATCCTAGTCAGAGGTCAAGTCTTTGCATGGGGTGCAATGCACACACGAGAAACCTGGTATCCTTGTTGCTTTGCATGTACTCTGAGAGCTTCTGCAATGGAGACAAATTCCTGGGCTGTCTAACTACATTTTACACAATATAATACTTCTGTTCTGTTCTGTTCTGTTCTGTTCTGTTCTGTTCTGTTCTATTCTATTCTATTCTATTCTATTCTATTCTATTCTATTCTATTCTATTCTATTCTATTCTATTCTACCCTACCCTACCCTACCCTACCCTACTCTATTCTATTGTACTCTACCCTACCCTATCCCATTCCATTCCATTCCATTCCATTCTATTCTACTCTATTCTACCCTACCCTACCCTACCCTACCCTACTCTACTCTACTCTACCCTACCCTACCCTACTCTACTCTACCCTACCCTACCCTACCCCATTCCATTCCATTCTATTCTACTCTATTCTACCCTACCCTACCCTACTCTACTCTATTCTATTGTACTCTACCCTACCCTATCCCATTCCATTCCATTCCATTCCATTCTATTCTACTCTATTCTACCCTACCCTACCCTACCCTACCCTACTCTACTCTACTCTACCCTACCCTACCCTACTCTACTCTACCCTACCCTACCCTACCCCATTCCATTCCATTCTATTCTACTCTATTCTACCCTACCCTACCCTACTCTACTCTATTCTATTGTACTCTACCCTACCCTATCCCATTCCATTCCATTCCATTCCATTCTATTCTACTCTATTCTACCCTACCCTACCCTACCCTACTCTACTCTACTCTACCCTACCCTACCCTACTCTACTCTACCCTACCCTACCCTACCCCATTCCATTCCATTCCATTCTATTCTACTCTATTCTACCCTACCCTACCCTACCCTACTCTACTCTACTCTACTCTACTATACCCTACCCTACTCTACTCTACCCTACCCTACCCTACCCTACCCTACCCTACCCTACCCTACCCCATTCCATTCCATTCCATTCTATCCTACCCTACCCTACCCTATTCTACTCTCTATTATTCTACTCTACTCTGTCAGCTGGCAATCCATTTGGACTTTGCGGTCTCAACTTGGAGGAGGAAAGCTTGACAGGTACATACAGAAGTGTCATCTGCAGAGAGAACAAATCAAACTTATTCTTTTTTTTATGCCTTTGATTGGCAACTGATTTTCAGGGCAGGAGAAAGGCCAACAATTCTTCATTCAGCCCATGACAGGAACTGGTACCCATTTCCCTAAAAGTCACTTACACAAAGAATCAGGACCATGTTAAGTTGCCGTTCCGAATGTTTATTGTGCCTGCCTATACCCCCAAAATATGGCCAACTAAAGTTCAAAACTACATTAGTGCCAGATAACAGAATAACAGAGTTGGTGGTCTTTTAGTCCAACCCTCTGCTCAGGCATGGAACCCTATACCAGTGATGGCTAACCATTTTTTCCTTGGGTGCCGAAAGTGCCCACACGCACGGCCACACCCATAATGGAATGCCCTCCCCCGCCTGCCCCACACACCCTATTTTGGGCCTAGTAGGCCTCCCTGAAGCTTCTGGAGGCCGGAAACATCCTGTTTCCAGACTTCCGGTAGGCCTGTTTTCACCCTCCCCAGGCTCCAGAGGTTTTCCTGGAGCCTCCAGGAGGGTGAAAACAGCCTCCCGAGGCCCTCTGGAGGCCAGAAATGGCCCATTTCCGGACTTCTGCTACATCCAGTAGGCTCGGTTTTCAACCTCCCAGGGCCTCCACGTGAGCCCTGTACTTACCTGGCATCCAAAACGGGCTGCGTGGAGACTCCTGGGAGGGGAGGGGTGGCGTGGGCACACGCGTGCATTTCCTGCATGCATGGCAGAGACTGTTCTGTCCCCGTCCCACACGCACACACACCAACAAACGTTCAAGAGTTAAAGACCAAACCAGCCGGCAAAATCCTTTTTCTTATGATAACGGAACTTGGCAACAACCTAGTGGCTGCCTGCCAAGAGTTTATTACTTACAAAGAGGAGAGATAACTTCTCCCCGCTTCTGGTACATCAAAAGAAACAGCTCAATAATTACAGAGTCAATCAAGTCCAGAGATAATCCAGCAAAGTCTTTAGCAAAAGTCCAGCAATGCAGAATGGCGTGGAAGCTTTCAGCTTTGTTTGTCACAAGGTTTGACTGGCCACCACGCTCCCTTTTATACCTTGTGGGGTGTTGTCCAGTGACTCAGTCTAATCTCGGACACGCCTTTTCTTCTGTTGCGCACGCTTATCTCTGCGACACTGGCGTGGATCCAGCCAAGACTATTACCCTCATCACTGTCCATCTGTGGCTGCGTGGACGTGCTTGGCCCCGGCCCTATCTCTTGCCCTTCGGCAGACATCGAAGGCATTGCCAGAAAGGAGGGTCTTGGAGAGGGAGGCCTTGCCAACTCCTCTCCTTCACTCTCGGAGTCCTCTCCTGCCGATGACACAGGCTCAGGTAACGGAGCCACAACAGAGACCTGAAAATCAGCTGGCCGGCGGGAGGCACACACGCATGCATAGTGAAGCTGGGCAACAGCTTGTGTGCCCACAGAGATGCATGGCATGCGTGCCATTGATTCGCCATCATGGCCCTAGACTATTTCCAGGCAACCCTATACTTCTACCACAATAAGGGTCCATGGAATTCAAGAGACTTAGGCTGTTTGCGGGAACATATCGACTCTAGATTAATGGCTGATTTAACTCTGCAAAATTAGTCGTAGAGTCACCCAATAATCTCAATCTACTTTCTCTGCGTGCCCTGCTATGAAACTGCTTTGATGTCAGTTGATCCATGCAGTGATATAACTGGGGCATCAACATTAATTAATGCCTTATGTCATTTTCCAAAATGAAATTAAGTTTTCTTTGAGGATCAAAGGGAAATACAGCAGTGGCCAAAATTGTGGAAACCTTTTGGGAAAAGTGTATTTTTGAGGTTTGATGGCTAATAACACCACTACTTTTGGGAGTTTCAAGATAATCCTATTCCACTGCTGGAATGGCCTGGGAATAGCCCAAACCTTCACCCAATTGAAAATCGATGGAGCCGACTCAAGAAACTGGTTAGTCAGAAGCGACCCAGCAATAAAACCCAGTTCATAGAAGCCATCATTCAATCTTGGTTTCACATGATAACAGCTGCAGAACTCAGAGACTTGGTTCACTCCCCGGGAAGACGTTGTAAGGCCGTCATTCATGCTAAAGGTTACCCAACTAAGTATTAACTGACATGATGATATATTTTTGTATATCTCGTTTTTTTTATGGTGATCATTTTTGTATAGCTCGTTTTTTTCTACATGTTTCACTTTTCTACTTTACACTGTAACTGCTATTCTAACAGCAAATCCTTCATAAAAGTTATTGCATTACATTCTTGATTAAATTATCTTTCCATTGATACATAGTTTTATGGTACGACTCTCAAAAATGGGGGTGTTATTAGTAGTGGTGGGTTTCAATTTTTTTTTTATTTCCAGTTCTGTGGGTGTGGCTTGGTGGGCGTGGCTTGGTGAGCATAGCAGGGGAAGGATATTGTAAAATCTCCATTCCCTCCCCACTCCAGGTGAAGGTTACTGCAAAATCCTCATTTCTGTTCTGTCCCATATCCCACACGCACCCCCACAGACGGCCCAGAGTTAATAAGCCACATGACAAAACTCTGATGATAAAGCTGGCAGCAACCCAGTGGCTAGCTGCCAATTCAGACTTTACTCACACAAAACAAAGATTAGACTGCCAGCATTCCGATAAAACAGGCAGAGTGTCAACAATACAAGGATTAATCCAAATGCAGTCCGATAAAGCAGGCAAAGTCCAGTAACACAGAGATCATGGAGTATTTCCAGTTTTTGCTCGTCACAAACTGAACCGGCCACCACACCCACATTTATACCCTGTGGGGTGTGGTCCAGTGACTCAGCTAATCTCTGGCACGCCTTCCCCTCTGCTGCGCACGCTTCTCCCTGCGCCTCTGCCGAGGGTCCAGCCAGCATTTATCTTCTTCATCGCTGTCCACCTGTAGCTGCGGGAACGTGCTTGGCTCTGAGCCTATCGTTTGGCCTTCGGTGTCCTCTGGAGGCATTGCCAGAGAGGAGGGTCATGGAGAGGGAGGCCTTGCCAACTCCTCTCCCTTACTCTCAGAGTCTGCCTCTGTCGATAGCCCAGGCTCAGGCAACGGAGCCACAACAATTTCCTCCCAATCATCTGGGACTCGGGAGGCAGAGAATAGATGGGGGCAGGTCCAGCCAGAGGTGGTATTTACCGGTTCTTCAAACTACTCAAAATTTCCACTACCGGTTCTCCAGAACTGGTCAGAACCTACTGAAACCCACCTCTCGTTATTAGCTAATTTTAGAAAATACACTTTTCCCAAAAGGTTTCTACAATTTTGGACACTACTATAAGTTTTTTATTTATTATCTGAACCTTCCCATACCTTGGAGATTCAAGCGAGAAGGACGGAGCATTGTTTTAGAAAGATCCGAGTAGCACACTTTTACGTACTGGTTTTTTTTTTAACTTTAATTTTTTTAAAAAAATGTTTGTTGCTGTTCCCTTTAGATGGCTTCTTCAGCTTGCTCATATGTGGGCACTCAGTTTTAAGGCCTCCTAAAACGATGATATGTTTTAGAGGCAGTAAGACGGATTTCCGCATCAGGACAAAGGAAACTGGGCCACTGCTTTTAAACTGGAGATTACATTTGGCAAATGCTGCTTTTGTCCATTTCTTTTTTTAAAAAAGAGGGGGGGTAAGGGCTTCACACAGGGAGGTTTATTTTCTTTGACATTGGAAAAGAAACGGCCTCTGATCTTCACTGACAGTGCTTCAAAATACTCCAGAAGTTAAATTGATATGTTGGTGCTCGCTCAACAAATAATATGATTGCTGTGTTATTCTGAGCCTTCCTTGTAATAGCTGTAGTAACTTCGGCTTTTCCTGAGATGCTTGTAGGTGATGGACAAGATACCGTATTTTTCAGAGTATAAAACGCTCCGGACTATAAGATGCACCTACATTTTTTGGGCAGGAAAACAAGAAAAAAAAAAAACCCTGCCTCCCAGCAATTTGGCTCATTGCAGCAAACAGCCTGTTTCAGCTTCAGCACAGCCTGATTAGCACAAGGGGAAAAAAATCTGCCTCTGCCTCCCAGCAATTTGCCTCCTTGCAACAAACAGCAAACAGCCTGTTTCAGTTTCAGTTTCATTTTAAGCACAGCCTGATTACCACAAGAAAAAAGCCTTGGTAGTACAGTGGTCTAAAGCACCCTGTTATTAAGACCAGCTGCCTGCAATTACTGCAGGTTCGAATCTCTCCAGGCTCAAGGTTGACTCAGCCTTCCATCCTTTCTAAGGTAGGTAAATTGAGGACCCAGTTTGTGGGGGCAATAAGCTGACTTTGTATAAATATACAAAAAGATGAAGGCTATTGCTTAGCGCATTGTAAGCCACCCTGAGTCTCCAGAGAAGGGCGGCATATAAATCAAATTAAAAAAAAAAAATCTGCCTCTGCCTCCCAGCAATTTGACTCCTTGCAGTAAACAGCCTGTTTCAGCTTCAGCTTCAGCACAGCCTGATTAGCACAAGCAGCTGATTGCCGGTTGGATCGGCCTCCCGAAGATCAGCTGTTTCAGGCTGCAGGGATTGCCATAGCCTATTGCCACTTCCCATTTTCCGGAGGGCTGGTGGGTGGGCACAGCTACATTCGGTGTATAAGACGCACCCAAATTTTCACCCTCTTATAAAGTGGTGGAGGTGGAATGTGCATCTTATACTCAGAAAAATAAGGTAAACAATACCAAAAACCTAGAATAAAAGCTCTGGAACAGAAAACACCCCACCAGCAAATTAAATCTGGAAATATTAGTTCACATACCTAATTTTTCTAGGTTTATTCTGCTGTTTGTTTGGGGGTTTTTTTTCCAACTGATTTCTGTTTCAAACTTCTTGAACAGAATAAGAGCAATACATATTTAAAGAAAAGAGAAAGAAAAAGAAGAGAAGAGAAGAAGAGTGAATAAAAAAGGAAAGAAAAAAAAGACAGAAACAAACAAAAAGAAAAGAAAAAGAAAATAGGATTAAGGAACTGGCTTCCAAACTTCTTTATAGCCCTTGTAAATTCATTTTGTAACTCTCTCTCTCTAAGGTTATATCATGGTTCCCTATATTCCATAAGCCACTCTTTTTAATCATCAAATCATAAATCACAAGTTTATTTTTTTTTCTCTTTTTAGCAGAAAGTCCATAAAGGGTTTCCAGCCAATTTGCCTCTTGGGTTGACAGTGACAGCTAAAACATCAGTAGAAGTCAAGACAGTTTAAACTCTTTGTAATCATTAAATCCATAAATCACAAGTTTAATTTTTTTTCCTTTTTAGCAGAAAGTCCATAAAGGGTTTCCAGCCAATTTGCCTTTTTTTTTTTTAAATTTGATTTATATGCCGCCCTTCTCTGGAGACTCAGGGCGGCTTACAATGCGTTAAGCAATAGCCTTCATACTTTTGTATATTTATACAAAGTCATCTTTTTGCCCCCACAAACTGGGTCCTCAATTTACCTACCTTAGAAAGGATGGAAGTCTGAGTCAACCTTGAGCCTTGGAGAGATTCGAACCAGCAGTAATTGCAGGCAGCTGTGTTAATAACAGGGTGCTTAGACCACTGTACTATCAAGGCTCTTGGGTTGACAGTGACAGCTAAAACATCAGTAGAAGTCAAGACAGTTTAAACTCTTTGTAATCATTAAACCCATAAATCACAAGTTTAATTTTTTTTCCTTTTTAGCAAAAAGCCCATAAAAGGTTTCCAGTGAATCTGCCTCTTGGGTTGACAGCGATGGTTAAAAGCATCAACCGAAGTCAAGATATTTTAAAACCTGCAGGGCTGGCTGGGGATTTCTGGGAATTGTAGTCCACACATTTTATAGTTGCCAAGTTTGAAGGATAGCAGTTTTAATTTGTATAAAAAGTGAGTTTTTTTCTGCCAAACCACAACAGTACACTTTGAATACATTTTTTTAAAAAATTTTTCACAATCTAGGGTAGGCCGGCACAGCCTTTGAGCTGCTGGCAAAATAAAATCTGAATGTAAAATTACATTGTCTTTTCTCAGTCAAAACACCTCCCCAAATAACTGTTTGGATGACAAACAAATAAAAGGACCAACATACGCATAGGATCTTTATCCCTATCTTTTCAAATCATTGTTTATCCTTGCCAACGGCACACACTGCATTGGTTTAGCCTCACTTACATTAACAAACATTATTCTCCACTATAATGAGTTGTTTTTTTGTTTTTTTGCTGGATGGGCATTCACAAAAGAATATTAAATGCTACAGAGGCTGGCCAACATTTTTTCCCTCCCCCCTTATCCCCATCCCCATTTACTTCTAATCCAAACAGAACTGAGAAAGGCGGAGAAGGGCCTTATTTTGGGCAAGCACACGACATTAAGAATTAAAAAAAAAAAACCACTTAAATACTTGAACGAAAGCATCGAGACACTAATTTATCATTTGCAACCGCATGATTTAAGTATGAGCGGGTTTAATTTCCTGCCCATCCCGTTCATATTGCATGGCAAGCCCACATTAGATTTCTGCGGTTCCAATCACTTAAGAGGCGCTTCCATTTTTCTTGCTTGATGAAATAATTGAAATTCTTCTCACTTGCCTGCGCTTTCCGCGCAAATTTTTGTGCCAGGACAAACACCGCCTTCCCCTCAACCCACGCGCGGCACAAGCTTCAACCTTCCCCTCTCTCTTTCCATTTCCACCAGGTTCCCCCACTTTGGATAGGAGGTTTCTTTGGGGGCTTAATCTTAAAAGCAGCTAAGCTTTCATTTATTGGCGGCCTATCAAATGCTTCCGTTCGCCATCCGCCTATTTGCTGGGTAATATAGCTCTCATTAAGTGATTGTTTGGAGGAATTAAGAAAACCCGCCTCGCCTAATTTAGCCACCGGGATGGAGAAGTGGGTGGGTGGGTGGGTGGGGGCTGTGACTATCTCCTGCTGTAGAAAAGGCAGAGAGAGAGAGAGAGAGAAATGGAGAGAGAGAGAAAACCTTTGGCTTATGGGCTGTTTTCTTCCACCTAATCTATCCATTAAGCCTTGATTGTTTTTATTTGTTTTGTATTTCAATATTTCTTCCAATTAAGTTAACAACTTTCTAATAACGCTTCCCGGGGACCGACTTCCCAGGCGAAATGTACAAATGCTTCAGAGTCATTGAAAAACCGAGCATCAATATTTACTCCCTGCCCGTAATGGACCACGACGATTCAAGTGCATCTTTTTATGGCGTTTAATACGGCCTTCGGCATCTTTTTTTTTCCCTGAGATGTTTCTTCGGTTCAACCTGCCCTCTCTCTCCCCCCCCCTCTCTCTCTCGCGTTTTTTATTTATGTATTTTATTTATGTACATCCAATTTGGGGCACTTTAAGGATATGTTGTTTTTCTACCCCGCTGAACTGGGTGGCTTTTAAAATAATAGAAGAAAATGGAGATCTGTGGCAGCAGCGGCCATCTTTGTGTAACACGGTGACACTTGGTGACTTGTGTTAGATACTGTCTGTCCTTCAAGGTTGGATAAGGATGGAGCCTCCTCAGAAATTACTGGAACTCTGTTGAGATGGGTTGAGTTCCTCCCTCCCTCCCTTCATTCATTCCTCCTTCCCCCTCCCTTCTTCCTTCCTTCCTTCCTCCCTCCCTCCTTCCTTCCCTCTCCCTCCCTCCTTCCTTCCTCCCCTCCTTCCTTCCTTTCTTCTTACTTCCCTTCCCTCCACTCCTTCCTCCCTCCCTCCTTTCCCCTTCCTTCCTCCCTCCCTTCCTTTTCCTTCCCTTCCCTCCCCTTCCTTCCTCCCTTCCCCTCCCTCCCTTCTTCCCTTCCCTCCCCTCTCCTTCCTGCCTCCCTCCCTCCCTCCCTCCTTTCCCCTTCCTTCCTCCCTCCCTCCCTTTTCCTTCCCTTCCCTCCCCTTCCTTCCTCCCTTCCCCTCCCTCCCTTCTTCCCTTCCCTCCCCTCTCCTTCCTGCCTCCCTGCCTCCCTCCTTTCCCCTTCCTTCCTTCCTTCCTCCCTCCCCTTCCTTCCTTCCTCCTTCCGTTCCTTCCTCCCTTCCTTCCCTTTCTTCCCTCCCTCCCTCCCTCCCCTCCTTCCTTCCTTCCTTCCTCTCCTTCCCTTCCCTCTCCTCCCTGCCTCCCTCCCTCCTTTTCCCTTCCTTCCTCCCTCCCATCCTTTTCCTTCACTTCCCTCCCCTTCCTTCCTTTTCCTTCCCTTCCCTCCCTTCTTCCCTTCCTTCCTACTTCCCTCCCCTCCCCTTCCTTCCTCCCTCCCTCCCCCTTCCTTCCTTCCTCCTTCTATCTTCCCCTTCCTCCCTCCCTTCCTTGATATGTGATATAAACTCCCAGAATCCCCTAGAAGTCCACACTTCATAAAGGAGGAGACGAATTTGCTTTCCCCATAGTTCCTGGCCTCTGACTTGAAAACTTACAAAAATAGATATCTCATTGGTTTTAACCTGAGGAGATAAATCAAAAGTTTTCAAGCCAGATGCCAGAAAGTATGGGTAAATTAAATCCATCTTCCTCTTGGTGAGGCATTGAATTTCCCCCAGTTAGAAGCTCAAGGATCTTCTGATTTTTGCTCTAACCCACACAAGACGTGAACTCTCCATCTCTTTCGCTTATGGAAGAAACTATCACTTTAGTTATGAAAACGTTACGAATTAGAAAATTAAAACTAGACAGTAGTGGGGTTTGTTTGTTTTTCTGCATTCTGAAGCCTCAGTTGAATATTTTAACATTATTATATAAATGATAATGGTATCAGAAACTTGGCACTAAATTATATCTGAGACTTAAGAGTAGTAGAATTTGGAAGTCTCATCAAACCAAAGCCACTCGGTTGATTTCTGCAAAGTTGTATTATAATTCTGTTTATATTTTTGGGTTCTATTTTCAATCTTATTACTGCTTTGGAGGTCTGTAGCTTGCTGAGAGTGGTTCATGGAGAAGTAGGTAGATATGGCGAGTATTTTTCTCTCTCTCTTAATAATGAAGCTTAAATATGAGCAGGAAAGAAAGAATAACAATATTTTTATACATCTAACTGCATTATGTGGAGTCACATAGCTGGCTTTTACGCCTAAGGAGGGACTAGAATTCCCAGTCTCCTGGTGATGGAGCCAAAGTCACCCAGCTAACTTTCATGCCTAAGGAGGGACTAGAACTCCCAGTCTCCTGGTGATGGCTCCAAAGTCACCCAGCTAACTTTCATGCCTAAGGAGGGACTAGAACTCCCAGTCTCCTGGTGATGGACCCAAAGTCACCCAGCTAACTTTCCTGCCTAAGGAGGGACTAGAATTCACACTCCTGCTGATGGACCCAAAGTCACCCAGCTAACTTTCATGCCTAAGGAGGGACTAGAACTCCCAGTCTCCTGGTGATGGACCTAAAGTCACCCAGCTAACTTTCGTGCCTAAGGAAGGACTAGAACTCCGAGTCTCCTGGTAATGGGTCCAAAGTCACCCACCTAACTTTCCTGCCTAAGGAGGGACTAGAATTCACACTCCTGCTGATGGACCCAAAGTCACCCAGTTAACTTTCATGCCTAAGGAGGGACTAGAACTCCCAGTCTCCTGGTGATGGACCCAAAGTCACCCAGCTAACTTTCATGTCTAAGGAAGGACTACAACTCCCAGTTTCCTGGTGATGGACCCAAAGTCACCCAGCTAACTTTCATGCCTAAGGAGGGACTAGAACTCCCAGTCTCCTGCTGATGGATCCAAAGTCACCCAGCTAACTTTCTTATCTAAGGAAGGACTAAAATTCCCAGTCAACTTTCATACCTAAAATGGGATGACAATTCATCATCTTCTGGTGAGTGGCCCAAAGTCACTTGGCTGGCTTTCATGTGCAAGACGGGACTAGAACTTCCAATCTCCCAGCTTCTTGCCTTTAACGAATAGACTAAACTGGCTTCTCCTTTTATAAAACACGCTATAATTTAATAGTACTGATCTTTATTTTAAAAAAAACACACAGGCTGATATATGATACAATATGGAATTTTTGTTAGATGAATAGGAAGGAATCAAATTCTTTTTAACAGATTGTCCAGGGATCGATTGATCTATCTATCTATCTATCTATCTATCTATCTATCTATCTATCTATCATCTATCTCTATCTATCTATCCAAGATCGCTCATGTTGCATTTACGCTTACCGGGCACTCATGGTTTAGTGGAGGCTTGCAACCATAATCAAAAGAGACCCGTCAAATCTTTTAAAAGCTTTCCTTTTTTTCCCCTTCCTTCTTTCCTTCCCACCCCTCCAAGCCCCTCGAAAAAAATATCCATTGCTGACAGATGCAAGCTATCAATAAGAAATTTAAAAACTCAGTATGAAAAGTGGCAAGTGTAAGAGGCCTTGATCAACATCACAAATAGGATTTTACCCAGCAGGTAACTCCTAGTTTATATTGGTAATTGTAAAGGGCATTTTACATGGGAATCAATTAAATGAAAATCTTTTAAACCCTTTTTAAAAAGGGACTTTTTTAAAGTTAACAGGTGATTTTAATTGGAACCAGAGGCGATGCATCTTTCTTTTTTTTCTCTGTTCTCTCGGAAGCATTCAGAAGGGGAACAAAAATCAATACATTTCCATCAAGGGTTGATCTCCTAGTGTTTTTGTAAGCCAAATACTGAAACTTAACAAATACAATGTAGTTTGGATTGTGTGTGTGTGTGTGTTTTAAATTACCCTCTTTGGGTAATAGAATGAGAACGTAAAGATAAATCACGCAAGAGCTGTAGATTATAGAAATGTTCATTAAGGGGTTCGAAGAGAAGAGAAGAAAGAATAAAGAGAAAATATATAAGTAAGTGCTAAGGGAAAAATGTACCAACATTTCAGGTTAAACCATTTACTTCTGAAGCTATTGTTTTTTTTATTCCTGCTACACAGAGGATTTTTTCCCCTCCTAATTGGTACTCCAGCTTTACTCGTACTTATTTTTCAGCCTAATGCAACAGATGTGAACATATAAGTATGCAGCGGATAGTTGCTTCCAGATACAAAATACTACTGGGGGAAAAAAGCACCTTTTAAAGCTTGGATTAAAGAATGATCGCAAAAGAAATGTAGTTTGTATATCTAAATTGGCTGCTTGCAATAAGAAAGGGTTGAGAAACATTATATATGCGCCAGTTATTTTAAGAAGATACAATCCCCTTTAAGTTGGGACTGACTGCATGGATATGTCCATGTAAATTTCTCAGCAAAACACAGAACTTGTTTTCCCCTGTCCTTTTCCAATATATATATCTATGTCTGTCTCTGTCTCTATCTCTATCTCAAGAATTTATACTGGTATATCCTTGTCTAGCTTACACCCTGTATATAAATAGAGATAGATAATATATAAAATATTTATACTGATAGATAGATAGATAGAGATAAAAATAGAATGTGTATGTGTATGTCTATATACATACCGTGTTTTCCCCAAAATAAGACCCTGTCTTATATTTTTTTGAACCCCGAAAAAAGGCTTGGCTTTATTTTCAGGGAGGTCTTATTATTTTGGGGTGCATGGAGGAAACCAGAGGAAATGGTGGGGAACGGCTGCGCATGTGTTTAAATATTTTTGGGGTGGGCTTATTTTCGGGGGGGGGGCTTATTTTAGTGCATGTACTCAAAAGCCCGATTGGACTTATTATCAGGGGAGGTCTTATTTTAGGGGGAACAGGGTACATATACTCTGTTTTCCCCAAAATAAGACCTCCCCTGATAATAAGCCCAATCGGGCTTTTGAGCGCATGGCAATAAGGCCAAGCGCTTATTTCAGGGTTCAAAAAAATATATGATAGGGTCTTATTTTCAGGGAAACATGGTATATGTATATACACACACACACTATTTTTATCATCTATCTATCTATCATCTATCTATCCATCCATCCATCCATCCATCCATCCATCCATCCATCCATCATCTATCTCTCTATCTCTATCTCTATCTCTATCTCTCTACTTTACCTACCTACCTACCCACCCTGTTTCCCCCAAAATAAGACTCAACTGGAAAATAAGCCCTAGCATGATTTTTCAGGATGCTCATAATATAAACCCTTCCCCAAAAATAAGCCCCCGTTAAGATTGTCAGCAGATGGAGGCATTTAGTACTGTATTTTCCCCAAAATAAGACCTAACCAAGAAATAAGCCATAATGCGTCTTTTGAAGCAAAAATTAATATAAGACCCAGTCTTATTTTGGGGAAAACATGTATCTCTCTATCTCTCTATCTCTCTCTCTATCTCTCTATCTCTCTATCTCTCTATCTATCTATCTATCTATCTATCTATCTATCTATCTATCATCTATCTTCTTAAAGACAAATAGATAGATAGCTTCTCACCCATAGCTTCTAAACTAAATAAGAGCCTGAAGATTGTGGTTGTGAGCCTGTCGAAACGTTGCTATAAAGAAAAACTTTTAAAGTCACTGGTAGGATTTTAGCTAAGGTTTTAAAGGACCTTGCAGAGTGCTCTGTAAGGATTTTTGGAAGATTTTAAGCTAGGATTTTAACCAGAATTTTAAACATTTTAACTAACTTATTTAACATGACGCGGGAAAACACCCGAGATTTTAATTTTTTGTCTGTCTGTCTGTCTGTCTGTCTGTCTGTCTGTCTGTCTGTCTGTCTGTCTGTCTGTCTACCTACCTACCTACCTACCTACCTACCTACCTACCTATTTCAGGATCAGCCAAGGTCAATCTCGTCCTGCTTCCCAGCTACACAGCTATTTTAATCACATTTTTGTAACAATTGGCCTACTACAGTACAATGTTTGAAATAAAAGATTTTCTATTCACGGTTCAATACTTACACCCTCCCACTTGGTTAGCTTATAATTTAAGCTCAGGTCCCACCCAAGTTCTCTTCTTGAATTGAGACTTATCTGTAGATAAGCAAACACGAGGGAATATTCAGATCTACCAATGGCTGAGAACGATGGGTGCTGTAGTCAGTTCTCTTCTTTTTTACCCCAGTTTTTTTATTTGTTTTATTTATATAACATAAAAATTCAGTTTCAATTAAATAGTGTGTTGCCTGGGTGCAATGATTTTCAGGAAATCATAATCAAAATATTTACAATGATATCCATTACATTGATATTAATTCAATAATAATAATATTTACTTATCTACTTTAACAAATCTCCTTTATAACATTAGTCCTTTTTGTATCCCCATGTTTCTAACTTCTGTTTTTATTATCTAACCATTAGTAAAATAAGTCCCATGTCGAGAAATATTCAGTTCCTTCCTTTTCCTTAATTGTAAGTGTTAATTTGTCCATTTCTGCACATTCTAGTATTTTTTTAAATTACACTTTCATCTGTCGGGATCTCTTCGCTTTTCCGTTGTGCAAATACAGTTCTCTTCTTGAATGGAGACTTATCTGTAGATAAGTAAACACGAGTGAATATTCAAGATCTACCAATGGCTGAGAACGATGGGTGCTGTAGTCAGTTCTCTTCTTGAATGGAGACTTATCTGTAGATAAGCAAACACGAGTGAATATTCAAGATCTACCAATGGCTGAGAACGATGGGTGCTGTAGTCAGAAGTGTCTGTAGGGTGTGGGATTGGCCCAAAGTCATCCAGCCGACTTTCATGCCTAAAGCAGGACTAGAACTCACAATCTCCCACTTTCTCGCCTAGTGCCTTACCCACTAGACCAAACAGGCCTATAAGGATTGAACCCCGAGCTACCATCCCTCCTTTGAATCTTACATTTCCCACTCTTCTGGATCAATGCTGAAGCATCGAACTAAAAGTACACGCAACTTTGATCTCATCGCTCAGGAGAGGAAACTGAGGCACAGATGGCCTTCCTTTCCTCGTTGCATTATTCAGCGCGGAAAGCTACTTGTGGGCCGCATCTACGACTAAATGATTAGGACTTTGCCCATAAGACTACAGCAAGTAAAGCATTTGGCTTTTTGTTTATTTATTTATTCTATTTTTTTTTCTCGTGCTCCTCCTCCTCCTCCTCGCCTTCGTTCCGACAAACTCGAGAAAACAGGGCTTTTAAATTAGGCAGTGATTTGGCATGTAAGTGAGTGCATTTAAGCTGATAAGAGAGGGAATGGATCTTAATGGCGGAAATATTTGTCGCCTCACAAATAAAACGGAGAGTATCGGGACCTGCTAATACAGCTAATTTTGACCAACTCCTTGCCTGCTCAAGGCTGAAAAATGAGGTCAGCATAGGTTGAGGCAACAGAAAATGAGCGTCTGTCAGGAGACGGGCAGGAATACTGATAACAAAGTCTACGCAACGCCGTAGAAGAACGAAAGAGAGAAACCGGCGTGTTCAAATTAAAGCAGTGCCTTTTCCAGAGGGCCCAGAGTTTTTAAAAACGTCAAGGTGAAAATGAAGCTGTTGGCTCTCAAACAGAACCTGAATACAAATGCCTTTTTTCTTTTCTTTTCTTTTTTTGACATGGGTGGAGGAAAACAGGTAGGCCAGTTGCTCCATGAGGCCAACTGGACAACGGTTTGGCTGAGAAGGGGCCACCTCAAAGATCTGCAGAACAAGAGGTGGGAAAAGAAGACTTCCCAACGGTTAGAGCAGGAGTCAGCAACCTGCAGCTCCGGAGCCATATGCGGCTCTTTTTGGGCCCTCTGCTGTGGCTCCCTGTCGGGTGATCCCACCACTGGCTGGCCCCGCCACTCGCCCTCCCCTCCCAGTCACTCCTTGCCTGGCCTGACAAAGTAAGGGCGATGGCGGGGGGGTGGAGAAGCGGCCAGGGCAGAGACAGAGAGATACAGAGAGAGGGGAGAGAGAGAGAGATAGAGAGATACAGAGAGAGAGAGAGGGAGAGAGGGGGAAGGGAGGGGGGAGAGAGAGATGTCAAAAGGGTTTTGTGGTTCCCGGTGTTTTTTAACAACTGGTTTTCTGCCTTAATGACCGGCTGGGTAGGCATGGCTAGGGGGAGTCATGTGACTGGTGGAAGTGAGCAACATTGAATTGGCCACGCCCACCCAGGTTTTGTGGTTCCCTGTGTTTTCTTTTCTGTGGGAAACAGGTCTTTTTTTTCTTTCTCTTTCTTTCTTTCCTTCCTTCCTTCTATCTCTTTCTTTCTTTCCTTCTTTCTCTTTCTTTCCCTCTCTCTCTCTCTCTCTCTACAGATAAGCTACAGATACAGGACAGATTGTATGTCATCTAGTCCAACCCCCCAGCCAAGCAGGAGATCCTACACCATTTTTGACAATGACAATCTAGTCTCTTCTTGAAAACGTCCGGTGATGAAGCTCCCACAACTTCTGAAGGCAACTTCTGTTCCATGGATTGATTGTTCTCACTGTCAGGAAATTTCTCGTTATTTCCAGGTTGAATCTCTCCTTGATCAGTTTCCATCCATGATTCCTTGTCTGGCCTTCCGGTGCTTTGGAAAATAGCTTGACCCCCTTCCTCCTCTCTGGGGCAGCCCCTCAAATATTGGAGATAGATAGATAGATATAGGTAGATGATAGATGATAGATAGATGATAGATAGATAGATAGATAGATAGATGATAAATAGATAGAAGAGAGAGAGAGATGATAGATAGATATAGATAGATGATAGATAGATAGATATAGATAGATGATAGATAGATGATAGATAGAGATAGATAGATACAGTAGATAGATAGCACTGATGTTCCTTTTATGACTTATGGACTTCAACTCCCAGAATTCCTGAGCCAGCAAGTCATGAAAAGGGCCATGATTCCCCACTCCTGTTTTACACCCTTGGTGTAACTCATATTTGATGTTCCTCTTTACACCCTGGGTCTTACTCAGGACTGTTTCTGCAATCAAAGTTTGTACAGGTAGCCAACTTACTTGAGTCCAAAATTTCTGTGGCTAAGCGAGACAGTTGTTAAGTGAAAAACATTCACGAGTCCCCTTTTTCAGTGCCCTTGTAACTTTGAACGGCCCCTAAATGTTGTAAGTCGAGAACTACCTCTACAGATCTTTTTCAAACCAACAACAAACAAGTGAACAATCTTTGGAGAAGAGATGCTATTCAGCCGGTTCGTACTGGTTTGTGCGAACTGGTAGAAGAGATGACAGGTGGGCCCATCCACATGCCCCGGCTCTATGCCGTCCTATTTAGGCACGGTTTTGAGGCCGGGCGTATGCGTGGAAGGTGCGCACTTGGGGCAAACCGGTAGAAACAAAATGTGAAACTGACCGCTGCTTTGGAGGAAGGACTCCGTACAGGGGTGGGTTCTACTTACCTTTACTACCGGTTCGCAATGGGGCTCGATTCGCTCACGCACGCGCACGCTCCTCTGCGCATACACAGAAGCATTCTGATGATGTTGGGGTCGGTGGGCAGAGCCTCCCGCCAGTTTTACTACCGGTTCTATAGAACCGGTGTGAACCGGGGGCAACCCACCACTGACTCCGTAAAGCAGTGGTGAAATCCTACCCGTTTGCATTGGTTCGGGTAAACCGGTAGTGATGAAATCTACCGGTTCAGCAAACTGGTAGTAAAAAAAAAGCTACCAATTGGTCCGAGCTGGTATTTCCAATGATCAGCTGTGCCGCGCGATTTATATTTGCTAGAAAGCAGGAAATCCTGTTTCTAAATCGCGCGGCACAGCTGTTCCCCAGCCCCCCCAGCTGATCTACTTACCTTCAAACAGCTCCTTTTTCCGCACGAAGCATGTGTTTGGTGCGCACTGCGCATGCAAGGGCAGTGAACCGGTGGTGACTGGCGGAGGATTTCACCACTGCTGTAAAGGCCTCTTCCCAAACATCTGGCTGTCTCTTGCAGTTTTTCCCAACCTTAACCATCTAAAGATAAGTGTGTTCTGTCCCTGTCTCACACATGCACCCAAACAGCCAGCTGAGGGTTAAATAAACGCTTCAAACACCCAACGTCAGTGATAAGAAACTTGGCGGCAACTCCGTAGCTGCCTGCCAAGAACTTTTACTCCGATAACACAGACAAAAATACGCACAGTTTGAATAGTTCAGTTTGTAATTAAATCCACAGCAAATAGGCGTTGTGTCCAAAGGTGCAAAGTGACTCGCCAGAGATTTAGCTTTGTCCGTCACAGAGTCTGAATGGCCACCACACTCCCTTTTATAGCCTGTGGGGTGTGGTCCAGTGACTCAGCTTAATCTCTGGCACGCCTCCTTTTCTGCTGCACACGCTTGTCTCTCCGACGCTGGCATGGGTCCAACCGCAACGTTTCTTCGTCACTATCCGACGGCTCGGAAACACCTGGCTCCTGGCCAATCTCTTCTCCTTTGGGAGACACCTGAGGCATTGCCAGAGAGGAGGATCCTGGAGAGGGAGGCCTGGCCATCTCCTCTCCTTCGTGTTTGGAGCCTTCTTCCTCCGATAAGATGGGCTCGGAGGACGGAGCCACAACAAAGTGGACTTCAACTCTCAGAAATGGGGTAGGGCACTGATGGTGAATCTTTTTGGCACCGAGTGCCCAAACCAGAACGTGTGGGCATGTGTGTGCGTGCGCGTGCCAGAAACCCAAAGATCAGCTGGTTGGCGCTCATGCCTGTCGCCGGCCAGCTGGTCTTCGGGTTTCCGGCACATGCATGCATTCCAGCCAGCTGGTCTTCGTGTGTGCTGGAAAACTGAGGACCAAGTAGCCGGCGTGGAACTGCCTGTTTTCTGGCTGTTATGGGGGCTGTTTTTAGGCCGTTTGGGGGCCATTTTCAGGCCGTTTTTCAGGCCAATTCCAGGGTTCCGATGCCCACAAAGACTAGCTGGCTACGGCGTGCGTGCCACCTCTGGCACATGTGCCATAGGTTTGCCATCACGGGGGGTATGGTGTATTCTGGGAGCTGTAGTCCACCCGTCTTAAAAAAAAAAACCAGACTAAAGTTGGGATACACTGGTCTATGGGAAAGCTCCAGTCTGCAGTAAGTCCCCCCCAACTTCAACTGATTATATGACCTCCACGGAGCAATCCAAGGGCTCATATTTGATAAACCATTAAGCAGCTTAATGAAATAATTATAAGCCAGGCACCCGAGTCCCAAGCAATCAATAACCATGAGCTCCAAACCGTCCGTACAACCCCGTTTGCACCGCGGGCTGCAAGGCTCAGCCCTCGCCCTTCGAAATGCAATTGATGCTAAAGTTGCATTAAAACACTCCCATTGAGGGCCAGCGTAATTAAAGGCGAGCAAAACACCACAGTTTGCCAGTCGATATTCTTTATTGGGTCCATCAATCCTTCCTGGGCTGCCCTCCCTCCCTCCCTCCCTCCCTCTCTTTGCCTTCCTTTCCGGCTCCCTTCTCTCCTTTTGCACACTATTAGCACAAGTCAATTTACTGTCAATGGGCAACCCGAATCAAAGTGACATTAATGCACGCTCACAAAAGCCAGGCACGTGATCCGCTCACTTCACTCGCTTTCAAAATTACACTCGGCGGCCAACTCCGGAAGCTTTGTGACTTGTTAGCCGGAGCGGCGGTTTGTCCCTCCCGAGCTTCATATTTCATGTTTAAAGATTTCGTCGGATGGTTGATGACAGAAATAAACTGCCCGCCCGTAGGGAAATCACTCTGAATAATAGAATTAGCGATTGTTGGGAAATCAATCCAAAGCCAGTAGGCATCAGAAAAGCACAGAATTTTTTTAAAAAAAATTCTTATTATATTTTCCCCATCACCTTCGCGGGCCCCCTTTTATGGGCTAATTAAAAGGGCTGCTTATTAATAAATCAAAGTAAATGGCAGAAATTAAAAATCAACCTATTTTTCCCTGCGATCTGAATAGAATAAAAAAGAATGAATAGGAGTAGAGTAGAATAAATATTAGAATGTAGAGTAGAGTGGAATAGAATAGGAGTAGAATAAGAATAGAATAGAATAGAATAGAAAAAGAATAGAATAGAATAGAATAGAATAGAATAGAATAGAATAGAATAGAGTAGAGTAGAGTAGAGTAGAGTAGAGTAGAGTAGAGTAGAGTAGAGTAGAGTAGAAGTAGAGTAGAATAAATATTGGAATGAAGAATAGAATAGAATAGAATAGAATAGAATAGAATAGAATTAGAGTAGAATAAATATTGGAATGAAGAATAGAGTAGAGTAGAATAAATATTGGAATGAAGAATAGAATAGAATAGAATAGAATAGAATAGAATAGAATAGAACAGAACAGAATAGAATAGAATAAATATTGGAATGAAGAATAGAGTAGAGTAGAATAAATATTGGAATGAAGAATAGAATAGAACAGAACAGAACAGAACAGAATAGAATAGAATAAATATTGGAATGAAGAATAGAGTAGAGTAGAATAAATATTGGAATGAAGAATAGAATAGAATAGAATAGAATAGAATAGAATAGAATAGAATAGAATAGAATAGAATAGAATAGAATAGAATAGAATAGAATTCTTTATTGGCCAAATGTGATTGGATGCACAAGGAATTTGTCTTCAGTGCATAAGCTCTCATTGTACACAAAAGCTATGCGATAAATCATGATCATAGTCATCATAAAAATGCATTCATCATAAATAATAAGATACAACACTTAGCGATTGAATCAACATAAACCATACTAGGAAACTAAATAAAACAATATAAATCATAAAGATACAAGTAACAAAGTTATAATAAGTAGAAAAAAGATAATAGTAAAGATGGGAAGCATAATATTAACACAGTCTTACTCAATTGTTAAATTGAGAAGAAATGGAAGATGTAGAATTTTTTCCTGGCCTCTTTGCTTTTTTTTTTTCTTTTGTATGCAAAAGCGTTGCAGGATGTAAGCTATTCCGAGTCAAGCTGCCTTTCACAATTGACCGATAGGAAATTTGTCAATGTCGATAGGGTTTGTGGTGCTCCAGTTGTTTTGGGATTGCATCCAAGGTTGCACCTGTTACTATTAGTACTACCTTCGATGATGATGAATGTGCTTCATTTCACAGTCAGCCAGATGTTCAGGATCGATTTGGTATTTTTGTCCATCTATCGAGTCCTTCCCGAGGCCTTGGGATAGGCAGAGGTTGGCGTCTGATAATGGGAAGGATTTGGCTAATAGCATCTAATGTTGGGAAGAATTATTTACTTCCCAGTCAAGTCCTAATTTAAGATGCAATTTTCTTGCAGCTCCCTTTTGTCCCCAGCTGAGATACGAGCTTTGAGAGGCTATTTTTGCCTGTAATCTAAAATTAATGGCTCCAGTCTTAATGTGGCTAGGTTGTTTGGGAAGGCTGAATAACAGGGTGGAGGGGAATTCTGGCAGCACAACCCCGACTCAGGGGTGGGCTTCAAAAATTTTAACAAAAATTTGAGTATCGTACATTTTCTGTATTGAAATGTATGATACTCAAACACCACACCATCCACATCACAGGTGGGTTTCGGTAGGTTCTGACCAGTTCTGGGGAACCGGTAGCGGAAATTTTGAGTAGTTGGGAGAACCGGTAGTAAAAATTCTGACTGGCCCTGCCCTCATCTATTCTCTGCCTCCTGAGTCCCAGCTGATCGGGAGGAAATGGGGATTTTGCAGTAACCTTCCCCTGGTGGGAGGGGGGGAATGGAGATTTTATAGTATCCTTCCCCTGCCATGCCCACCAAGCCATGCCACACCCACCAAGCCACAACCACAGAACCGGTAGTAAAAAAATTTGAAATCCACCACTGATCCACATAATGATATGTATAACTTTTTTAAAAAATAAAAACTTGAGGAAATTTTTTTTTCCTGCCTGGTTGCTGGGTGGTTGTGGCCATGGTGGGCGTGGCCTACTCGGCCTCCTGCACCATGGGGGGGTGTTTTTGCCCTCCCCGGGTTCCGGAGGCTTTCCTTGAGACTCTGGGAGGGCGAAAACAGCCTTCCCGAACGTCCGATAGGCCTGGTTTTTGCCCTCCCAGAGCCTCCGCGCGCGCCCTGCACTTGCCTGCATCCAAAATGGGCCACGTGGGGACTCCTGAGGGGGACAGGGTGAGGTGGGCGGGGCCAGCCAGGAGTGGGATTTGGGGGTTCTCCAAACTGCACAGAATCTTAGCTAGAGGTTCTCCCGAACCCCTACGAACCTCCGGCAGCCCACCCCTGCCGATGATTGTAGAAACACAAAAGGGCCAAGGAAAGGAAATGCTCCCTTGAAACCTCATGGCTGAAAGTTGGGGTGCATGTAAAGGAGATGAAATGGTTCCAGACCCATAACTCAGCCCATTTTTTGTTTTTTTTTAATTTGATTTATATGCCACCCTTCTCTGGAGACTCAGGGCGGCTTACAGTGCGTTAAGCAATAGCCTTCATACTTTTGTATATTTTATACAAAGTCAGCTTATTGCCCCCACAATCTGGGTCCTCATTTTACCTACCTTTGAAAGGATGGAAGGCTGAGTCGACCTTGAGCCTGGCAAGATTCGAACTTACTTTAATTGCAGGCAGCTGGTGTTAAATTACAGTGCCTTGTCCGCAGACCTATCCAGGCTCCTTTTATTGTCTCTTCATGAAAGAAATCTGGATGGCCAACCAGAGAGAAAGTCCATGCAATTTTCCCTATCAAGTCAAGAAATTGCTCCAATTCTTGGCTCCTCCAATAACCAAAGACCGATAGAAGATAATATTTGTAGCTCCCCAATCTTTCGGACCTCAGGGACCACTAAATTCATAATTTTAAATCATGCGGACCACGAATATGATCTGTCTAATGACCGGCTGGGTGGGCGTGGCTAGGTAGTCATGTGACTGGGTGGGCGTGGCCAAGTCAATGTCACTCATGTCAAGGGGCGTCTCGCCAGCCTCTACTCGCCCCTCCCCTCCCAGCCAATCCTCGCCTCCTCGCCCGGGCTGCTTACGGCCCCAACAGGAAGCAGTTGTTGGAGCTAAGCAGCTAAGAGTTGGCAAAAACAGCTGGCTCAGTTCAAATTGGATCTGACCAAGAAGGAGGCTCAGCAGAAGGACCTCACTGAGGACTAGGAGCATAGGCTTCCAAGCAGAGAGAACTCCTGCGGGAGTGCAAGGCCACGTGCCTCCAACAAAAAGAGCCTTGATAGTACAGTGGTCTAAGCACCCTGCTATTAACACAGCTGCCTGCAATTTACTGCAGGTTCGAATCTCTCCAAGGCTCAAGGTTGACTCAGCCTTCCATCCTTTCTAAGGTAGGTAAATTGAGGACCCAGTTTGTGGGGGCAATAAACTGACTTCGTATAAATATACAAAAGGATGAAGGCTATTGTTGAGCACATTGTAAGCCGCCCTGAGTCTCTGGAGAAGGGCGGCATATAAATCAAATTAAAAAAAAAAAAGGCAGTTCAACAGTTTCAATCCCTAGTGCCGCATAATCGGGTGAGCTCTCATTACTTGTCCCAGCTTCTGCCAACCTAGCAGTTCGAAAGCAGGTAAAAATATGCAAGTAGAAAAATAGGGACCACCTTTGGTGGGAAGGTAAGAGAGTTCCCTGCGCCTTTGGCGTTGAGTCATGCCGGCCACATGACCACGGAGATCGCTGACTCTTTGGCTTTGAAATGGAGATGAGCACCGCCCCCTAGAGTCGGGAACGACTAACACATATGTGCGAGGGGAACCTTTACCTTGAGAGAGAGCATAAAGTTTTATCGTTAAGAAATGCAAATAATTTTTCCCCGGACCACCAAAATTTTCTCATGGACCACTGCACAGACCACCAGTTGGTGACCGCAGCTCCACAGCTAATCCCCACAGATTCATCTCCTTGGCATTTTATTTCTTTACAAAAAGGGAGGCAGGAAAAAGGTTTAGGTTGTTTTTCAAAAAAATAAAACTACTAGGAAAAAGCTTCCATAAATTAACTACGGCTGACCTCTGGTGGACAAAGGCAGCATTTTGGCCTGAACGGTTGCAGCCGGATTAAATTAAACCAGCTGAACACCTTCATTTCTGAGCAACTTAAGTGGGCCTGTACAATACAGGTAAGTCCTCAACTTAGGACCACCCACAATGAGGGACAGAATTTCAAGTTGATATGCAAAATAATTGAGTCGCATCCAATTTTACAACTTTTGGCGGCCACGGTTTGTTGTTTTCCCATCGATTGTGCTTGTTGGAAGCTGGCTGGGAAAGTTACAGATGTGATTTCAGGATGCTACAACTGTAACATAGACATTCCAGTTGCCAAGCATTTGAATTTTGATGAAGGGACCGTGGGGAGATGCAGCGATGGTCACAAGGGTGAGGACCAGTCAGTTGTTAAGTCACTTTTTTTTTTCAGTGTTGCTGCAATTTCAAGCTGTTACTAAATGAAGGTTGTAAATTGAGGTCTAAATGTCCCAGAATGGAAAGCAACTAGTTTGGGTTTAGAAGCTAGACTGGGAAAAACGAAATAAATTCCGGACAAAGGAAATGGTTCAAAACTCAGAATAACAAAGAGTCGGAAGGGATCTTGGAGGTCTTCTAGTCCAACCTATAACATTTCATACAAATGGTTGTCCAATCTCCTTAAAAATTCCAGTGTTGGAGCATTCACAACTTCTGAAGACAAGTTGTTCCACTGATTAATTGTTCTGTCAGGAAATTTCTCCTTAGTTCTAAGTTGCTTCTCTCCTTGATGAGTTTCCACCCATTGTTTCTTGTCCTGCCCTCAGGTGCTTTGACTCCCTCTTCTTTAGGGCAGCCCCTGAGAGATTGGAACACTGCTATCATGTCTCCCCTGGTCCTTTTCATCAAACTAGACATAATTCTAACCATTCTTTTAGCCTCCAGTCCCCCTAAATTATTGTATTTTAAGAGAATTTTAAAGCTCCACCTCAAGGTTGTTCCTATTTGTAGCTACACAGAATTAAGTAGCAAATTTCTAAAATCCCAAAGCTTTAGATTCTATTTAACCATCTTGCATATTGATGCACTTCAAGTTAAGTATCGATCTAGCACTAAAAGACTAAAAGAATTCTATCTATGTGGGTAGAAATGACCCAGTTCTGAGTACAAAGAGGAGATGATGCGGTGACTTTCATTAGCAAGTCACCGCATCAAATTTTCTGTTTGTTCCCGCTTTGAAAAAATTCCATTTCAAACCAAAAGCAGAGATAAGTGTCTCTTACCATTAAATTTGAATATCACCAAAACAAAGAGGTTTTGAGGGGCGTAGGACAGTTAGCTCTATTTCTCTAATTTGGGGCATGCCATGAAATTCCCATTCATATGTTCATCTCATCTTGGATAGATTCTGTATTACAATTCCAATTATTGTAATCCCACATTTAATGTTTTTTAAACATTCAGAAACCTTCATTGGAAATCCAGGCCAAAACTGGTTAATTAATTTGCTTTATTATACACCTAATCAATAAGCTTATTTCAGACTAGCACAAAAGGGAATAGAAAACCTTCTCAACAAAATGTGCAAACTTAAATTTATTCTCCCACTGACCAGAGTCCAGTGAAACCAAGCAATTTCCTGTTCAAAAACTGGGCAGGCTGATCCCTCTCACCTTATCTAGGTTTGGAAATTCTACCCAAACCAGGCACTATGGAGGTTTATCTCCAGCCCGAAATCTCCTTAGTACCATGGCCTTTTCCGATATATAATCATGTAGGTTATAGAGCCAAGCATCTTCTCCTATTTGTCATCACAATCTAGATCTGTTTGTCAAAGCTTGGAGTTTGAACCTATGCAGACTTCGACTTCCAGATTCTTCTGGACAGTATGGATTCACAAGCTGGTTGGCTGGGGGATTCTGAGAGTAAAGCCCATACAGGTTCCAGCTGTCTTATCTTTGAGAAACACAGATCTAGATTCATGGAGATTTTCAGTCATTCAGGTCATGGTTGTCCCAAAAATGCTTTATTGTTTCAAGAGGCAACTGGACTTTCTGGTTTTTCTTTGAAGACATTTCGCTTCTCATCCAAGAAGCTTCTTGGCTGAGAAGCTTCAAAGAAAGTCTTCCAACGAAAAACCAAGAAAGTCCAATTGCCTCTTGAAATAAAAAAGCACCTTGGAGAAACACGGATCTAGATTGATATCACTCATCCAACATCAGGGATTGAACTTTCCTTAAAGGAGCCCAAAGTAAGGTGTTTTTTTTTAAAAAAAGAGCAGAACACAAGCTCCACATTGCCAATTAAATAAGTTTTATTGGGATTGGAGTTACATGTTCACTTGTTCCTTATACAGTACCCATACCGGTAAAGTGCAATGTTTGCTCCCCTTTTCCCTGTGCACATATTCAAAGTATCAAGAATGCCCTTGTCACGGTCATCAGTCCTTCAAGTTCTGAAGGTGGCCCCCATGGAGTGCCAACGTCTTCAGTCAACCTCCTCAATGGTTGGTCCAGATGATGCTCCTCCGGAGGGGGGTGCCCCACCTCCAGGGAAGCTGCCAGGCATGCCACCGGGCATCCCTCCAGCGCTCTGGTATAGCTTGGTTATGATGGGATTGCAGACCTTCTCCAGTTCTTTCTGCTGGTGCTCAAATTCTTCCTTCTCAGCCGTCTAAAGATGCAGGGGAGGGAACGGGGAGAAATGTGTTAAAACCTCAAGGAAGGACTAGAATAACCTTGCGTGAACTTGCGATTCTGAAAGATATTTTAAAACCCCAGGAAGGTCTCTCTTAAGTACCAGCAAACTATCTTATCTTAATTAGCAATGCCCCCTTGTTGCTGGGTCTAAAAAAGGTAAAATAATAATAATAATATTATTTCTATACAGCCTATTTAAAAACACAAGACAAAACATCGACTAAAAATTTAAAATAATTTGGCTCAATTTAAAACCCCACAAATTTAAAATACCCCAATTTAAAATTATGATGTTGATAGCCCAGCCTGGCAGAACAACAGGGTCTTCAGTGTGCAGCGAAACCCCCGGAGGTTGGAGATCTTACATATTTCCGGGGGCAGTTCTTTCCACAGGGCTGGGGCTCCCACAGAGAAGGCCCTCCCCCTGGGTGTCGCCAGCCGACATAACTTGGCTGATGGCACCCTGAGGAGACCCTCTCTGTGGGAGCGAACTGGCCGGTGGGAGGCTATTGGTGGCAGAAGTCTGTCTCGAAGGTACCCGGGTCCTATGCCATGGAGCGCTTTAAAGGTGGTGGCCAACACCTTGAATCGCACCCGGAAGGCCACTGGGAGCCAGTGTTCCCTTATATTACAATATAATGTTACAACTTTTCTTGAGGGAGAGGCCAGCTCCAAAATTCAGTCGTTTTCAACTTAATTGGAAATATATGATGCTATAGAACTGCAAAAAGGGTCGCTCAGACATCCAAGGAAGGTGTTATGGCCAACATAGGTCTTTTCAAACCTTCTGGTGGAAACTACGAATGGTTTTGGAACCTTCATCCTTGCGACCCCTGGAAGTTATCCCTTCCTTTGACAGCTGCGTCATTTGCGACGCTGATAAATCTCTGCAAAGGTTTGCCACAAACCTGATTTTTATCCAGCCAGTTGATGATCTCGTTGCATTTGTCCAAGATCTTCTGCTTGTCGTCGTCATTGATCTTCCCTTGCAGCTTCTCGTCTTCCACGGTTGCCTTCATGTTGAAAGCGTAGGATTCTAGGGAGTTCTTGGACGACACCTTGTCTCTCTGCTTCTCGTCCTCAGCCTTGTACTTCTCAGCTTCTTGGACCATGCGCTCAATGTCTTCCTTGCTGAGGCGACCTATGGAAAAGATGAGGATCCTTATTAATTTCCCTCCATGCCAAACACCTATTATTTAGACTTCTATACTGCTTCTTAAGTGCTTTACAGCCCTCTCTAAGCGGTTTACAAAGTTAGTATATAGCATATTGCATATTAGCATATTGCCCCCAACAATCTGGGTCCTCATTTTACCCACCTCGGAAGGATGGAAGGCTGAGTCAACCTTGAACTGGTGAGATTTGATCTGCTGATCTGCTGAACTAGCAAGTCAGCTGAAGTAGCTGCAGTACTGCACCCTAACCACTGCGCCACCTTGGCTCTGATAGTTAGTCCAAATTGCAGTACTGTTTGAAACAAAGCCGTTCCTGAGTATTTGAATAGGAATGGCGGACAGGCCAAGAGCTAACTTGTTAAATCAAGTAGTTTTATTTATGCTGTCCAGTTTTGGCTGGATGAGGGGTTCAAGGATAAGCTTTCAAAGGCCCACTGAATATGTCAGTGGCAAATAAAATACAGGTAGTCCCTGTACCAGGCCTGGAAGCCCTTCTTTCATTGGGGGTGTTACTTGGAACGCTGACACCTTGACTTACAACAGTTCATTGAGTGACCATTCAAAGTTACAATGGGCACAGAAAAGTGACTTGCAGCCATTTTTCAATGGTGGTGAAAAATGGCTGCAATGAAGGAATGAGGTGGAAGGGACTTTGGAGGTCTTTGTCCAGCCCACTGCTCAAGCAGAACTATACCATTTCAGATAGTTTAGCATCTTTTTCATATCTTGTTCGTATCTGCATATACATATACCAATCTGTCTCAATCCCGTTCTTCCAGGTCTCATTTCTCTTTCAATTCCCTTATCCGTTAATAAATCCTTATCTCTAACAATATTTCCAAAATTAAAAACATTTGGGTGTATTAAAGCTTTCATTGTTGATAACCATGGTGGTATTTTCACATAATATTTATCTCTAACCTTTTCCCATACCAGTAACAATGCATTTCTTATATAATGTCTATTGAAGTATGTATCTTATTTCTACCATACCACAAAAAAAGCATGCTATCCCAGATCATGCCCTTTCCAATGTTAAAAACCTTGTATTTCTTAATTCAATTCATCCCTTCAACCATGTCAATGTTGCTGCTTGATAATATAGTATATGGATATGCAGATACGAACAAGATATGAAAAAGATGCCAAATTATATGATTTTTATTTGGAAAAGACCATTTCAGATAATGTGACTGTCTCTAAAAGGTAAAGGTTCCCCTCGCACATATATGCTAGTCGTTCCCGACTCTAGGGGGCGGTGCTCATCTCCGTTTCAAAGCCGAAGAGCCAGCACTGTCCCAAGATGTCTCCGTGGTCATGTGGCCAGCATGACTCAACGCCAAAGGTGGTCCCTATTTTATCTACTTGCATTTTTTTATGTGCTTTTGAACTGCTAGGTTGGCAGAAGCTGGGACATGTTAACGGGAGCTCACCCCGTCTGGAGGCCTCTTTATGGAGCACTCACCTTTGTCATTGGTGATGGTGATTTTGTTCTCTTTGCCTGTGCTCTTATCAACAGCCGAAACGTTGAGGATGCCATTGGCATCAATATCAAAGGTGACTTCAATCTGAGGGACGCCCCTTGGAGCTGGAGGAATGCCCGTCAGTTCAAACTTGCCCAGCAAGTTGTTGTCCTTGGTCATTGCTCTCTCCCCCTCGTACACCTGAAGAAGGCAAGCAGAAAACGGAAAATGCTTAGGCAGGCCTGAGCTAGAATTCCCAATTGTGGGAAATTTCCACACTTATGAAAAAAGCCTTTTGTCCTCATTTTTGAAGTCTGTAGCCAGACGGGTGGGAGGAAGACAGACGTTGTAAGTCCATCTTACTAGAAATATCTATTAATAAGCTGCCTCTCCAAGTTCCCAGAGTTCTTAGTGCTTAAAAAGCTACAGCCCCGGAAGAAAAAAATAATCAGGGGCCTTTTGAGCCAGGGAATTGGTCGCTCAGACATCCAAGGAAGGTAATTTAAGCCAACACTGGTTTTTTTCAACCTCTGGTGGAAACTACGAATGGTTTTGGAACCTTCATCATTGCGACCAAATCCTTGCTCTGTGCGCCCCCCACTTGGCGAAGCTCCAAGTTTGCCTCTTAAAAGCACATTTCAGCAATCACGATAAACCAATTCTCCATGACCACCATCACAAGATCCCCCCCCCCCAATTTTCTGTAAATTTCACCTACCTGAATCAGCACCCCTGGCTGGTTATCGGAATAGGTGGTGAATGTCTGAGTTTGCTTGGTAGGGATTGTGGTGTTGCGTTTGATCAAGACTGTCATGACACCGCCAGCTGTCTCGATACCCAGGGAGAGAGGAGTCACATCCAGCAACAACAGGTCTTGCACGTTTTCGGATTTGTCCCCGGAGAGAATGGCAGCTTGAACGGCTAAGGAAATTAAGAGATTAACATACGTGAGAATATCATCCGAAATGTCCCTAGTTATCCAGAGACAACTTTGCTTGCTCGCATTAAGGCTTTTCGTCACTATTAAACCCTGGTTGAAGTCATGAAGGATTTTTTTAAGAATTCCTTTGGATAATAAGCTAACACAGGGGTGGGCAACTGTGGCCCTTTTACAACCCGTGGACTTCAACTCCCAGAATTCCTGAGACAGCCAAGCTGGCTCAGGAATTCTGGGAGTTGAAGTCCACGGGTTGTAAAAGGGCCAGTTGCCTACCTGAGCTGATAGAAATTACATTCATAGATCGGTACAAGATTTTACCGTATTTTCCGTGTATAAGACCCCCCCCCAATGTTTCATGTAGTTTCTTGTAGTAAGCACACTACAAGCCATCACTTGTTAAGAGTAATATAACAGGAACAGGAAATGCACCACAGGAACAACAGAGATGAAACCTAGAGTGGCAATGTGATACCGGAAACTACAACAATAGAGGGGAATGATATAGAGCGGCATGTAAGATAGGGGCTCATTGGGCATGTGTGGCCTTTCTCCTCGGCCTCCTGTGTGTAAGACGCACCTCAATTTTCAAATAAATATTTTAAAGAAAAAGTAGCGTCTTGTACATGGGAAAATACGGTATCTAATATTAAGGGAGCTGTGTTAATGCAGCAGCCACCAACTCTAAAACTTTTGACCGTTCCCAAACGGCAAGATGGAATACCTGCTCCGTAGGCTACGGCTTCATCGGGGTTGATGCTCTTGTTGAGTTCTTTGCCGTTGAAGAAATCCTGAAGGAGTTTCTGGATCTTGGGAATTCGGGTGGAGCCGCCAACCAGCACAATGTCGTGCACCTGAGATTTATCTAGCTTGGCGTCCCGCAGCGCCTTCTCCACGGGATCCAGCGTGCCGCGGAAGAGGTCGGCGTTCAGCTCTTCGAAGCGCGCCCGGGTGATGGACGTGTAGAAATCGATGCCCTCGTACAGGGAGTCGATCTCAATGCTGGCCTGGGTGCTGGAGGACAGGGTGCGCTTGGCCCGCTCGCAGGCGGTGCGCAGGCGGCGGACGGCCCGCTTGTTTTCGCTGATGTCCTTCTTGTGCTTCCGCTTGAACTCGGTGATGAAATGGTTGACCATGCGGTTGTCGAAGTCTTCGCCCCCCAGGTGGGTGTCTCCCGCCGTCGACTTCACTTCGAAGATGCCGTCTTCGATCGTCAGGATGGAGACGTCGAAAGTGCCGCCGCCCAGATCGAAGATCAGCACGTTCCTCTCGGCACCGACCTGGGGGTAAAGGAAAAGGAAACCGTCAAAGCCTGACATGAACCTGGCTGAGGTAATCTTCATGGTTGCCACAAGAGGGGGAGGAGGGGGAATTAGATAGGTCAGCTTGGCCCGTCAAAACAGAAAGTTCCTGTGGGAACTAAGGTCATTTCAGCAGGAAGAGGAGGAGGAGGAGGAGGGTAACCAAGCAACCGGCCAGCACCTCTATTGGACAATGTGACTGATGACTTGGGAGAAAGGGAGAACTTTCATTTTTTAATTAGATGAAAACCGCAGAACTTTCAAGAGTTGGGTTTTCACCAGTTGTGCCAATATGATGCATCCAATAAATTGTTTTTTGACAATTTATTTTGTTTTTTGACGGAGTTCTGCTTTCAATGGGTGGAATACTTAGAATGCTGACGGGAACATGGGTCAATGGAAAAGCCCAAGCCATATTCCCCCCAAAAGGGATTTATATTTCCCCAGTACACTCGCACAGAGAGGGCCTCCTCAGGGTGCCGTCCGCCAGACAATGTTGGCTGGCGACCCCCAGGGGGAGAGCCTTCTCTGTGGCGGCGCCCGCCCTCTGGAACAACCTCCCCCCAGAGATACGTACAATACCAGACCTCCGGACTTTTCGTCGGGCCCTGAAAACTTATTTATTTCACTTAGCCGGGCTGGCTTGATCCCACAGTTTTGGTTAAATTTAATTGATTTTAATTGGGTTGTTTTAAATTGCGGCCAAAATATTTAATTATTTTTAAATTTTGTAATGTTCTGTTTTATTCTGGCTGTTCACCGCCCTGAGTCCTGCTGGAGAAGGGCGGTATACAAATTAAAAACAAACAAATAAATAAAATATCCTCTGCATTTAAGATTTCCCAACCTTCAGCTTCGACCACTCACTTTTTTGTCCAAGCCGTAAGCAATCGCAGCCGCGGTTGGCTCATTGATAATTCGGAGCACGTTGAGACCAGCAATGGTTCCGGCATCTTTTGTAGCTTGGCGCTGGGAGTCATTGAAATAAGCTGGAACTGTGACCACAGCATTTGTAACAGTCTGGAGAGGGTGGGAAAAAAAAAAAGTAAGTTATAAGAGCGGGGGAAAGCGCTTGAGGTAGTGTATCTCAACTTCAACAACTTCTTAAGAGGTGTAGACTTCAAACTTCCTGGCTGAGGAATTCTGGGAGTTGGAAGTCACACACACACACCCTTAAAAGTTGATAAACAGTGCCGCAGGAGCCCACTTTTACATTGTGACTCTGCTTTCCCCGCCCATTTCGTTCAAAGAGCTCACCTTTCCTAGATAGGCCTCTGCAATCTCCTTCATTTTTGTTAGCACCATTGAGGAAATTTCTTCGGGATAAAAGCTTTTGCACTCTGCTTTGTATTCCACTTGGACTTTGGGTCTGCCGGCATCGTTCACGACTGTGAAAGGCCAATGCTTCATGTCCGACTGAACTACGGCGTCATCAAATCGGCGGCCAATCAGACGCTTGGCATCTATTCAAGATAGCGAAGATGTTATATATACTCTAGCTCAGGGGTCTGCAACCTTAAACACTCAAAGAGCCATTTGGGCCCATTTCCCACAGAAAAGAAAACACAGGAGCCACAAAACCCTTCCTGTGCCTATTTCTTGAGCGGCCACAAAACTAGTATATGTAGTTAAATTAAATGTTCTGTTTTCTTCTGAAACTTTTCTTTTCTTGGATTTATCCATGGTTGGCCTACCGGGGGTTGAAAAGCTCAATAAATTGCGTGCCGGCAGGTGTCACACATTGGAGGTTGGGACGCATATTTTGAGTGACAGGGAGGCGCAGCAGAGGGGTGAAAGAGCCACATGAGGCTCCAGAGCCGCAGGTTGCTGACCCCCTGCTCTAGTTAATTTAAACTGCTCCTTAATCTCTTTTATTTAAAATGTGCAAATTAAAACACAGCTTGAAATGCACCTCTTAAAAATCAAGCCAAGGTTGCAGTTTTGTGGTTTTATAATTGACAAAGGCAGAAACACAATATTCCATTTTCAAAACCTTATTATGTTCAGAGGCCCTGAAGAATTATAAGAGGCGTGGTGGTGCAGTGGTTAAGAGTGCAGTACTGCAGGCTACTTCTGCTGACTGCCAGCAGTTTTGAGAGTTTGACTCATCCTTTAATCTTGTGAGGTAGGTAAAAACAAGGAGCCAGATTGTTGGAGGCAATATGCTGACTTTATAAGATGCTTAGAGGGCTGTAAGGCACTGTAAAGCGGTATATAAGTCTTAAGTGCTACTGCCCTTCCTTCCTTGGTGTGCTCTGGTTAGACTGCAATATTGCAGGCTAACTCTGCCGACTGCCAGCAGTTCAATTCTGACTAGCTCAAGGTTGATTCAGCTCCCACTGCTTCAGCAACCAGAAATCCGATTACCACTTTTGGCGATTAAATATTAGAATGGTGTCAGAGCAGTGAACGTTGATCACTGTTAATTATCTATATGAGGGGTTCCCCTGGTGGTGGTGGTGAGACGATATTCCATGGGGTGCAAAAACTTGGGTTTAGAAGTTTCAAAATTATTGTGTATATGCATAATTATATGCACATAATTATTTACTTCTACATGGGGTGCAAGAATGTATCAGAAGTGTTCTAAAGGTGTGGGGTATAGAAAAGGTTGGGAGCCCCTGATCTATATTGATTGTTGCACAGAGCAATGAAAAGCTGAAGGGTTGTTGGGCAGCATGTTTATAGGTACAAAGGCACCCCCCCTTTCCCTTAAATGTTGTCCTTTTCCCACAAGGTAACCCTTTTTTGAAGACCTGTCTCCTTACCGAAGACTGTGTTTGTGGGATTCATTGCCACTTGATTCTTTGCGGCATCACCGATCAGCCTCTCGGTATCTGTGAATGCCACGTAGCTTGGCGTAGTCCTGTTACCCTGGTCATTGGCGATGATTTCCACCTTGCCATGTTGGAAGACCCCAACACAGGAATAGGTGGTGCCCAGATCAATCCCGACGGATGGTCCCTTAGACATGGTGAACTGCAAAGGTTAAAAACAAATATCAGTCATTCACTGACAAGAGAACCAGGCCCTCTTGTTCCACGCAGCGTTGTTCAACCTGGGCACCTAGAAGAGGTCAAGAGACTTCGAAACTCCTAGAATTCCCAGGCAGCAATTCAACCCGTTAAGCCAAATCTTTGTACTTTTTAAAAGATGTCTGGACTTCAATTCCTAGTATTTCCCCAATAAACATGGGTGGAAAATTCTGCTGAGTTGCAGTCCAAGACCTCTAAAAAGGTGCAGATGTTTGGTTGAAACCATCTTGACTAGAGCCACTCTTTGAACGAAGTTGAAAATGCTTCAATTTTTTTAATATAAAAAAGCTTTAATTTTATGTAATTTATCCGGAAATTAAATTACATTTTATGTAATTTATCTATTATGTAATTTATCGGAGTATACAAAGCAACTGTACTGAATTCTACTATATAGTGCAATATTAATCCAATATCAGGGGTTTTCAATTCAATTGCAAAGAACGTGCGTTTTTAAAAAATAATTATAATGCACATTGAAGATGGCATTTAATTTCATTGTATGATGTGCAATGACAAGAAAGTAAAACTAAACTCATCTAACACACACACCCCCCCACACACACACTTTTGCCATCTTGCAAAGTAGGCAAATTATATATATTATATATGAAATTGCTCCCCGTTTGGATCAGCTGCTCCAGGGAGGGTTGGATATATATGTAAGTAAATGTATACCGTTTCCCCCAAAATAAGACATTATTCCCTGATAACAAACCCAATCAGGCTTTTGAGCACATGGCAATAAGGTTAAGGCGCTTATTTCAGGGTTCAAAAAAATATAGGACAGGGTCTTATTTTGGGGAAACACTTTGTGTGTGTGTGTGTGTGTGTGTATATATATATATATATATATACATACACACACACATATATACCACAGGATGTATATATACATACATATATTAAGTGTTATATAAATATATACGTATAGTTTTTGTCGAAGCACCTGGTCTACCCCAATATGGGAGGGAGCATACTGCACCCCTTTCATTTTTCAGCTCCAATCCAGGAGCCCTCAAGCAGTTGCATTCACTACAAACCATTTTATACCAAATTTATATTTGCTGATAAATATAGGGAGACTAGTATAGATCTATTTCAAGCTATTTAGCTCTCATCAGCTAGCCATACCCAAGTTCGAATCCGAGTTAAGAAATAAGATCTATACCAGTTTCCCTTTATTTATCAGCAAAATATAAATTTGACACACTTATGTATGTATATGTATATGTATATATTTTCTTACTTCTTTGTAGGGTTTATGTGTTTTTCTTCTAGCCGGGTTTTCCCTACGTACGTCTAAAAGAAAAAAGCCCAGAATCGAGTGGATGTGATTCTACTGAGCTGGAGCTGCAGAAAAACCTTGGTTACCTAGGGAAAACCTGGCTAGAAGAAAAACACACATAAACCCTACGAAGAAGAATATATATCTATATATCTATCTATATATCTATCTATATCTATATCTATCTATATCTGTCTATATATATCTATATATCTATATATCTATATCTATCTATATCTATCTATCTATCTATCTATCTAATTATATATATATATAATCCCAAAAGCAGCCCATCCAAAACAGGGAAGCCATTTCATAACCTTGGGAGAACAGTCAATAATTCCATTTATTTCCCGCCCTCCCCCCGTTCTGCAGCTTCCCCCTTCCTGAATGGAGTTCCTTTCATTCATTCATTCATCCCTGCGGTGGGAGCGACCACGTGGCATGGCCCCTGGAGGGCAGCCCCGTGGAACGGGGGGGCGGGGCTTATGCCGAACCACGTGCTGCGCGGCCCGGGGACCGGAAGAGCGCGCTGCTGAGCACGTGCCAGCAAAGAGAGCAAGCAGCTGGCAGACCCGGGTTTTTTCTCTCTCTCTCTCTCTCTCCTTCTCCCGCCTCCGCGAATGGAGGAAGGAGAGCCGGTAGCTGCTGCTATTGCTGCTCCGTCTCCTCTCCCGACTGGAAAGCAGAGCAGGACCCGGGTTTAAAGCAGCCGGGGGAAGAAGGTCGTTGAGCAAAGCCGCCCCCTTTCCTTCCCCCCCCCTTTCTAAACCTGCTTTTTTCCCCTCCTTTACAGCCGCATCTCTTTAATGCCTATGGAAAGCATTAAAAAAAAAAAAGGGGGGGGGAAGAGAGATAGCAAGGCTCCTTTTATGCTTCGTTTAACGTCCAATTCCAAGCTTCCCAAGGGCGGGTGGCGACGAGAAGCAGCCTTCCCTCCCCTCGAGAGAAAGGGAGGATTTGTAGGTCGGGATTCAATGGGGGAGGGAAAAAAGGGAGAGGGGGAAAAAAAAAGCAGCTTGGCGGGTTTTTCTTGCAGACGTTGCGTTACCCAACTGGGTGACATCATCAGGGCAAGGAAAGAGGGGGGTGGAGTTTGCAGAGTGAAGGGGGGGTAGAATAAGGATTATAGGGGTCCCTTGGTGCTCTCTGAAGTTGGGGGTGGGGGGTTTTCTCGCAGGCGTTTTGTTACCCAACTCGGTGACATCATCAGGGCTAGGAAGGGGGGTTGGGTGGAGCTTGGAAAGGGGGGGGGAAGGAAAAGGACTCTGGAATAAGGATTATGGGCTCCTTGGTGCCTCCTGAGCGTGGGTTTTTTTGTCCCCCCACCCCCTCTCTTCGCAGGCCCAACTAAGTGGCCTTATCAGTGATAGAAGGAACAAGCCTTGCTCGGTGTTATATTAGTGGGTATTTCATGAACAAAAAAACCCCACATCTCCCTGACCAGGTAACCTAACTGGGTCACGAAACGTCTGCAAGAAGAAAAATAAGAGCACCCCCAAGAAACCTTCAAAACAGGGAGGGCTTGAAAACAACCCCCCCCCTCTAATCCAGGCGAAAAAGGAGGATGGTTAATCGCCTTAAGAGCCCATCCGCTTCCATCCCATCCTCGAGGTCGGTGGGGAAGGGGGAAGAAGAGGCATATTTCCAACGCCTTGTGGGGGGGGCAAATGCTTTTTCAAAGGGGGGGGTTAAGACAGTCAGCCCCCCTTTTTTTTTAAAAAAAGGGGGGGCTGAAAAGCAGACCTGCTGCAATGCAAAAACCCCTGTTTTTGCACAGCGGGAGCCCCCCCTTTTTTCCCAGCAACCTGCGGGGAGGAGGTTTCAGACAAAGGCTCAGCCAAGGAAGAAGTAAGGGAGGAAGGAAGAGGAGGGTGCCAAGGCCGGGAAAAATTGCAGGTCACCTTGAGAAAACAGCGCAGGAGGAGGAGGAGGAGAAGGAAAAAAATAATTCGCCTTCCCCAATAAATGCATCTCTCTCTGTCTGCAATGCACCCCGTATAGAACCCAGCATCCCCCAATTCGCTTATTTAGCAAAAGGGGGGGGGAAATAAAACCCAGCAAAAATTTTTTTTAAAAAATAAAATTTTAACTTAATTTTAATTTAAGAACCCCAAAAGCAGCTTTTCAGCTTTTCCTTTTTTTTCCCCCCCCAAGCCTGCAAGAAAAAAAAAAAGATGTAATAATTACCTGTTTCGCCCGTGCGCGGACCAAGCGATGCAAAAGGTGCCACGAGACCGGCCAGAGCAAGAAAGCGGCTTTCCCGGGCCGGCCCCGGTCCTTATATACCTCTGGAGAACCTTCCAGAAGAGTTACGCCTCTTTCCGGCCGGCCAGCCAATCCCGTAATCCCGCAAGCCGGCCTTTGGCCAATAGCCGCCGCCTTTGCCCGTTGACGTAACAAAGGCGCGGGGGGGGGCGGTGAAAAGAGGGCGGGCCAGGGAGGCGCGTGAGTCAAGGAGAGCCGGCCGGCTTTTTCCTTCTTTCTTCCTCTTTCCTTTTTTCTAGAACGTTCATCCCTCCCAGGAGGGAGGGATGGGAGGCGGTCTCGAACTCGATGACGTCTCCGGGAGCCAATGACATTCCCTCACGGCGCGCTTTATTTGCATGAGCAGGCGAGACAAAGGGAATGAGAAAGAGAGAGGAAGGGGGGGGGACATTCGAGGCCTCGGATTGCTCTTCCCTTTGTGTTCCGAGAGGGAGCCAATCGCTTCCCAGAGTAGCGTTCCACGATTTGCATACTTTGCCCGAAGGGCGGGGGTGGACAGCGAGAGCATCCTCACCCCCACTTTGGAGAAAGGGAAAGGCAGGCAGGCGGGCGGGGGTGGAAGGGAGGGAACAGAACGTTCCGTGTTGGCGCTGTGGGGGAAACGATGAAGAGACAAAAGGAGCCAATTCGAACGCCGCGTGGGTCGACCCGAGAGGCCGCTCGGCCAATCAGGGCGCGGGGTGAACCGGCGCGCGGGCGCGGGAAGGCGGTGGGCGTGGCCAGTCAAAAACCGTCTCCTTGGAGGAGATCCTGAGGAGAAAAAAAAAAAACCCGTTGGACAAAATGGCGGCCGGGTGAGGTTCGTGCGGTTGCTGCAGGGCGTTGGCGAAAGGCCACGACTGAGGGTGAGCGGAGGACGCGAGCCGAAGCGGCTCGACGAAAGAAACCTTGGGGAGCGAAGCCGCGAAACGCCTCGTCCCCCTCGCCTTCATACTGGACTACAGCCCCCATCGTCCCCGGCAGCGGAAAAAAAAAGGAGGCCGAGATGTGGGGGAGCTAACCCAGAAAAGCCCAGTTGCCTCTTAAAAAGCACCTCTGGGGTTAAACTCGCCGGGTTGTCAAAGCCCCCCCCCTGTAAAGCGAGGAGAGGGAGGCACTCTGCTCATGCTCAAGGGCCCTCTTGCCCTGAGAGGCGTTTTTATGGAAGCCACGATCGCCTTGACTGGCAGGGAAAAGAGTTGCTTGTGCAATCGATCTCCTTCCCTCAAATCTGCCGAGGTGACGCGCTGCCATGTGGCCTCTCCTGACCCCGAAAGGATTTTCCTCCTCCTCTTTAATCCGAATAGGTGGTGATTGGCTATAAACTATTCCAAGAAGCAAAGGCAGATTTCCTTCTTTTTTTCTTCTTCTTTTAAAGCCAAGGATTTGCAGAGAGACGGAAAAATGGGGAGGGGGGCCATGCTTCCTTCCCACCCTCCCAAGTGGGCAAAGAAAGACTGGCTTTCAACCCAAAAAAACAGACTACATCATACTGAAAATACAACATCCCCTGATAATAAGCCCAGTTGGGCTTTTGAGCGCATGCACTAAAATAAACCTCCCCCCCCCCAAAATAAACCCTCCCCGAAAATATTTAAAATGCAGAGCTGGAAATCAGATAAGACGGCAAGAGGGACCCCATCTTGCTCCATGCGCCCCAAAATAATAAGGCCTCCCTGAAAATAAGGCCAAGCGCTTATTTCGGGGTTCAAAAAAATATAAGGGTCTTCTTTTCGGAGAAACACAGTAGTTGGTCATTCAGAAATATTGTTCAGTCAGCCCCTTTTCTGGATTTATCCAAGATGCTGATCCTTGCATTTTTAATATTAACATTAAATATTGTTGAACATGTTCAACTCGCCTTGAAATAATAATAATAATAAATAAACTGGTCGGAGGAGTTTAATCTTTGGGTTTGGCCGAACTGCAAGTTTGGCAGCCTTTATTTTAAAAACAATGAAGTCTTCAAATGGTGGAATCAGGACAGTTTAAAATAAATATTTACTCCCTTTTGCTTTGCTTATGCTGAGCACAAATCATGGATGGCGGCAGACAAGAAGGTGTTCTCAGTTTTACCAGTTCAAAAAAAAATAAAAACAAAAAGTAGGAATTTGTACAACAGTAATACATAGTACTACATAGTGAATGGCATACAAGGTAACAATGTTTTAAAGAATATTTTACAAAATAACAATTGGCTGTTCAGAGTATAGTGTTTCCCTTGTGAGATACTATTTAAGGTCATGAATTTGAAGCCATTGTGCTTAAATATTCCCTTTTGCAGTGAAATCCTAGTGATGTGACATATTGTTTTTTTTCTTCCCTTCTTAATATCAGAGAAATTCCCTTACATTAGATTTAGCTTATAATGTCATTTATTTTCTTCAGTGGTAGAATTCAGATGGTTTGGAGAGTTTGGCTGGTGAATATAAACAGGAGGTTCAAAACATCTGGGTATATAATAACTTGACGATCATGTTTTAGAGTTTAGAGGGATTGCCAATATAGTGTCTACTGTGTTTCCACATAAATAAGATCCCGTTTTACATTTTTTTGAACCCTGAAATAAGCGCTTGGCCTTATTGTCATGCGCTCAAAAGCCCAATTGGGCTTATTATCAGGGGATGTCTTATTTTGGGGGGAAACAGGGTAATTGTCCAACTGTGCCCTAAGACAGGTCACTCTTCACACCTCCCATGAATTGCTCTTTTTGGAATAGTAAACATTTTAAAGACTTGTAAAACAAAAAAATCAACACTTGGGTATTTGGGAGGCCTAGCTGCTACTGTTTCATTTTCTGTATCCCCATGGATAAAGTACAGTTTAAGGAAAGAAAAGATTGGATAGGTAGATGGCCACAGATTTATCAGGAAAAAGGAAACAGAGGCTGCTGCAGGGTAAGCTTTCAAAACTGACTGACGTAAGAAGAAGGGAGTGGGTTAGGAAAGTAAATGAAATGTGGATAATTTAAAGGAGCTATAATAAGGGTAGAGTAGGTGGTTTTAGAAGAAAACAAACCAGGGAGTTGAAAAAAACAAACAAAAATAACACTGATGGGGTGGAGAGGTGCTTAATTGGTGAATGGGGTGCATGCATATATTTTTGCTGGTTTAAAAGGCAGAACTTTCAGAATTTTTTAATCATTTTTGTTTGTATGAATTTATAGAATGGGTTGTTTGAGTTTTGTTGCATTTTACTACCGTTGAGCATAGTTTTTGTGCTAATGGTTGAGGTGGCATTGGGAGTAACTCATTTTTGAATTTGGTATATATTTGCATGTGATTTAGGAAAACATTTTTCACTTCCTGTGCAGTGGATGTTTATTAAAGTAGAAAACTAATAGAGTGTGTATTGCCAATTTATCTTTCAGGGAACATATACTAAATTTTCCATATACTAAATTTTGTGATTCCCCATTCTTTCTAATGGGGATTTTGTCATGGTGCCAGCCACTTTTTCAGAAATAACAGTGCCTATAGCCCCCTCCCTTCCCACAAGAGTTAAGACAGGTCTGCTCTATTTTGTAGCAAATCGTCCTAACTATTTGATTTCTATACCTCGTTCACTAAGCATCAATTTTAAAATAAAGATTTAAATAGCTTTTTAATTCAAAAGGCTTGGGATAACTATCATGATTTGATAACCTGCATTATACTGAGCTTTGGTATAAATAAAATAATGAAATAGTTCATCTGCCTTTGGATTTTACTTTCTTCCTGTTGAGTTCTGCGTTATGGGACTTGATGATAGGTTGTAAGCCGAATTGCTTTTTTAAATATTCAGTTAAAGTCTATGAAGGGATAAACTAGCTTGGTTGAGAGGGATGAAATAATCCTAACATTCTAAGCCTGGCATGTCTGGTTCTTCTGAATGAACATATATAAGACTCAGCTGAGGAATTCATGCAATGCTGACTTTAATCATAGTTGAATGTGCTTCAAGATACTCCAGAAATGTTGTTATGGAGACTTCTAAATTAAGTGTGTCTGTTGTATAGCTGGAAACCTGCTTCTTATTTCTTGTGAAAATAGCTTTCTGTCACAGCCTTATAAGATCTGTAATACTGACTGCCCTGTATTAGCAACACACATCCTACTTTTGAATCCTAAGTCACCATTTATACATTTCTCTTATAATATATGAGTCTAGTGGTTCTCTTATTTCCTTCTTGATGACTGTGTTTAAGAATGTGATGGAAATAATCCCCCTGGAATAATATCAGTTTAAAACTCATCATCTTTGCAATCTAGTTGGCACTTGAAGTCAAACAACTTGCATTTTCTTATCGTTAAAGCTGGGTGATACTAGTTCTGTCCATAGATGAGACTTTCCACTTTGGAGAGATGAAAGCGTTCTTAACACCAGTGCTGAAATCTACATTTCCAGCTCATTTCCATTCTTTATATCTCCTTTAAATTTTGCAGTTAGTTTTACAAGTTTGACTACGCTGTATCCATCCAAATGATCACATTTTCTAGATTATTACCTCAAAATGTTTACTAATCATGACATTGTATTCTGACCAAAAATGCTCCCCCCCCCCAGAAACCCTTTGGCACTACTCATCCTAAAAATGAATGTCACTATGTCCAGCATAGAGAACAGTATTTTAAAAACACCATTTTTAAAAACTTGTAAATGGAATTCAGGATTTGATGCTGATCTCACATTCTAATGATCCATTAGGATATAATTCCCTTTAGTGGAATTGCTTATTATTTATGAATATATACATACATACAAATACATTAGCTTGGTCACAGTGGGCTAATGTCTATATTCTTTAGCCGTATTCAGTCATACGTACCTTCTTAAATTAATGCACTTCCATGTTCACAGAAATTCCCACCAGTAAAGAAGACCAATTAAAGTCTAATATTGCTTCTCACTTTTCCCCAAAGTTACTGTTTTCTGCTTCATTGGTGGTGATGTGTCCAAATATTATCAATATTGTTAATTCAAGAAAAGGACACATGCAAAGTCCTGTCAGTTTTCTCTTGAAGCTGATCAGACTTAACATTAGCAGTGAAAAACATAGGTCACAATCGAGAAGACAATTGTATATGTATGCATTTAATTTTCCCTTAAGAATTCTGCTGGAACATCTCTATTCCACAGTTGTCTTTTTTTTTTTTTAGCAAATTGGTCCAAAACTGCAAAATGCTATTCCTGTTGTGTCAGCATTCCCTTTTCTCCTTCCAAGCTTTAATCGCAAAAATTAAAAAAAAAAATCTTAAAAAAATAGAAATAATTCTTTTTACGAGTTCTCTTTTCCCAAGTGTGCTTGTACCTCAAAACAGAAAGATAAAAAAATACTGAGGGTTTTTGTTCTTTGTGTGTATGTGCATGACTATAGAAAACCAACGTTGCATTGGAAAATAAAATAATTGCATAATGCTGGCAGTGCATGTAATTTATGGATATAGGTGGGAGCCCAAATAGACGGAACAGTAATCAAACGGTTTGGAAAGCTCGACTTTGAGCAGGCATCATTGTAGGGGTTGCTTCCGTTTTGATCAAACTGGTGTAGTTACTTCTCTTTGGCTCAATTTTCCTGCCATTCATCTCAAGGTGGCTGTGCTGCGTCGGTGTTAGGTGTGGAGTAGCTTCTGTTGACAGGGTTTGCTGGCTGCGAGAGGCACTGTTTTCTGTGGATCTTGTCGAGGAAGAACCAGAATGTGAGCTTCTGGAGCCCAAAGAGGAAGAGCCCGGCTTGACTAATCGGGCCTTGGGTGCCTCTGCGTCTTCCCTGGGATTAAAAGAGAGCAAAAACGATTGAAAACCTGAGTAATAAAGGACCAGTAACAGTCATACAACAGTGTGTTTTGAGTTTTAGCAAATCTTTGGGGCTACCTGCCAGCAGTCTTGCCCAGGAGTCAGCAACCTGCAGCTCTGGAGCCGCATGTGGCTCTTTCATCCCTCTGCTGCAGCTCCGGTCGCCGGTCGGCTCCAGGACAGGTAGAGGAAAAAGGACGCCTCGCTAGGAGGAGACTCTATGGTGGGGGAACCGGACTTCCAGTCGGCTCCAAAATTGAAGGGGGGACTTCTGGTTAGGACCTTTGCGGCTCTTTGAGTGTTTAAGGTTGCCGATCCCTGGTCTAGCCTTATTTACTTGTAGATAGCTTTTCTAAGCCAAGACCGGTGAAAATTGCTATATTTTCTCAGCTGTTCCTGTTGACAAAATACTTTTCACCCATCATGGTTAAAACAAGTAGCGTGTTTTTTTTTTTTTTTTTAATAATTTTCTCCGCAGTGCTGTTAACATTATTTTTGTTGGTTATACAAGCCGGATGTTTGGAGTCGAATTGGCATTGTTTTTATTATTGTTATTATTAAACTGTTGAGCAGAACTATTTGCTGTATAGTAAAAGCAACTTGTAATAATGGTAGTATTATTTTGAAAGCTTCAGGGAGACAAAGCATTTGAACCTCTTTTTTTTATTCATGACGGAGGAACAAGAAATAATACTCAAGAGGCACTGACTGAAATAAAGCATTCCCTGGCAAGTGACCTAATTGTTGTTAATTTTGTGATCTTAATGTGTGCATATCTCCCTTAAAAATCAAGCACCAAAACGAACGGAAATGAACAATGAAAACAATACAATGAATCTTTGGAAAGGTGGATTAATTATAACAATGTAACTGAAAAGTTATTCATTCCTCCCCTAGACTTTGTTTGTATCTGCCCAAGGGAGTCTACCTCACAGTTTGAGAAACCCTGTTCTAGGTAGATTGGAGAGAACTCTTCCTAACCACTCCTTCGTGATATAAAAAGCTCTCTCTCAGCTGATAGTATTTTTTTTTAATAAAATCATGATCAAAGCACATTAGACTGAGAAGTAGAAATCTTGTGAATAAATTATAGTCAGAAATAAGTTTCTGGATTTGAATAGGAATGCTCCTGACCTTTGGTCAGAGCTCTAAGAGTCTTAAAAGACATTTATTTCAGTTTCCTGATTGTTTCCAGGAATGTCTTGCTATCCTTTACTTTTCTGTAGTCCTGGTTCTCCCAGTAATTGATCACTGGGCTTAGCTGGATTTTCCCAGACATGTTAGTTAGGCTAAAATCATTTGACTAATTTATAGATTAATGACTTGTAGGAACCTAGACATTGAAATTACTTTATGATTCCTTGCTTTGTGTGAATCTGGCAGTTGGATTAATTCACCAAATCATAATTTAGTCCTGGGCCAATGTACAAATAGAACTGTTGACTCTCAGACTTTAAACCCTGCATTTAGAAATGGATTCTCTTTCCAGACACTCTGACTGAATTCTGGGAGTGAATTTCAGAGGGACTGCTGTATGTGACCTACATAATTGCCCTGTTTCTGACTCAACCGAGATTCACACCTACACAGAACATCATCTACCTTTTACACAGTATTCATCCTTCCAAGGCAATGGGTTGTTGGATCAGAGTAAAAATCCAAGTATTGTTTAGAATTCTATTTCCATAAACAGTTGCAAGTTCACCTAAAATTGATGTCAGCAGAAGTGTTCAGGCTGGTTGCTACCAAAAAACGTGTTGATACTTTTATCTTTTATGGATTTGTCTTAATTTTTAAAAACTTGTCCATCTACTTCAGGATGCAGTTTGAATAAATTTTTAATCCAAATTCAAAATTCATTGCTTTTTCCCTGGTTCTTGGATTTCCCTCAAGTATGATAGGTTTTTTTCCCCTTGTGTTTTCCTTTGTTAAACATGAAAAATGAACTGTGCCGTTTTGTGGCATCCTCTACTTTGAATGCCAATTAATTTATAACCCTTTTATGTGGCTTTCAGTAACTAGCAGTGAAATAAAAAGAAGAAAAAAAATCCAGATATTGAAGTTGCGCAAAGGATGAGCAAAAAAAAAAAGTAGGCAAGGAGGTGGGGGCAGGGAAGAGGTAAGTTCCATGCAATAAAAAAAAAAAAAAACCTTTATAGAGATGTTGATTTTAGGAAAATCAGTTTAGGTAAATCAAGGATTTACCGAGGATCTTTAATGATTGCTCAAAAACTACAGAGGTCAGCATGATTGGATTGCAACAGTAAAGGAATATAAACGAGGGAATTGTAATTCAAATAGGATTAAACTGCAGGATTCCTTTGAGTCATAAGGGTGTTGCCAGTTGAGTCATACTTTTGAAAACTTCCCGTAAATGCCCCACAAAGAAAGTTCAAGAAACATCTAGTAAGAAGTGCTATGATAAGAGTAGATTCAACACAGAATATTGTCATTTTACAGAAAACAAGTTATGAAAAGTGTGTGGACCCTCCCATATATGCTGATCACTAAACAGTTCAAAACACGAAAGGAAATCCTCATTCCATTTTTGAAAATGTAAATTTGCTTTAAGTAGAAGATCAAGAGCTGTTTCAGAGGGAGGAAAATAGCCTTAGTTTCTTCAAAGGACATTGCAGTTGTAATCCAGGAAAAGAAATGGTATAGTAAATGTGTTAAATCACACTAGGAGATTCCCCACAACTCAGTTTCACGTCATGTGGTTTCAGAAAGATGTTTTGGAACCCTACTGCGTGATCTCCTTTAAAACTGAATGTTGGTGATTGATTTTGGAATTGCATATAAAAAATTCCCTTTATCGCTGACTTATATGCTCCACTCCAGTTCTGAGGCTGTTCTATAATAAAATTAAGAGGCATTGCAACTTTTGAATGCTTAAAAGAGTGGGTATTTTTTACAGAAGCAATTACCTGATTTCATTTGGAGTCTCTTCTTCGTATTTATTTTTTTCTTTCCTTTTGATAGTTCGCCACACAGCCAAGACAACCAGCAAGGATACTCCCATCATGCCACAGATTGCTCCGGCAACGATGCCGACATTTGGGGGATCTGTCGATTTAGAAACAAATGCTAGGTTTTATTTGTTCTACAGCCAAATACTGTTCTTGTCATTCTGGCATCTGTCGCACAGACATTTTCAATTCCTTTCTTTTATCTCAAAAAGGGATTGTGTATATTCTCATTGTTTTATGCCACAGGAGGTACAGCCCTGGGCAACTTTGGCTGACCTTGAAAAAAGATAAAACAAATTGGACCTGATTTGTGATTGAGGCAAGAGATCAACAGGAAGTCCCCGGAAGTTTCCACACTACTTTGGAAAGTTGCAAAATTACTCTGGAAGAAGTTGAAAACAAATAACTTCTGTAGAGATAGCAAGAAAACAACATGGTCATGTTTGAGCTGTCCCCAGGAAACAAGCTCAATTCAAGGAAGATTTCATTTTCCATGGCTAAACTGTGAATAAAATTGTAACACAGGTTAAACTGAATTAACTCTACCCTGGAGCAGTGGGCTGGTTGTTTTCTTCTCCATTTTTCCTCAGCCAACACATCTCAGATTATGCAAATGGTCGTAGTTTTATCACTTCAGATATTCAACAGTGGCGTAATCCACCTTGTTGCCTACAGATCATTAATTGCCTTAAATGCACTCCTTGTTGCCTCAGCTTTCTTTTGCATTGCATATTTCACATACCTGACTTCTAAAGCTTCGATTTAAAATGTTAAATGTTTTGGTCTTCGCATTATTTTGCACATTAGACTTTTCGTTTGTTAAAACTTAAGTTCCGGTGTTGAATACGAGGAAGTTCCAGTTGAAGGAAGAAGCACGCCCTTCCTACCCAGTCCTTTTAGGTCCCTGACAAACATGGCATCCTTCTGGACTGCATATTGGGATTTAGAGTAGGAGGCTGTTTCTAAGGTTGTGTCGGTCTTTTTTAAACCAGCAGTTCCAGTTGATACTCGTGGGAAAAAGCTCTTAAATCCCACAGGGCCAGCTACCATCCCTGTGTTATTTAACATCTACATGAAATTTTCCGGAGAGGTTTTGAATAAGGTGGGGTGGTGAACTTTGATTAATATTCTGAGAATGCTCAGGTATGCATCCCTACTTGGAACACAGCCAGAGATGCTCCACAGGTCTCAATCCAGTATTTTAAGTCCTGGATGGGACGAAAGAGGCTCAGATTGAATCCTTGCGAGGTGGTTTTATCGATTGCCCAGGAATGTTTTGCTGCAATTTGAGCGTAGTAATTGCTTTCTATGAGGTCACTTTCTCTTCAAAATAACATCTCCCTCATGTAAGGGTTCTTTTCAGCTCACAGCTCTGATGTATGCTGGGGATGGCATGCCTTTTCCCAGTTTAAATTGGTGCACCAGTTGCTGCCCTTTCTAAATCCAGGAGCCCTGGTGACAATGACTCGTGTTACATCACTACCCATTTCGATTATTCAATCATGTTGTACCGAGAACTGGGACAGTCCTAGAAGAAAAGGAAACCAATTTCCTTGGAAGACTAGAACTGCGAGAGGTCCTTGGTGCTCTCTGAGCTTCCTTTGGTTTTCTTTCAGATGTTTCATTGCCCTAACTAGGTAACATTATCAGTGTTAGTGACTAGCCTGGATGATGTTACCTAGTTAGGGTAATGTAACGTCTGCAAAAAACCCAAAGTATCTATCAAGGACCCCTCACGTCAACCCTGAGCTACAGATATTCTCCTTTATTGGGACTAGAACTATACTTTACAGGTAGACCTTGACTTGCACCAGTTCTTTTAGTGACCGTTCAAAGTTACAATGGCACTGAAAAATGTGACTTACGTATGTTTTTCACAGTTATGATGATCTCCTTTTGTGACCTTTTGGCAAGCAAAGTCAACGGGGAAGCCAGATTCGCTTGACAACCGTGTTGCTAATTTATCAACTGCAGTGATTCACTTAGCATGAGTGGTGCAGTGGCCTTGAGGTGGAGCTCTTGCTTCACAATCAGGAAGCTGTGAGTTCGATCCTGGGTAGCGGCAGTGCCTTTCCCTCCCTCCTTCTTGGGGAGCTCAGGGAGTTTTTCCTGAATACTTTCCCGGAATGCTTCCATTCTTTTGATTTCTGTAATGGTTCCTGAATATTTGCTTCAAGGCCACTTCCTTGCCTCTCTGCAGGTTTCTGCAGAAGCGAGTTTGCTACCAGGGGAAGATACCATTGTAGCAGAATACATATATTCTGATTCCTGCACTGATTCAGATGAACGGAGTTGGACCTTGTAGCAGGGGTGAAATCCAGCAGGTTCTAACAGGTTCTAGAGAACCGGTAGCGGAAATTTTAAGTAGTTTGAAGAACCGGCAAATACCACCTGTGGCTGGCCCCAGAGTGGGGTGGGAATGGAGATTTTGCAGTATCCCCTGCCATACCCACCAAGCCACCACTTACACCAGTGGTGAAATCCAATTTTTTTACTACCGGTTCTCTGGGCGTGGCTTGGTGGGCATAGTGTGGCTTGGTCGGCGTGGCTTGGTGGGCATGGCAGGGGAAGGATACTGCAAAATCTCCATTTCCACCCCACTGTGGGGCCAGCCAGAGATGGTATTTGCTGGTTCTCCGAACTACTCAAAATTTCCGCTACCGGTTCTCCAGAACCTGCTGGATTTCACCCCTGCTCTACACCATTCCTGACAGACGGCAGTCCAGTCTCTTCTTGAAAGCTTCCGGTGATGAAGCTCCCACAACTTCCAAAGGCATCTTCTGTTCCATGGGTTGATTGTTCTCACTGTCAGAAAATTTCTCCTTATTTCCAGGTTGAATCTCTCCTTGATCAGTTTCCATCCATTCCTTGACTGGCCTTCGGGTGCTTTGATTATCAGTAGTTTCCCGAGCTCAGTTCAAATATTTCTAGATACTTTCCATACTTACGTTGCACTGTCACCTGTATGGCGCAGCTGTCCTCTCCTGCTTCATTGGAGGCAGTACACTGGTAAGATCCTGTGAACATCCGTGTGAGATTCCTCATAATAATTTGGGCGGGATTGGACAGATCTAAAATAAACGAAGGGACAAGATTCAATGACGTTTACAGCATAACGGTATCATTAAATAGAATTAATTTGCCAGCGTAATATATACAGCAATGGTTTTAAATAAGAAATAGGATAATTCACAGAGGAATGGCAGGGTGGGTTTGAACTGGCAAAACTTACTGAGACGTGTTGAGGGCGGCAAAGAGTCGAGTTTTCCCTTTGCATCTACCCGCTGCCACGTGTACATGATAGGGGCTGTGCCAGAGACAGAGTTACATTGTAAAGTGATTTCTTTTCCTTCAGACGCCACCCCTTCTTTCCAGCATTTGGGTTTTGAAGGTTTTTCTGGAAAGGAAGAAAAAACAATATCAGATTCTGTAGAGATTTTTAGACATCCAGGTCTGTCCCAAAGGTGCTTTTTTTCAGGAGGCAACTGAACTTTCTTTGTTTTTTTTTTCTTCTGAAGACGTTTCGCTTCTCCATCCAAGAAGCTTCTTCAGCTCTGACTGGATAGCGGGGGGGAAATGGAAGGATTTATATTCCTTGTAGACAGCTGGTCATTTGCATCCTTTTGAAACACTTGGAGGTTTATCTCACTTGGAAGAGCCGAGGTGGCGCAGTGGTTAGAGTGCAGTACTGCAGGCTACTTCATCTGACTGCTAGCTGCAGTTCGGCAGTTCAAATCTCACCAGGCCCAAGGTTGACTCAGCCTTTCACCCTTCCGAGGTGGGTAAAATGAGGATCCAGATTGTTGGGGGCAAGAGGCTGACTCTTTAAACCGCTTGGAGAGGGCTGTAAAATGAAGTGTTGTGTATGAAGTGGTATATAAGTCTAAGAGCTATTGCTATTGCTTGCTTATCTGTGTCTTCAGGGTCACCTGAGTGGTGCTCCTGGTTCCTGTAGTCTGCAATTTGTTCCTCTGGAAATCCATTCCTACTCTCACACCATTCAAAGGGTGTTCATCCCAAATGGTATAGTTTACTTATTTATAAATAAATGAGATGCTAAAATGTCTGTAGAGAATCTCAGTAATCCAGGTCATGGTTGTCCCAAAGGTGCTTTTTCAAGAGGCAACTGGACTTTCTTTTTTCTTTTGAAGACATTTCACTTCTTATTCAAGAGGTTTCTTCAGCTCTGGCCACCCAAGAATCTTCTTGGATGAGAAGTGAAATGTCTTCAAAGGAAAAAACAAAACAAAACAAGGAAGTCCAGTTGCCTCTTTGGCACAACCATGACCTGAATGACTGAGAATCTCTACAGATATTTTAGCTATACAATTTGCATCTCGTTTATTTATAAATGTCAGGGTGCTAATCCCATCCTGCTTTTGGGTAATCGCACTTTGATTTAGAGATGTGGATCGAGGCTTTTCCCTTGAAGCATACTTTTACAAGAAAATAAACCCGAAAGATATTTTTTTTCTAAGAATAAACTCATTTATTTGTTATAAGGAAAATAAAACATCTTACTAATCTAAATAATTACATTTTGGCAACGTTCCTGCCGGCCACCTCTCTGTGGTCGGACTTCTTGGCAAGAGAACAAAGAAAAGAGTGAAGTAGAAAGAAAGGAATGCGGACATGCGTAGTTAGCTTACTGATAAGAAATTTGGCAAGCTACGGAAAGTCTGACAGTCCAGAAATATGAGCTCAGCTGGTAAATACAAAAACGCAATGACAATAAATAAGTAAACTATACAATTTGGGTCAGAAGAAATACCCGGGACATTCAACAGAAAAGCTAAATACTTGTTTTGAAAACGTGGCGACCGTCTTACCTAGAACCTTCAGAGTGATGTGTGTCCATTCATACTGTCCAGCATTTTTAACTTTGCACGTATATTGCCCAGAGTCGCTTGGCTGCAGGAGAGAAATCTCCAAAGAAGCATCTCCACTCAGGAAATTGGAGGCAAATGAAACGCGGCCCTTTTGTTCTTTGATCATATCATGATAGATGTTGCCTCCTGCATAAGTGATCACCTGGGAGACAAAGTTACTCATCAGCTTTGCCAAACTTAAGTTTAGCAAAAGGTGGTATTAAACTTATGGCAGCATTTATTTGTTCACCAGATAACCTCCCCAGCTGTGATTACTCACTTCCAGTGGTGAAATCCAATTTTTTTTTCTAATGGTTCTGTTGGCGTGGCTTGGTGGGCGTGGTGTGGCTTGGTGGCCATTGCAAGGGAAGGATACTGCAAAATCCATTCCCTCCCCACTCCAGGGGAAGGATACTGTAAAATCCCCATTCCCTCCCCACTCCAGGGGAAGGATACTGCAAAATCTCCATTCCCTCCCCACTCCAGCGGAAGGATACTGCAAAATCTCCATTCCCTCCCCACTCCAGGGGAAGGATACTGCAAAATCCCCATTCGCTCCCCACTCCTGGGGGAAGGATATTGCAAAATCTCCATTCCTACCCCACTCTGGAGCTAGCCTATGATGGGTTTTTTGGGGGGTGGGGAGTAGGGGACTATATTCTTAGTCCCTGGTTTTAGCATTCAATCACTTGGACAGTTTCTCATTAAAAATCATATGTGTTTAGTGAATAGCACTTTAAGTCTCCAAACTGTAATCTGGAACTGATCATAACTTGATAATGGTTTTTCTTTTGTTTGTTTAAAGGATTATCTGACACTTCATTTCATCAGCAGAGCTGCCTGTTTGGGGGAAGTTAAGTTTAACTGCTGCTTTTGCAAAGCAATTGAGAAAGAGGAAATACTTGGCTGATTTCTTCTGATTCTTTCAAAAAGCTCAGCACGCATCCATGTATCTTCTGCTATCTTTGCACTGTATGAAAAAGAAACATATCCAGTCCTCTTAATTGAGAAGATTGGAAAAGAGGTGATTTTTAAAAGATGGCTGTTGGGTACTGGAATTCCTGCTATAAGCACTCATTTGTATATTTGATGGCTTGTCATGTCTCATAATCTTGACTGTCTATCAGCCATTCTTGAATCCAGTTGAAAAAATAAATATGTTTTCAATGCTCAGATGATTGCTATGAAATCTTTAGTAAAGCCTTGTAGGAAAACCATTGTGTGATTCACATTTGTATAAGCGGCTTCCTACTTTTTGAGCTAAAAATCACAATGAAGGCAAAACAATATTATCCAGGGCTGTGCCAAAAGGAGATTTGTAGTAAATGGGGGCATAACAAGAGTTCCTTGGTTTAAAGCAGGGGTGAAATCCAGCAGGTTCTAACAGGTTCTGGAGAACCGGTAGCGGAAATTTTGAGTAGTTTGGAGAAACGGCAAATACCACCTCTGGCTGGCCCCAGAGTGGGGTGGGAATGGAGATTTTGCAGTATTCTTCCCACAGGAGTGGGGAGGGAATGGGGATTTTTGCAGTATCCTTCCCCTGGAGTGGGGTGGGAATGGAGATTTTGCAATATCCTTCCCCCAGGAGTGGGGAGGGAATGGGGATTTTGCAGTATCCTTCCCCTGCCACGCCCACCAAGCCACACCTCACCCACCAAGCCACACCCACAGAATCGGTCATAAAAAAAATTGGATTTCACCACTGGTTTAAAGAGTTATAGACAGACAATATTTAAACACCTTTTTGACTTCTGCTTGGTCCTGTGTTAATTACTCCTGATACATCAGCGTGTATAATGAAGCTATTTGCAGGGTGCGTCTGCAAGAAAGCCTGATCCCTAGTTCTACAAAGTACAAACCCACATTCTTAATTGTTGGAAGAAATATCCATCTGGTTCAGTTCCAAGTGGGGAGAAAGTCACTGGAAACATGGAGGCTGATTGGAAAGATGGTTTATTGACCTCATGGGTTTGAAATCCTGGGCAGCTGACCACATGGAGTGGAGAGTGAGGGGTATTTACCCTCTCTTGGGCCTTGCCCTTGAGCTTCCTATTCCTGTGGCAAGGGCATGTATTCTGACTGTAGTCAGACTCCCATTGTCTGAATCAAGTTTGGTTGAACCTTGGGCTGATGTAATGTCCCCAGGTGATTTCACAATGCAGTGAGCCCTGCTGCTAGATAATCCTATAATGTCCTGGAGGGTCATGTCTTAATCCTATCACCCTGGAGCTGAAGGTCTAATTGTCTTGTAGATAGGCTGACGCAGTCCTGCTGGGACTACGGTATTAGCAAAGGAGGGGGCTGCTTTCCAAGAGCAAGTTTCTCCTTTAGGGAAATATAATGTTCTGCCTTTTTAATATTTCTCAAAATATTATATTCTTCTAGGAGGCGTGGCTGCTAACTTTCTACATTCTCATACCTATAAATATTCATTCTATAAATATCGACAATCCTAGAAAATGAGCCATACAACAATAATGGCAAACTTATGGCACTCCATTGACATTGACATTGCCATCACTGATCTAGAGGCAATGTGTTTTAGTGGTCAACCTTTGCAACTTTAAAACATGTGGACTGCAACTCCCAGAATTCCTCAGCCAGCATGTGGAATCCTGGGAGTTGAAGTCCTCATGTCTTAAAGTTGGAACAGTAGGTTAGACCTACCACTTTCGGTTCAGCTTCAGAATTCTTTAGCAGCCACTCTATATCCAGACTCGCTGGCTCCAGAAGATGAAGGCGATGATGGCAGGGCAAAGTTACGTTTGCTTCGGCCACCCTTTTAAATTCGGTCTGCGCTTGTGACATCCAAGTACAACAGGAGGCTGAAAGAGAAGAAGTAAGCCAGTAAGAACTGATTTCTGATCTCATCAATATTGTTTTTCTAGTTTCCTTTCTGGTTGCAATATGGGCCAATATACCAAGAACCTTGCTTTGGCAGTGGGTGGGTGGGGGGAAGCAGTCATTTTTTTTTAAAAAAAAGGCCTGTTTTAAGAATGATAGTTTATTCATTGTTGGCTTATCTTAGTTTTTTTTTTTTAATTAACTTCTTTTGGTCATAGCCAGCAATGTGGAGAAGTAGTAAAGAACCAGAAATTAATCAGTACTCTTTCATTTTGTTGTGTATAGTTGGCGTTGTAGGAAATCCCCCATCCCAGATTAAAATATTCTTTATTCTTAATATTAAGAGAGGCAGGATGTAATATTTCCCCAAAGGAGAAATGGAGAAACATGTTCTTAAAGGCAGAAAGCAGCCCCCGGTCTTTCTTAATAGCCTCAAGTCTTTAGAGATGGAGATTTGTATCCATTCAGGAAGACTGGTCCTATCTATTCATAAACAAAACTCACAGAAGGTTGGAGCTGATGGGATTAAAATCTACATTCCCCCACCCAAATTCTAAGGACAGGACATGACCTTTAGGACATAATAGAATTAAACCACCACCATTGAAATATAAAAAGACACAAGGCTCACTACATTGCACAACCCCCCTGGAGCATCTCAAACACAAAACCCCAGAAACCTATAAAGATCCATCCACTCACTCAGCCATTTTGTCAGCCACCCCAGAAACATTGCTACTGTCACTGAAGTTTCTAGAAACCAAATAAACCTCCTTTCCTTGCAGTCAGTCTCTATTTTATTTCCAGCGCTTTTCTCCCAGCTTGGAACCGGACTGGATTTTTCTTCCAACAGTGTGATTGGGATCTAATTGTTTGTAATTGTTGTTGTTTAATGAATAGTTTCACTCCTGGTTCTTTTTTTCTTTTTTTTTGAAAACATGCAATGGGAAACGGACTAAATCCTAACTTAAAAGGCATGCTGAAAATCTCTCTTTTGGGAGGAGCATTAACAAAAACAACAATGTATATACTGCTTTACCCGATGCTCAATGATTAATGATGCATATGTGTTTTGTTTACCCAAATAAACAGTACATCCTTTGAGTGCATTAATGTAATAACGTGTTAGCAGATTTGTATTCAGATATACAGCATTTAGGGTGCAGCTCTGTCTCAAGTTTGTTTGCATTTCCAAAGCAAACACATATTACATCGATGGGGAAGGTCACAATTTTAGTCTTTAGAGTCAAGTATTCTGGAAGAATGAGAAAAATAAAATACCTGTACTTGGAATTACCTTTGAATATTGAGTTACTTTTGGATATTTCTGTCTTGATCCCAGCAATATTTATCTCCTTCTCCTTTCTTTGCTCTACAACACCCCCTCCTGGAGAAGGACTATATAACTTCTCAAGTCCTGAGTATATCTTTAGAATAGAATAGAATAACAGAGTTGGAAGGGACCTTGGAGGTCTTTTAGTCCAACTCCCTGCTTAGGCAGGAAACCCTACACCACTTCAGACAAATGGTTATCCAACATCATCTTAAAAACTTCCAGTGTTGGAGGATTCACAACTTCTGGAGGCAAGTTGTTCCACTGATGAATTGTTCTCACTGTTGGGAAATTTCTCCTTAGATCTAAGTTGCTTCTCTACTTGATTAGTTTCCACCCATTGCTTCTTGTCCTACCCTCAGGTGCTTTGGAGAATAGCTTGACTCCCTCTTCTTTGGGGCAGCCCCTGAGATATCGGAACACTGCTATCTTGTCTCCCCTCGTCCTTCTCTTCATCAAACTAGACATACCCAGTTCCAGCAACCATTCTTCATATGTTTTAGCCTCCAGTCCCCTAATCATCCTGGTTGCTCTTCTCTGCACTCTTTCTAGAGTCTCCACATCTTTTTTTTACATTGTGGCGACCAAAACTGGATGCTGTATTCCAAGTGTGGCCTTACCAAGGCATTATAAAGTGGTTATTAACACTTCACGTGATCTTGATTCTATCCCTCTGTTTATGCAGCCTAGAACTGTATTGGCTTTTTTGGTAGCTGCTGCACATGGCTGGCTCACATTTAAATGATTGTCCACTAGGACTCCAAGATCCCTCTCACGGTTCTCTCAAGCTTCAAAAGACTTCTCGCTGTTGCTTCTATTATTCGTATCTCAGCTTGCCAATGAACTGGGGGGGGGAGGGAGGGAGAGGGAGACAGAACATGGGCCAGACATTGAGATGTTGGCGTGAGAGCCAAGGACACTTTCGGGAGTGTTTACAAGAGCCAAAAAGACTTTCCCACAACAATATCCGGAGATTGGATTTGACAATGTGACCTGAGCTAATGATGGGGGTGGGGGTGGAAGAATTTGATCTTTTAATTATAGGGGTTAGTGTGGGAAAGATCTAGATCTGGTTTTGCCTTCAAACATGCCGAAGTGATGTACTCAATCAAGTTTTGCATAAAGAGGTTGGATCGTCTCGATTGTGCTTGCTTTGGTTGGGTTCGTCAGTCGGATCCTTGACAATATTACAGATTATCAGAGTTGGAAGGGACCTTGTAGGTCATCTAGTCCAACCCATCCCACTCCAGCCCAGGCAGGAGACCCTACACCATTTCTGACAAATGGCAGTCTATTTGACTGCCTCCAGTCAATTTCTTCTTGAAAGTCTCCAGTGATGAAGCTCCCACAACTTCTGAAGGCAGCTTCTGTTCCATCGGTTGATTGTTCTCACTGTCAGAAAATTTCTCCTTATTTCTAAGTTGAATCTCTCCTTGATCAGTTTCCATCCATTATTCCTTGTTTGGCCTTCAGATGCTTTGGAAAACAGGTTGACCCCCTCCTCTCTGTGGCAGCCCCTCAAATATTGGAAGACTGCTATCCTGTCTCCCCTGGTCCTTCTCTTCACTAGACTAGCTGTGTCCAGTTCCTGCAACCATCCATCGTATGTTTTAGCTCCCAGTCCATTAATTATCTTTGTTGCTCTTCTCTGCACTCTTTCTAAAGTCTCAACATTTTTTTAATAGTGTGGTGACCAAAACTGGATGCAGTATTCTAGGTGTGGTCTTACTAAGGCTTTATAGAGTGGTATTAGTATCTCCCTTGATCTTGATATCATCAAAATAAACTACTTGAAGGAAACATGGCTGCTCTTAATTCCTACTCACCAAAAGAGAAACTTCTCTAAAAATGAATAGTATCAAGGAAGTAGCGCCTACCCAGTATACACATATTTTTTTTTGCTTCTATACTTAGGATTGCAATATATGCATAAAAAAGGGCTGCTTTTTAAAATTTGCTAATGTTGGTAGCTAAGCAATGCAGTCCATATTCTCCACTGATCTGAGCCTTACTTTTCCCACTGGGATTTCTTGCCTTTGAAAACAAAGCACTGTTTACATAGTTACCTCTCTCTATGAAAATGGAAATCAATAACAACATATTTTTTTTAAAAAAAAGACATGATGAACACAATTAGTGAGTTGCACCGCAAGAGGGCAGAATTTACTCAAAGAACAATGTCAAGCCAAGCGTTTGAACTGATGATAACTTTTGAAATTATTATTATTATTATTTTTATTTTGGAGTTAGTTGTACATGGCTGGAAATTCTTAAATCTAAGAAGCAGACAAAAGTGCGACTTCTCCCTTTTTAAAATTCTTTCCCCGTGGCTATATGAAAAAAAATTAATGGAATGGAATAGAAGAGTCGGAAGGGACCTTGGAGGTCTTCTAGTCAACCTCCAGTGTCTGAAGACAAGTCGTTCCACCGATTCATTGCTCCAACTGTCCTACCACCGCTTCATAAATGGAGCCCGTAGGACACGGGGTGCATTTTGCACTATATTTGCACCGAAAGAATTGGCTAGACCGTTCTGTCATCTCCTCCATCCATCCTGCCTGATTCTGCACATCTGCTTTGTGTTTTCTTTGGCTCGGAGCAAAGAAGAGAGGCTAGAGGTCACCTCATCTCAAGGGTCGTCGATGTTTTTGAACCAGGCAGGCTCGGTCCCACAAGCATGACGCCTGCAGCCATTTGCTCTTAGCCGCTCTTCCGTTTCAGGAATTTGGTGGAGAGGCAGAAGTGTCTGGGCTGAAAAGTAGTTCATGCCTGTCAGATCCCAGTGGGACCGGCTAACAGGGCTCATAGCGAAGAGGTTGGCCAAGTCAAGCTGTATAAATCTAGTGCTTTGGAGGCCCAGCTTGATTTGACTCTTATGTGTTCATGATAAAGCTTTTAGGAGGCTCTCTTAGATTTGGATGTGTGTGTATGTATGTGCGTGCGTGTGTGTGTTTGTTTGTGTGTGTGTGTGTGTCGGGGGGGGGGAAAGGTGGTGGATTCCCCTCCTCCCCTTCTTTTGCTCTTTCAGAGGATAAGAAGCAGCTGGAATCTGTATGATGAAAGCATGAATAAAAGTCGAGTCAAACTGCAGAAGGCAAAAATAAAGCTGAATGGAGGATTTACACAGAAATGCCGCATCATCAGAAAACAAAGTCAGCCCTTTAAGAATCTGATAATTGCTGAGCTGTGCCCGAAATGTAGACGATCGTCGGAAGGTGTGTAGGTGGAAAAAATGTGTGAATTATATCCTGGATACTTGCTGTAGAAAGCCCAGAAAATATAAAAAGAAAATGTGTGTGTTACGTTCATTTTTTTTAAACTTTCGGTAGTACCGTTCCATGCATAGGATATCATTGCATCCTGATATTTGATGGCTGAAATTTTGTGGCAAATTTGCCATTTTTTTAAAAAGAGAACTCTGGAAGATAAAGTACATGAATTGCTACCCTTATCTCCGTCTGAAAAGTTGTCTGAAATTGTGTTACTAAAATGCAGTCACAGCAAAGAATTGGCTGCAGAACGTTGGGCTTTAGATAGGATAGGATAGGATAGGATAGGATAGGATAGGATAGGATAGGATAGGATAGGATAGGATAGGATAAGATAACATAGAAGAGGATAAAATAGAATAAAATAAGATAAGGTAGAATAAGGTAAGATAGAATAAGAGAAGATAGAATAAGATAGAATAAGAAGATAAAATAGAATAAGATAAGGAAGAATAACAAGATAAGATAGAATAAGTTAAGGTAGAATAAGAGATGAGAAGAGAGAAGAGAATAAGATAAGATAAGATAGACTAAGATAAGAGGATAGAATAAGGTAGGATAGGATAAGATAAGATAAGATAAGATAAGATAAGATAAGATAAGATAGAATAATATAGAATAATAAGATAGAATAAATAGAATAAAATAGAATATCATCGGGCTCCAGCTACCAGCCCTGGATGACATCTTCAAATCTCGCTGTTTGAGGAAGTTGCATAACATTCCCAGAGACTCTTCCCATCCTGCTTACAATCTTTTTGGACTGTTGCCTTCTGGCAGAAGCTATAGAACAATTAAAACTCGGACCACACGTTTTCTGAATAGTTTTTATCCCAGAGCTATAATTGCACTCAACAATGAACTCAAGGGCCACCATCAGTGAGCTGTTGGACAGCATTACTTGGTCTGCTGTGTGGATGTTTGGGTGGTTTAGGGGTGGGAAATTGTGGTGGGTGGGAGTGTGTTTGGGAATTGTTATGTGGGTTGGACCTGGTCTTTGGGTGTTAAGTGAATTTCGTTGTATGGATATACATATCCATAATATGTATATAGAATAAGATAAGATAGAATAAGATAGGATAGGATAGGATAGGATAGGATAGGATAAAGATAACTCTATTGTCATTTTTTTTACTGTGAGCACACTGCCCACATTAAAAATGAAATTCTATTGCCTGCTCTCAAGAGAAAGTCTACATCTTCCCAAACACATACATAACACACATATACACATGCTACATACATACATAAATATATGCCTGCACCCATACACACATATATATTAATCACTGTCCATTTTGAATACACAGCGGAAAGAGGAAACTTGAGAGTTCACAAGGTTGACGCTATTTGGAACAAAACTGTGACTGAATCTGGATGTTCTGCTTTGGATAAGTCTGTCTTTAATCATTTCTGAAGGCCTTTCACAATAGGAACGGAAACGGCTTTCTTCCCTGAAATTTCCTACAAACTCTTCCAAAAGTTTGAAAAGTGAACGTCGGTCTCTTATGATGAAAAAAAAAAAAAAGGATCATAACCTCCTATGATTTTCTGAGAGACAATTATGATCCTCAAGCATTCACACAATGCCAGGGGTGGGATTCGCCCGAACCGGATGCTAATTTTACATCTGGTTCACTGAACTCGTAGTTGCGGACTGGCTATCCACGCCTACCCCTCCCCTCCCCTCCCAGGAGTCTCCATGCAGCCCATTTTGGATACCAGGTAAGTGCAGTACCTGCGCTGAGCCTCAGAGAGGGCAAACAATGGGCTTACCAGAATTTCCAGGAGTCTGGAAACGGGCCTGTTTCCAGCCTCCAGAGGGCCTCTGGAGCCCCGGGAAGGCTGTTTTCGCCATCCCAGAGGCTCGAGGAAAGCCTCCGGAGCCTGGGGAGGGCGAAAACACTCCCCCACCATGGTGTAGGAGGCCGAGTAGGCCACACCCACCATGGCCACGCCCACCCAGAAACCAGGCAGAGAACCGGTTGCTAACATTTTTGAATCCCACGCCTGTACAATGCTATCCCCCTCCTGCAGATGGAAAGTAATGTTTTGTGTAGGTGGTGTCTTAGAGAAGGAACCCCTATCTCTAGTTGCGGTCCATGAGCACCGAAATTCAAGCCCCTTTTGGACTGAAACGGTGGAGAGTATCCGACGAGGCATAGATGAAAAGGGAAAATGGAAGATTTCTTTTTTTTTTTTTAAACAGGGACGATCAGCACAAAGTGGGAGTGAGTGCAGTGTCTATCAGTTACGTCAGGATGTATTGCTAGTGAAAGATGGCAGATGGAAGGAATCTGGAGACTAAAAGCAAGATGATAACTTCCCAGCCTACTCTGTCTTCGCCTTTTAACGGTTCGCTGAATGCTCATCTTTCAAACCTTGTCATGTCCTCCTTTCCTGTGTCGCCTGGCAGGAAAATCTCTCCGGTGTTGTTGTAACACGCTGAATAATTCAGTTGGCAATTAAGGGCTCCGCTCTTCAAATCAGCACAAGGAATTTGGTACTGCAGGAAAAAAAAAAACGAAACAAAAAAAAGCCAACCCCAAAAGCCAACCACCAGCAAATGAACAAAACTCAGCTCTGCTATTTTGAGAATGTTGGTGCAACAAGAGCTTTTCCAAAAATGTTGGTCTTTACGGTTGACTCATCTTCCACAGAATTGATGTCTCTGAATGTCATCTAAAGAGAGTGTTAGATACACTAAACCTCACTATGGGATCAGATGAAGCTTTCGGGAGGGATAGAAGAGAGAGGAATGGACCCAATGGAAGCTTTCGGTGGGAGTAGAAGAGAACAAGAAGATCTCCCTTCTGGACCACATCACAAGTGACACCATTCGACAGCATTTTGGTGTGGCACCAATTACAGAGAACATGAGAGAAGGACAGCATCACTGGTATGGACACGTCCAGAGAGCAGCACCTTCCACTGCCTACCTAGCAAGACTGCCTACCAACTAGAAGTCAATGGCCGGTGACCTTGTGGGCTTCCAAAATAGAGATGGCAAGACACCATCAACAAATATGCAAGCCACGGGCCTGCATGCTTTGACCATGCAGAGTGGAGTTGAATGATCCGAAAAGTGGATACGCAAAAGCGGGAATATATGAAGGAGGAGGAGGAGGAGGAGGAGAAAAAGAAGAAGAAGAAATAAATAAATAAATAATTTTATTTCTATACCGCCCTTCTCCCGAAGGACTCAGGGCAATGTACAGCCTATTAAAACACAAAGACAAACATCAGTTAAAAAATAATTAAAATTATTACATAATTTCGGCTCAGATTTAAAACCCCAAAATTTAAAACCCAATTTAAAAAATCATTACATTGATAGCCTGGCTTGGCGGAACAGCAGGGTCTTGAGGGCACAGCGAAATACACGGAGGTCAGAGATCTTACGCATTTCCCGGGGCAGTTCATTCCACAGGGCAGGGGCTCCAGAAGAAGAAGAAGAAGAAGAAGAAGAAGAAGAAGAAGAAGAAGAAGAAGAAGAAGAAGAAGAAGAAGAGGAGGAGGAGGAGGAGGAGGAGGAGGAGGAGGAGGAGGAGGAGGAGGAGGAGGAGGAGGAGGAAAATTGCAGACTACAGGAACCAGGAACTCTACTCAGGTGACCCTGAAGACACAGATAAACCTCCAGGTGCTTCAATGACCCTCTAAAAGGATGCAAATGACCAGCTGTCTGCAAGGAGTATAAATCGTTCCCTTCCCAACCATCCAGTCAGAGCTGAAGAAGCTCCTTGGATGAGAAGCGAAACGTCTTCAAATGAAAAAACAAGAAAGTCCAGTTGCCTCCTGAAAAAGCACCTTTGGGACGAATGTCAGTGTTTCTAGGTTTCTCCTAACTGAATCTGCTCCTGGCAAGGCCCAACCTCGAAGAATCAAATACCTCTATCCCATTTTTTTAAAAAAATATTTATCTGCTGGATGAAAAACAGCTGCTTTTAGGGATAGATGCAGTAAACTGATTTCTTAATTTAAAGGAATGTTTTGAAACAAGGAATAGGACGAGATGTTTCTTGAAATCTGTCTGGAATGCGAATTGCATCCCCTGGACAATGCGGTCGACAACATTTTGGGATGGGGATTTTTGTATGTGTGGTTTCCATGCAAAGAGATGCTACTGGAAGAAGGCAAGATCTGGACAAACAACAACATCTTCAGCTGGCATTTATGGGGTCCTTTTTTTAAAAAAAAATTTTTTTGATTTATATGCCGCCCTTCTCCGGAGACTCAGGGCGGCTTACAATGCACTAAGCAATAGCCTTCATCCTTTTGTATATTTATACAAAGCTTATTGCCCCCACAATCTGGGTCCTCAATTTACCTACCTTAGAAAGGATGGAAGGCTGAGTCAACCTTGAGCCTGGCGAGATTCGAACCTGCAGTAATTGCAGGCAGCTGGTCTTAATAACAGGGTGCTTTAGACCACTGTACTACCAAGGGTCCTAAAGAGATATTGAGCTATGTCTGAGGAGATCTTTTTCCATGGATATCTAGAACCACATCTGGAAATGACCTCGGTCATTTTGTGTTTCTTTTATTCAAATAACTTGCTTATTGCACGACCTCTTGCTTCCCTTGAAAGTAACAGATTAACAGAGTTGGACGGGACCTTGTAGGTCATCTAGTCCAACCCCCCACCCAAGCAGGAGACCCTTCACCATTTCTGACAGATGGCAGTCTAATTTCTTCTTAAAAGCCTCCAGTAATGAAGCTCCCACAACTTCCGAAGGCAACTCCTGTTCCATGGGTTGATTGTTCTCACTGTCAGAAAATTTCTCCTTATTTCTAGGTTGAATCTCTCCTTGATCAGTTTCTATCCATTATTCCTTGTCTGACCTTCGGATGCCTTGGAAAATAGCTTGATCCCTTTTCTCTCTGTGGCAGCCCCTCAAATATTGGAAGACTGCTATTCTGTCTCCCCTGGTCCTTCTCCTCACTAGACTAGCCATGCCCAGTTCCTGCAACCGTCCATCGTATGTTTTAACCTCCAGTCCCCTAATCATCTTGGTTGCTCTTCTCTGCACTCTTTCTAGAGTCTCAACATCTTTTTTATAGTGTGGTGACCAAAACTGGATGCAGTACTCTAGATGTGGTCTTACTAAGCTTTATAGAGTGGTATTAGTACCTCCCTTGATCTTGATTGTATCCTTCTGTTCATTCTTCTCTGTTAAAAAGCAGAACTTCTCCTGTTCCATATCTATGGTGGGAAGTCATGCATTGTAGCAAACAGTAATCATCTTTTCCTGCCCATCAAAGGGTTCTTGGACTCCCATTTACCATGGCTTAAGTCAACCTGCTGTTGCAGAGATCTTTGACACCATCTGGAGGTCAATGGACAACTTGAGATCAATAGACAACTTGAAGAAAAAGATGCCCTGGCTGAGATCCACGAAGAAATCTGATAAGTGAATGCAATGTTTCAAACATGCTAAGTCAAAATGAATGTTATTGCATGTGGCCTAATAAATATCATCAGCCGCTAATTAGATGTGAAAAGGCCAGCTATTTTATAAAAGGGCACTGACCATAAAGACTGGAGGGAGCGTGCATGAGAGTTAGCCTAGGAGGAAGTTTTTATTCCGCCTAAAAAAAAATAAATATATCTGAATTGCTCCTTGTGGATCTTGGAAACTGAACATTTGGAGTAGAAGTCATCGCTATCATAATTTTGTTATTGATGGCTTTGGGTCAGGATAAGAATCTCTCTCTCTCTTTTTTTTTTTTTGGTCCAACAGATGAAATCTATACGCGTAACAACGACATAACTCAATGTGACAAATTGGCTCTGAATTGTTTCCAAGATAAACCAGTACTAGAAAGAAAGAAACTGGTTGAAATCTTGACTGTATCATTTGTTCAACTGACAGGGGCAAAAAGAAGGATCAGATACAGATTAACGGAGTTGGAAGGGACCTTGTAGGTCATCTAGCTCACCCCTCCGCCCAAGCAGGAGACCCTACACTAGAGTTGGGTTTCAACAGGTTCTGACCAGTTCTGGAGAACTGGTAGCGGAAATTTTGAGTAGTTCAGAGAACCGGAAATAAAAATTCTGACTGGCCCTGCCCCCATTGATTCTCTGCCTCCCGAGTCCCAGCTGATCAAGAGGAAATAGGGATTTTGCAGTATCCTTCCCCTGGAGTGGGTTGGAATGGAGATTTTACAGTATCCTTCCCCTGCCACGCCCACCAAGCCATGCCACACCCACCAAACCACACCTACAGAACCGGTAGTAAAAAAAATTGAAACCCACACCATTTCTGACAGATGGCAGTCCAGTCTCTTCTTGAAAGCTTCCAGGGATGGTAAATTAATTAACAGATTAACAGAGTTGGAAGGGACCTTGTAGGTCATCTATTCCAACCCCCCACCCACCCACCCAAGCAGGAGACCCTACACCATTTCTGACAGAGAGCAGCCCAGTCTCTTCTTGAAAGCTTCCAGGGACGAAGTTCCCACAACTTCTGAAGGCAACTTCTCTTCCATTGGATGTTTTTACCATTCAGAAACCTTGGTGACAGGTTGACCAACTCCAAGCAGTTTCCTGCTGAAATGGCCAATCTTTTTTTTTTTTTTTTTGGTTTCTTTTTAACTGGGATGTTTTACTAGCGAAGAAAGGCCATGCCTGCCCAATTTATGTCATTGGACAAAATTACAGAGTAATTTTGAGATATGCCTTTGCAGTAAAACCCTAGATTTAGTGAACAACCTGGCTTAACAGAAGGCTCCTTACCGTATTTTTCAGAGTATAAGATGCACCAGAGTATAAGACACAGCTTTTGTTTTTGGGGAGGAAAATAGGGAAAAAAAATCTGCCTATCAGGTATTCATCTGGCTAGCGTCCTTAGTCTGGTCAGCTTCAGCACATTAGTTTGCTGGTTTTTATCCCCTGCTTAGGGATAAAAAACAGCTTCTATGGCACAGCTGATCTTTGGAGAGAGAAGCAATGAGAAAAGCAGGCAAACCATGGAGATCGTATCACGTGCTAGCTAGGGCTGAACAAAAGCTTCAGAGTCCAGCTGAAAAGCTCCAGCTGAGAGTCAGAGGGAGCAGGCAAAAGCTTCACTGAAAAAAAGCTTCTAAAGAACAGCTGAGAGTTGGAGGGAGCAGCCAAAAGCTTCACTGAAAACTTCTAAAGAACAGCTGAGAGTCAGAGGGAGCAGACAAAAGCTTCACTGAAAAAAAAGCTTCTAAAGAACAGCTGAGAGTCGGAGGGAGCAGGCAAAAGCTTCACTGAAAACTTCTAAAGAACAGCTGAGAGTCAGAGGGAGCAGGCAAAAGCTTCATTGAAAAAAAAGCTTCTAAAGAACAGCTGAGAGTCGGAGGGAGCAGGCAAAAGCTTCACTGAAAACTTCTAAAGAACAGCTGAGAGTCAGAGGGAGCAGGCAAAAGCTTCACTGAAAAAAAAGCTTCTAAAGAACAGCTGAGAGTCGGAGGGAGCAGGCAAAAGCTTCACTGAAAAAAAAAAGCTTCTAAAGAACAGCTGAGAGTCGGAGGGAGCAGGCAAAAGCTTCACTGAAAACTTCTAAAGAACAGCTGAGAGTCAGAGGGAGCAGGCAAAAGCTTCACTGAAAACTTCTAAAGAACAGCTGAGAGTCAGAGGGAGCAGGCAAAAGCTTCACTGAAAAAAAAAAGCTTCTAAAGAACAGCTGAGAGTCGGAGGGAGCAGGCAAAGCCGGAAGATCGCTAATGCCTAGTTAGGGCTGAAAAAAAGCTCCAAAAAAGCTACATTCAGAGTATAAGATGCACCCAAATTTTCAGCCTCTTTTAGGAGGGGAAAAAAGTGTGTCTTATACTCTGAAAAATATGGTAATTTAGTAGTATCTATTAAATGGGAGTGGAGGCCAAAAGAAAAAAGTCATTCCTTTGGGTCCAAAGTCCTTTAAACCAATGTCTGTTAAACACAGGGCTTACTATACTGTAAACCGATGATCTGCCTAGCAGTTTTATATAAACATTTTTCATCGTGCTGTTCAGTTGACCTAACATAAATCTAGGGCTGTTTGAAATTTTTGAAAAGCGTATTTGGTGCCAGATTAACACTTGGGAAGGGTGTGTTATAGGGACGTGGTGGCTCAGTGGCTAAGACGCTGAGCTTGTCGATCAGAAAGGTCGGCAGTTCAGCGGTTCGAATCCCTAGTGCCGCGTAATGGGGTGAGCTCCCGTGACTTGTCCCAGCTTCTGCCAACCTAGCAGTTCGAAAGCACGTAAAAAATGCAAGTAGAAAAATAGGGACCACCTTTGGTGGGAAGGTAACAGTGTTCCGTGGGCCTTTGGCGTTGAGTCATGCTGGCCACATGACCACGGAGACGTCTTCGGACAGCGCTGGCTCTTCAGCTTTGAAACAGAGATGAGCACCGCCCCCTAGAGTCGAGAATGACTAGTAGTTATGTGCGAGGGGAACCTTTACCTTTAGGGTGTGTTATGCAATTCTGCTCTTTTCTTTCCTGGGAGTATGTTTTCCCTCTTACTGCCTGTATCCAGTGGTGGTATTCAGCTGGTTCAGACTGGTTCAAGTGAACCGGTAGTGCTGACCTGTGGATGGACTGGCCCACCTGCCCTGGCTCTATGCTGTCCTATTTAGCCACGTTTTCTAAGCCACACACATACGTGCAAGCTGAGCGTGCGAGCAAGGCACATGTGAAGAAGGCTGCGTGCTTGTGTGGAAGGTGCGTGCCCGAGCGAAACATGCGTGCACGTGCGCGCAGTGAACCGGTGGTAAAATTATGTGAAATCCACCTCTGCCTGTATCTCTATTCATACCCTTTCTGGTTGTTATTGTACTTACCGCATTTTTCAGAGTATAAGACGCACCTTTTTCCCCTCTAAAAGGGGGTGCAAATTTAGGTGTGTCTTATACACCGAATGTAGCCCCGCCCACCCACTGGCCCCCACCCTTTGGCCTCTGCCTCCCAGCAGTTTACCTCCTTGCAAGCAAACAGCAAGAAGAAACAGCTCCTTTCAGCTTCAGCACAGCCTAATTAGCACAAGTTGATTAGATCGGCCTCCCAACTCTCAGCTGATTTGCTCTCGGCTGTTTTGCGTGGCCTCTGCTGCTTGCTGCAAGGAGGTAAATTGCTGGAGCAGATTTTTTTTTCCTTGTGCTAATCAAGCTATGTTGAAAACGAAAATGAAAGTTAAGCAGGCTGTTTGCTGTTTGCTGCAACGAGGCAAAATTGTGCAGAGGCAGAGACAGAGGGAGATTTCTTTTTCTTCTTTTCCTCACCAAAAAAGGTAAGTGTGTTTTATAATCCGTTGTGTCTTATACTCTGAAAAATACGGTATGTCGCTCATTTGTCTTCTCCTATTTTGAATGATTTTAATCTCACTGTTGACTAATCTTTGGGCTAAAAAGACAAATTTTGCAAATCCTTTAACTTTCTTCATTGTAAAAAGCCCTCGGTTTTGACTAATGACTTTTGACCAATTTTTGTTCCAGCCAGATTTTCCTGATGAACTACCCTTCAATTTTTTTTTCTCTCTCCCTGTGTGTGCTTTGGAGTCAGTTTTGACTTCCGGTGAGTGACTGGCCTGCAGTTTTCTTGGAAAAGTTTTCAGAAGAGGTTTGTCCTTGCCTTCTTTTTCCTAGACGAGGGAGAGCGAGCGAGCTAGCGAGAGACTGGCCCAAAGTCATCTAGCTGCCTTTGTGCGCAAAACAGGAAGAGAACTCTTGCGTAGCTTCTTCTCTGGTAATATCACACTACTAACCAAAGCATACAAAACCTTTGCTAGACCAATTCTTGAATACAGCTTATCTGTCTGGAACCCACACTACATATCGGACATTAATACAATTGAACGTGTCCAGAAATATTTCACAAGAAGAGTCCTCCACTCCTCTGCTTGCAACAAAATCCCTTATGCCACCAGGCTTGAAATTCTGAGCTTAGAAAACTTAGAACTACGCTGCCTTCAGAATGACCTAAGCGTAGCTCATATAATTATCTGCTACAACGTCCTACCTGTCAATGACTACTTCAGCTTCACCCACAACAATACACGAGCACACAACAGATACAAACTTAAAGTGAATTGCTCCAAACTCGATTGCAGAAAAGGTGACTTCAGCAACAGAGTGGTCAATGCCTGGAATGCACTACCTGACTCTGTGGTTTCATCCCCAACCCCCCAAAATTTTAACCTAAGACTGTCTACTGTTGACCTCACCCCATTCCTAAGAGGTCTGTAAGGGGTGTGCATGAGTCCCTGTCCTAATGTTTCCTCTATTTCTATCTATTTTATGTATCCAATCCATGTTTATACTGATTACCTAATATGTTCTTGACAAACAAACAAACAAACAAATAAAAACTAGCACTCACCATCTCCTGGTGATTGGCCAAAAGTCATCCACACAGCTTTCCTGCCTAAGGTAGAACTAGAACTCACAGTCTCCTAGTGATTGGCCCAAAGTTATCCAGCTGACTTTCATGCCTAAAGCAGGACTAGAACTAGCTGTAACTGTGAGAGGGATCTTGGTGTCTTAATGGACAACCAATTAAATTTGAGCTAACAGTGTGCGGCGGCAGCCAAAAAAGCCAATGCAATCCTAAATTGTATTAACAGAGGGATGCAATCAAGATCAAGGGAGGTATTAATACCACTCTATAAAGCCTTAGTAAGACCACACCTAGAGTACGGCATCCAATTTTGGTCACCAAACTATAAAAAAGATGTTGAGATTCTAGAAAGAGTGCAGAGAAGAGCAACCAGGATGATGAGGGGACTGGAGGCTAAAACATACGATGAACGGTTGCAGGAACTAGGCATGGCTAGTCTAGTGAAGAGAAGGACCAGGGGAGACAGGATAGCAGTCTTCCAATATTTGAGGGGCTGCCACAGAGAGGAGGGGGTCAAGCTACTTTCCAAAGCACCTGAAGGCCAGACAAGGAATAATGGATGGAAACTGAGCAAGGAGAGATTCAACCTGGAAATAAGGAGAAATTTCCCGACAGTGAGAACAATCAACCCATGGAACAGAAGTTGCCTTCGGAAGTTGTGGGAGCTTCATCCCTGGAGGCTTTCAAGAAGAAACTGGACTGCCATCTGTCAGAAATGGTGTAAGGTCTCCTGCTTGGGCGGGCGGGTTGGACTAGATGACCTACAAGGTCCCTTCCAACTCTGTTAATCTGTAATGGGAACTCACTGTCTCCCAATTTCTACCTGGTGCCCTCACTACTACAACAAATTGGCTGTCCCATGAGCTTAGCTGTTTAGAAAACTCCATGTGTGGGATGCTTTGGATTTGGTGACTGTATACTGTATACTAAATATATCTTGATTACAATTTCCTTTCATTATGAGAACAAACTGAAGTTTTGAGCAGATTTCCTTCCAAAGACAGGGCAGGACTGAGTGGAAGAGAATACCGCAAAATAAAATGAGTTGCTGGTTTAAAACATATTTGGAGGCAAACAATTCTTGAGGTTTTAGGACTTTTTTTTTTTTAAATGGTGGCATTAAAACTACCCAAAAAGTCGAACCACTTCAGACCGAAGTGTGTAGGTGGCTCTAAATTTTTATCAAATGCATCATTTCCCTTCACCAAATCCACACATCCCTCAGACAGTCAAAACAGCCCAGAATAAACTTAAGAGTTGGCTGAGTCAGGTATATTCACTCACCATCTATATACAATTTTGCACTTACAGTTGCTAAATATTTGTCAGATGGGGTACCTCTGCTTTGGTTAACTCGTCCTGGCTTTCATCAACATTCACTTAAAATTTCCTCCACCTTCCATCTTTGACAATGGCTCAGTCAGTTCCCTTCATGCATCTGTTCCCTCGGTCCACAATTCAGATTCAAGAGCGAAAACAGCTTGTATGGTGGGCAAAAGTAAGGAATCCGTTCACCCTTGAACAGAGATGGGCAACTATAGCTGTGGACTTTCAACTCCCAGAATTCCTGAGCCAGCCATGCTGTCTTTGGAATTCTAGGACAGTGATGGCTAACCTTTTTTTCCTCGGGTGCCAAAAGCATGCGTGTGTGTGCTATTGCATAATGCAATGCCCCTCCTGCATGCCACCCCCTGCACATGTGCGTGGGAACCCCCCACGCATATGCATGTGACCCCGTGCATGCGACCCCTGCTCCCTCCCCACACGCATGCGTGCGTGACCCCTCTCCCCTTTGGTCTCACATCCCAAATCAGTGCTGGGGGGGGGAACCCTCACCTCCCAAAATGGCTGGGAGTGGGGGAAAAGCCTCCCAAAATGGCTGGGAGAAGAAAGAAAGCCTTGCCTCCCAAAATGGCTAGGAGGGGGTAAAAAGCCTCCCAAAATGGCTGAGCGGGGGGGGGGGAAGCCTCACCTCCCAAAACAGCGCTGGGAGGGGAATCTCTGGAGATCTGGGAAGGCACAGGCAGCAGAAAGTGAGGAGAAAGGTAGGTCCCCCGCTCTCCCCCCTGCATGCGCGCGGGTCTCCCACTTGCAGGGCAGACCCGAAAATCAGCTGGCTGGCGGGAAGCGGGCACGCATGTGCAATGGAGCTGAGCTGGACGATGGCATAGGTTCGCCATCACAGTTCAAGAAGTTGGGGGCCCATGGATGTAAAGTCGCCATAGCTGCTCCTCCCTGCTCTTGAATCTGCTGCCTTTTAGCTCCCTCTCAGAAATACGCCTTTAAACGTCAACGTCATCTTGATGTTGTCAATTATGTTTAATAAGGCTCCCTGATGGTTTCTTGAGCCTTGCGTTTAATTAAGTTCCCAGGCATGTTGGCAATTAAGGCCAGGATCAGAGAACCAATTGACTTCAGCTGAAGACGTAAAATGATGCTCGGATACCTGATCATCCAGCCTTCGCTAGAAAAGAATTCACACGTCATGGACCAATTCTGTTCCACTGGCTCTCAATTTATCCCGTCCTGATGTCTAGCCTGCATCTCCTTTCCTTGAAGTCTGGACCCATTGGTTCTGCAATCAGTGGTAGGATTCCAATCATTTAACAACCGGTTCTCTACCCTAATAACCAGCTGGGTGAGCGTGGCCATGGTGGACATGGCCAATGGGTGTAACAGGCAGCATTCGGCCTCCTGCACCCACCTGGGAGCAAAAATGGGCCGGGGGGGGGACGGACCCCACTTTGGGCCTAGTAGGCCTCCCTGCAACTTCTTGGGAGCAAAAATGGGCCATGGGGAGGGGCTGCGCCTCACCCCCCGTGCCCCGTTTTGGGCCTAGTAGGCCTCCCTGCAGCCTCCTGGGAGCAAAAACGGGCCATGGGGGGGCTGCGCCGCACCCCCCTGTGCCCCGTTTTGGGCCTAGTAGGCCTCCCTGCACTTACCTGGGAGCCAAAACAGGGCATATGGGGACTCCTGGAAGGGTGGGTCGGAAAAGGGCGGGCCAGCCAGCAATTTAACAACCGGTTCACCTGAACTGGCCCGAACCGGCTGAATCCCACCACTCATTCTGCTTCTTCTTTGTGGAGCAATGGAGAATCCGTCCACTGGGACAATAGTGCACCACGGATAAAATTAACAACTTCTCTCGATTTCTTTAAGCAGACTTTTGGGGGTCTCTACTGCTGTTGGCAAATTATATCCAGAGGTTGGGTACATGCCATGTGGAAGGGAGCAAAGCCACGCCTCACACTAAGCCTCTCCTTTACACAGCTGTTGGGCTCTCTAGGGCTCATTCAAGACGGTGAGCATTAGGAGGCCCCTTTTTCTGCTTAATTAGCTGGTTTGATCCTCTGTGGAGTCAGAATCCTGTCCAACCACTTCCAATTCCAGCTCCCTTCTTGCCAACACATCTACACAAGTTCAGACACATCGGCACTCACACTTGGTGCCGGTGGTAAAAGGGGTAAAAATACGCACATCCGCCGAAAGAAACAAAAAAGGCATCTCTCTTTTGATATAACCTATTGCATTTTTAACCTAGTGAAAATCTCAAGATGGACGCCCCGTACACCACTCTCCAAGCTAAACTTCACAGCAGGGTTGTTTCCACAAAACGAAAAAGAAACGAGCCTTGGTAGTACAGTGGTCTAAAGCACCCTGTTATTAAGACCAGCTGCCTGCAATTACTGCAGGTTCGAATCTCGCCAAGGCTCAAGGTTGACTCAGCCTTCCATCCTTTCTAAGGTAGGTAAATTGAGGACCCGGTTTGTGGGGGCAATAAGCTGACTTTGTATAAATATACAAAAAGGATGAAGGCTATTGCTTAACGCATTGTAAGCCGCCCTGAGTCTCCGGAGAAGGGCGGCATATAAATCAATTTAAAAAAAAAAAAAAAAAAAAAACCCAGCTCGGGATTTTAACTCAGGAATCTCTGCACAATCCTAGCCGAAGCCTTCCCAGCTGAGCGCCACTCGCCAAACTCTGTTTGTTTATGCATTTTTCTATTATGAGACACAGCAGAAGAACACCCTTAAATCAACCTTATTACAGCAGAATCGGTGGGCAATCTAGAGATCATACGAAGAGGAAAACAGGCCAAGGGCCTGCGTGTCCTTCGCATTCCATTTACCCTGCGGGCAATAAAAAATTTATGTTTAAAAACATTCCCTCTACCCTGTGGATGCGTGCATGCAGCTTGTTTAATGTTTGAGGGAGGAAGAAAAATCTGTTCTGAGCACTAGGTATAAGCATAATGTTTTTATGCGTTTAATGAGATCGAGTATAGGATGAAAAAAAAGAAAAATCCGGTTTGGGCAGGAAAGGATCTGGGTGATCCCAAGAGCAAGATGAAACAGCAATGGGAAAGATTTGCGAAAATGGCAAATTCTGCCTTGGGGTGCATTCATAGAAGCACAGAGTTAGCTGAAGGGAAATAATTCCACTTTAATCTGCCCTGGTGAGACTCCATTTGGAAAAAAAAAATCTGTCTGGTTTTGGGCATCACAATTAAAAAAAAAAAAAAGACCTTTAGAGTATGCTCAGAAGATGGCTACCAATGAGGATGAGGATGAATCTGCCTATCGAGATGAGATGGACCAGTTGCTTTCGTAGTGTGGAGACAATAACTTGGTCCTTAGCACCAATAAGACCAAGGAGTTTATAGTGGACTACAGAAGGAATAGATCAGACATCCAGCCCTTGCTTATCAATGGAGACCGAGTGGAGCAAGTGGGCAGTTTTAAGTTTCTGGGTGTTATCCTAAAAGAGGAGCTGACCTGGGACGCTCACATTGCAGCACTGGTCAAAAGGGCCCAGCAGAGATTATATTACTTGAGGCTTCTCAGGAAACAACAACTGAATGGAAAACTCCCGGTGACCTTCTACCGCTGCACCATAGAGAGTATTTTAACCTACTGCACCTGTGTATGGTTTGCCAATTGCACGGTGGCAGATAGGACAGTGCTCCAGAGGATCATTAGTTGCCCTCTCCCCTCCTTGGAAGAGCTTTATAGCTCCCGCTGCCTTAGGAAAGTTCAAAACATTCTTAAGGATCCATCTCATCCTGGGCACCCCCCCCTTTTTTTTTTGAACTATTACCACCTGGCAGATGGTACAGGACAATAAAAACAAAGACAAATAGGCTGAAAAACAGCTTCTATCCCAGGGCAGTAATTACATTGTTACGTATCCTTACGCACGGTCACTCATGTCCTCGTCACTTCCTGCCTGGACTATTGCAACGCTCTCTACATGGGGCTCCTCTTGAGGAGCACCCGGAGGCTCCAACTGGCGCAGAGTGCGGCCGCGTGGGTGGTAATGGGAGCGACATGGCGTTCCCATGTAACACCTCTCCTGCGTGAGCTGCACTGGCTCCCGGTGGTCTTCCGGGTGCGCTTCAAGGTTTTGGTTACCACCTTTAGAGCGCTCCATGGCTTAGGACCTGGTTATCTATGGGACCGCCTACTACCACCAATATCCTCCCACCGGCCGGTACGCTCTCATAGAGAGGGGCTCCTCTGAGTGCTGTCGGCCAAACAATGTCGACTGGCGGCCCCCAGGGGGAGAGACTTCTCTGTGGGGGCACCTACTATCTGGAATGCCAAGAGTTTATTACTTACGAAGGGAAGAGATAACTTCTCTCTGCTTCCGGTACATCAAAGTAAAATGCTCAATAATTACAGAGTCAATCAAGTCCAGAGATAATCCAGCAAAGTCTATAGCAAAAGTCCGGCAATGTAGAATGGCGTGGAAGCTTTCAGCTTTGTTTGTCACAAGGCTTGACTGGCCACCACGCTCCCTTTTATACCCTGTGGGGTGTGGTCCAGTGACTCAGCCTAATCTCGGGCACGCCTTTTCTTCTGTTGCACGCGCTTATCTCTGCGACGCTGGCGTGGATCCAGCCAAGACTCATTACTCTCATCACTGTCCACCTGTGGCTGCATGGACGTGCTTGGCCCTGGCCCTATCTCTTGCCCTTCGGTGGACACCGAAGGCATTGCCAGAGAGGAGAGTCCTGGAGAGGGAGGCCTTGCCAACTCCTCTCCTTCACTCTCGGAGTCCTCTCCTGCCGATGACACAGGCTCAGGTAACGGAGCCACAACAGCACTTTAGTTTTTAACTTAAGAACCGGCAAATATCTGAACGTGTGTAAATTAAGAGTCTTGTTGAGAAACTGTAGATAGACAAGACCTGATGGTTAAGAGTCTTGCCTTGGGTGAGATGTGCTTGGTTTCTGAAGGTACATACCTTACATAGCTCTATAGACTTGACCTAGTGCCAGTTCTATGAAATCAACATATGTACCAACAAAGATGATGAGGGGACTGGAGGCTAAAACATAAAGGTTGCTGGAACTGGGTATGTCTAGTTTAATGAAAAGAAGGACTAGGGGAGACATGATAGCAGTCTTCCGATATCTCAGGGGCTGCCACAAAGAAGAGGGAGTCAAGCTATTCTCCAAAGCACCTGAGGGCAGAGCAAGAAGCAACGGGTGGGAACTAACCAAGGAGAGAAGCAACTTAGAACTAAGGAGAAATTTCCTGACAGTTAGAACAATTAACCAGTGGAACAACTTGCCTCCAGAAGTTGTGAATGCTCCAACACTGGAAGTTTTTAAGAAGATGTTGGAGAACCATTTGTCTGAAGTGTTGTAGGGTTTCCTGCCTAAGCAGGGGGTTGGACTAGAAGACCTCCAAGGTCCCTTCCAACTCTGTTATTCTATTCTATTATGTATCCCAGACTCAGACATCTGGATTCTGTTCCTGGAGAATTTGAAAACAGATCGTCAAAAAGGACGGGATGGATACATATCTCCAGTGAAGCAAATAAAAATATTATTTAGGCAAGAATGGAGGGATAATTTAGTTTGAGAAAAGTATTGTGCTACTTCAAGATGACGTTTTTGCGAATGTTTTTCTTTTTTTATTGAGTTATTGATTGACTTCTATATTTTATTTGCACTAAAGACGGTTTAATGTAGTAGTGCATTGTAGAGCACACAATGCTTAATTTGTATAATCAGCAAGAGATATTTAATAATGTATTAAAAATATCATCGATTCTCATATTACTGGGCCTTTAGCTTTTCAATGCAACAAATATGAAAATTATTCATAGAGAACAGATGTTATGCATGTATAACAGTTACCTGTTCAATTATAACATGTGGCTGGATTGAAATTATTATTCCCTGGGTACATTTCAGAAACAGAAGTGGCGTTATGATTTAATTTTACTTTTTTAATACTTCTTGCCACTAAGTAAGAGTTTATACCCACTAAAGTCACCAATATGTTTTGGTGGGTTTTAAGATTTGAAGATTTTTCAGCGGATAATTAGAACTGCAGAAAAAACAATGGCTACCAACCTGCCTTCCATTGAGGACCTGTATACTGCATGAGTCAAAAAGAGGGCTGTGGAAATATCTACAGACCCCTCGCATCCTGGACATCAACTGTTTCAACTCCTACCCTCAAAACGACGCTATAGAGCACTGCACACCAGAACAACTAGACACAAGGACAGTTTTTTCCCGAACGCCATCACTCTGCTAAACAAATAATTCCCTCAACACTGTCAAACTATTCACTAAGTCTGCACTACTATTAATCTTCTCATCCTTCCTATCATCCATCTCCTCCCACTTATGACTGTATGACTGTATGGCTGTATGGCTGTAACCTTGTTGCTGGTATCCTGACGATTTATATTGAGTGTTTCCTAATATGATTTGATTCCTTATTTCTTCCCTATGGCTATCATTAAGTGTTGTACCTTATGATTCTTGACAAATGTATCCTTTCTTTTATGTACACTGAGAGCAGATACACCAAGACAAATTCCTTGTGTGCCCAATCACACTTGGCCAATAAAAAATTCTATTCTATTCTATTCTATTCTATTCTATTCTATTCTATTCTATTCTATTCTATTCTATTCTATTCTATTCTATTCTATTCTATTCATGGGCACCAAATATCTGCTGGGGGGAGGGAGCTGGGGCTCTGAGTTTCTGTCTCCCTGAAGATTTTGATTTCTTTTTTAGGGGAAATATTTTATCCTGCCTTTTTAAAATATTCCTCAAAATATTTCATTCTTCTAGGAGAGGGGTGGGTGCTAACTTTCTACACTACCGAGCAAAAATATTTCTGGCACTGGAACCTAAACAGCTGCATGATGGGAAACTGAAGATTGTATCTGTGTGGCAGATGTGCGAACCACTGTCTCTCTGTGAGCATCTTAATTTCAGATTCTCTCCTCATCCTATATATATATTTCCCCCCCCTTCAGTTTAATATATGATATGGGTTTATGGATTGCAGTAAAATTGATTTGTTGAATAAGCAACTGCCTGCTTTGCAGCCTCACATTAAAGTGGGTGTCAGCAACGTTTTGCAGAATATATATATATTTTCAAGTTCATGTAACAATTGCAGGTACCTATAGCTTGTAGGACAATGTGACCTCTCTGGATTGATGCTTACCGCTACTGGCAGTGACAGCACAGAAAAATAAAAAGGACAATTTAAAGCAACAAGGACAATTTTTTCATGCAATTCGGTGCATTCTCAAAATAAGATGCATTGCTTCTACAAATGGTGAAAACAAGGAAATAAGAGTAGAGGAAAAATAGGAATATAGGAGAAATTTAAAGAACGAAGGTGCAACGCCCCAGCCTCCTCAACAATATCTATCGAGCATTTATGAAAGATGTATCTTTATTACAGACACTTTTGAATACGTCTTCTCAAAAAAATAACCGTGTCATCTGAATTTCTCTATGTGACACCACTATAACAATGTTGAGTTGTGTGGCTGAGTGTTAATTTCTTTACCTTCCAAGCTCATACGCATAAAATAAAGTGTTAATTTGAGGAGATAATTTAGCATCCCTTGGAGGTGTAATCTTGTTGCATTGCGTTAATTTGTTATGCGTTCCTTATATGATTTAGAACGAACATGGAGCAATGTAAGTCACCTAGACCTTGCAAATGGAATATTATGCAAAAGGAATTAGGTAGTACACAGGGTTTTTTTTTCCCCTGCTACAAATATAGATAGGAAAATAAAATAGAATGGAATGGAATGGAATGGAATGGAATGGAATGGAATAGAATAGAATAGAATAGAATAGAATAGAATAGAATAGAATAGAATAGAATAGAATAATAAGTAGAATGGAATAGAAGAGTAGAATAGAATAACAGAGTTCTAATCCAACCACCTGCTCAGGCAGGAAACCCTATGCCATTTCAGACAGATGTTTGTCCAATCTCTTTAAGAAGGGATCTTTAAGACGAGGTTGGACCACCATTTGTCTGAAATGGTATAGGCCCAGGGTTTCCTGCCTGAGCAGGGGGTTGGACTAGAAGACCCCCAAGGTCCCTTCCAACTGTGAACCTTTTGCAGCTTTGTCCTGAGATGTTCATACTTAAAAACAGTATGGTATAGTTTTGGTTATTTAGTTAGGAAACTTACATAGCTGCCCATCTTTTATGGCGTAAGTCTGGACTGTTCATAACAGCAACAACAATCATTAAAAAAAAAACAGTATAAAAAACTCAACATCCACACAAACAAACAAACAAACAGACCGCACCCTATGTCCTAAAGCCACACTCTCCAAAACAACAACCATCACTGGTCTGTAAAGGTAAAGGTTCCCCTCGCACATATGTCCTAGTGTTCTGCCCCAGCTACGGACCCCAAAGAACGCAGCACACACAAAGTCCGTTCAAACCTTAATTTACTGAATAAACCAGTCTTTTACAACAACTGCTGTTAATTAATTGCATTAACAGACGCCAAGAATTCAAAGAATAATAACTGAAAGCTTACTATGGTTGGCAGAATGCCCAGAAGCAATTTGCAGGAAGCTGATAAGATAAGCAAGGCAAGACACGAAAGTATGTGAACGAAGTTGTTCCCTGCAAATTGCTTCAGTCGGCGTTCCTCCTTAAATAGGCTAAGGGAGTGGCCAATTAGCCCCAAGCCTTACTCTCGAGGAGACTTCCTCCTGAGGAGCCACTCCTGCCTTTTAACAGCTCTTCGTGCCCGTGCATCGAGAAGAGGCTCCTCCTCTTCTTCCTCTTCACTTAAGGGAGCTTCTGGAAGTTCTGAAGGCCCTGGCTGAATCCCCGCCTCTGGCACCACATCTTCTCCAGCCTCCTCATTGTCCGACTCGAGTGCCAGCTGCACAGGCTGCTGGCGCAGCACCACTCCAGCCTCCTCGCTGTCTGAATCAGCTACTAGCTGCACAGGCTGCGTACGGGTCACAACAGTTAGTCGTTCCCGACTCTAGGGGGCGGTGCTCATCTCTGTTTCAAAGCCAAAGAGCCAGCCATGTCTGAAGATGTCTCCATTGTCATGTGGCCGGCATGACTCCATACCAAAGGCGCACGGAACGCTGTTACCTTCTGTCATAAAAATACCCCGAAAGAGGAAACCACAAACAATAAATCTTACTTTAAGATCCAGAGGTTTATTCATGAGCAATTTGGAACATGAAGAGCCATCATAGCAATGCAATTCCACCACAAGACTTACATTACTAAACCATTGCAATGGGGTCCAATGACACATAGCAAATCCTACAAGGACTGCTATCGGGCAAAGGACCCCATTCTCATCTCAACCCATATTTCTTATACCTTCTTTTTTTACTGACACACACATTCCATAATTTCACTTTCTTGTTCTTTCTTACATTCTTACTGACCATCACTCTCTGCAAACACCTGTGTACTTCTCAAACCTCTATCCATTGTCAACTTTCAGTTCCCTATTTCTCACAGTTTCAATGTTCTGATTCCAAATCTATCTCAAAACCACGTACTTTGCAGAAAATGCAGCACACAAGTCAGCATATTAGAAATATGTCTTTAAATTAAAGGGTTGCAATTTGGAAAAAAGTAATGGGGAGAAAGAAAAATTGACCAAGATTAGAGATTAGGGTGAATAGTAATATTGGTTATAGATCAGAAGAAATAGAAGGAAAATAAATTCGAGAGAAAGAATATTATGGCAAAAAGTGAAATATAAAAATTGTGTGGGAGAAAACTAAAAGCTGTACAAATTTTGACTCGGCCAATACTCTGTTCAGAAAAAATGTATTGTTTGTTTGTTTGCGTGTGTTTGTTATGAAAAAAAATAAAAAAAACTTTTCTAAAGAAAAAATGTGTGGTGCATTTTGCAATTATGTTAGTTTAAAACTTTGGTTCAGTGAGGCCTACAAATCCACTCCTAAGCCTTACTACCTGCAACTTTCCAATGGATATATTCCTCTTTTCGCACTTTCCACCAAAGTGGTTCCTATTTTTCTACTTGCCTTTTTTTTTTTTACGTGCTTTCGAACTGCTGGGTTGGCAGAAGCTGGGACAAGTAATGGGAGCTCACCCCGTTACGCGGCGCTAGGGATTCGAACCGCTGAACTGTTGACCTTTCGAACGACAAGCTCAGCATCTTAGCCACTGAGCCACCGCATCTCTTCACTGGCATTTAGCCCTACCCAATTCTTCCCCCCCACTGTCTGTGGGGGAAGAGTCCGCTTTTAAAGCCCCCTCCAGAGGCTAGAAGGGCGAAGGTCGGTTAGATCTCTTCTTCTTTTTGCATTTTCAAGCTTACCTTTTGGCTATGCATGCAAACAACTGGGAGAGAGACTTGCTAATTTGCAAACCACCCTATAGCAATTTTGCAGCATCCCAGTTGACAGTACAGTAATACTCCAGAGAAACGACATGTTCCCAAAATAGAGAAGGTCTCTTCTCTTAGGGCCAGGATGCCACCAGAGTCTAAAAATACTTTGCCCATAAGATCTGCTCAGGCTGAAGGCCACAAGAGAAGAAGAAAAGATGAATCTGAAGTACAAAGGTCGTGATCCAGTCGTCTCAGCTACGTAGAATATCCCAGGAGTGGGGCAGATGGAAATCTTGCATGTATATATGAGTTGATTCCTCCTAATAAGATGCAAATTACACTAAGATAGAGTGAATATAGTTTGTTCTCTTTGGAAAAGAATTAGGGCGACATTGCTGGCCCGAAACTGTACCATGAGCACCGTTGACTTAACCTGGGTGTAAAAAAGAATCTTAGCCATATTGCTTTAGGATCAATAAACCCTAGATTTATAACTGGGTGTTGTCTTTGATTTTAGGAGCAATCAAAGTGCCCTAAAAGAGTGGGTAGAGTTTTAACAGAATAATGGAACTTGGAGGCAGTGGTGAAATCTAATTTTTTTTTTTACTACCGGTTCTGTGGGCGTGACTTGGTGGGCATGGTGTGGGTTGGTGGGCATGGCTTGGTGGGTGTGGCAGGAGAAGGATAATGCAAAATCTCCATTCCCACCCCATTTTAGGGGAAAGATATTGCAAAATCTCCATCCCCATCATGGGTGTTATGCTTAAAGTGTTGAACAGAGATGTTGCTCCTTGATATGTTTTGGCCAGTGGTGGGTTTCAAATTTTTTTTACTACCGGTTCTGTGGGTGTGGCCTGGTGGGTGTGGTCTGGCTTGGTGGGCGTGGCAGGAGAAGGATACTGTAAAATCCCCATTCCCTCCCCAATCCAAGGGAAGGTTACTGCAAAATCCCCATTTCCTCCCGATCAGATGGGATTTGGGAGGCAGAGAATAGATGGGGGCGGGGCCAGTCAGAATTTTTACTACAGGTTGTCCGAAATACTCAAAATTTCCACTATCGGTTCTCCAGAACTGGTCAGAACCTGCTGAAACCCATCTCTGGTTTTGGCCAAATCAACATTTCTTAGCTTAAGTTTCACTGGGTGGTTAGGAAAAGCAAATGGGTTGTGGAAGAAACTTGTATGTTGCCTTAAAATTGAGATCTGTTTTTTTTTTTAAAAAAATCACAAAGGTAGGAAATGGGCGAGAGGGCATTTGCTAATTTTCCTATCTCCAGTTTTGACTTGTTTTGACATCCGGTGTTGTAATATTTATCTGAAATTTGATGTGTTAAACGTGCACGCGATCTTTCTTCTTAAAACGATTCCTCTGCTTATCATAGACAAGTTGAATCATTTTGACAAACTGTGGCATGTCTTCGTTGCTTTACACCAGAGAATTTTATTTGTCTTCTAGCAGAGCTTTTTCATTGGAAAGCTTCTGCGGAGAGGGAGAAGGCAGCTTCGGTTAACATAATAATCATAATTTGGAAGGGGATAAAAAAAATATTTTTGCAAATGCAAACCCGAGAGCGGGAAGCGGCTCCGGGAAATTGGAAGAACGAATAAATCAAAAATGGTTTTGCCTTGGTAAATTTGTACTTGCACAAGAATCAGAGATATTTGTGCAACATCATGCCAAATCCCCCAAAGAGTTCAGAGTTTACATGGTGCAGACTAGGTTATTTTCTTGAATGTTGGCATGATTGTCTGTTGATTATTGTCTTTTTAGTCTCAAGGGCACTGCTGTGTTCTTGACAAACAATTCATAGAGCTTCCAAAGAGGTTTTTCTTTCCCTGATTTCACTATATTCCATTTGAATCTGTTCTCCACAGACGATCCAAAGCCCTTGCAAAATACTGGGAGAAACCTCCAACTGGAAAATAAAGACGTGTTCTGTTTATTCTAGGGATTAATTTAGAAATAGCTGTACGCAATATTAGCTGTACGAAGGTATTTCTAGTTAACAGATTAACAGAGTTGGAAGGGATTTTGTAGTTATCCCGTCCAACCCCCCACCCAAGCAGGAGACCCTACACCATTTCTGACCAATCTCATTCCAGTCTCTTCTTGAAAGCTTCCAGTGATGAAGCTCCCACAACTTCCGAAGGCATCTTCTGTTCTATGGGTTGATTGTTCTCACTGTCAGAACATTTCTCCTTATTTCCAGGTCGAATCTCTCCTTGTTCAGTTTCCATCCAGTATTCCTTGTCTGGCCTTCAGGTGCCTTGGAAAATAGCCTGAAATTCAAAATTTTCCCCCTACCGGTTCTGTTGGCATGGCTTGGTGGGTGGGCTGCAAAATCTCCATTCCCACCCCACTCTGGGGCCAGCCAGAGGTGGTATTTGCTGGTTCTCTGAACTACTCAAAATTTCTACTACCGGTTCTCCAGAACCTGTCTGAACCTGCTGAATTTCACCCCTGAAAATAACTTGACCCCTTAGTTGGAGGAGAAGTCCAAGCAATTAATGGCAGACTTAATGTACAGTATAGAATCATTTGCTTTCAAGCTAATGATGCTCAAGTCCTTCAATTTTTTCCCCTTACTAGTTCTGCAGTGGTTCTCATTCTCTGCATCAGCCTTGCTAGTTATTATTTTCTGCACCATTTCTGTTTGTGACAAATAGCTCTTTACTCCTTGTTCCAGAATAAACGGATTAAACTTTAAGTTGTCCCCAGATTTTTCGTTCAGTACTTTGGTTTTGCTGCTCCCATCCTACGTTCACTGAAATTTAGGTCACTAGTGAGGGAAAATGTGGGTTTGCCAAGCTGAAAATTATTCCCTTTATCTGAAGCCATACTTATGCTAAATGCAAGAAGGATGTTGATGTTGGGTAGAGTTCTTGAAGCCCTTTTTTTCATTGGATCTTCAGGCCTGCCACATTTACTACTGTGGGAAAATGGGAAGGGGGGATTGTATGGAGCATGGGTGATATGTAGTCATAATAACATTCCTTTCTCGGAGAGTCAAGGACATCTTGCCCTGCACCTGGACAACTGGAACTGGGAGGCATCTCCAGTTGGGACGGTGCTTGGATTGGACCATGTGATGGACATACGAGTGCTGGGTAGGGACTTGAACTTTCCTTTGGGTGGGGAAAACCTGGAAGGTTTCAGATTCGGATTTTCCCAGATGTGCCAATATGACATCTCTAATAAAATGGAACTTTGAGGAAACTCAAACCTTTGAATTTTCTTTCGTTGGGGTTGTTACTTGGAACACTGACACTTGACCTATTTCTACCAACTGCTCTAAACTGAATGTCCAATAAGGTTGTGAAAAAATCAGATGAAAGTCAATTCAGCTGAATAACTCAAGCGGATTCGCGATCTGAATTTTTTTTTTAAAAAAAATCAGTTCTAATTATTGATCCAGCACAAAAGTCCGTTCAGTCCAATATGGGTCTGCCTAGTGCCATGTTGATTAAGATTAGATTTGGGGGAAAAAAAGTTGGTTTGCCAAGGTCCAAGGTCTTTTGCACATATCAAAAGAACTCTGACCTTTGGAATCAACTGAAAAGCGCCTGACTTGATGGATGCATCAAATTGGCTCAACAATTCTATTTTTTTTTAAAAAAATAGAATTAAACTCATCCTCTGCACAGCTCAGATATTTAAGGCTGCAGTAATGGAAACAGATTTTTTTTTTTTAAAAAAAAAGTTTTTAATTGCTTTCCATATTTCATTAACAACATCAGAGGTGATGTATCATAGGTGAAAATATATTCTTTCTGTCACTTTTAAAAAGACCTGTATGTATTTAGATGTGCGTTCCTTGCCTTGGGCTCTCTGGAAAGACAGTGGAAAGTCACAAGATTCCGGTCCTTAACTGGACTTTGTGTTACTTATTTTAGACAGTTAATAGAATCATAAGAGTGTAAAATTAGAAGGGACTGCAAGGATCATTCAGCCCGGGGTTTCTAAATCAGTGGTCACCAACCGGTAGTCCGTGGACCACTGGTGGTCCACGAAAATTTTTTAGTGGTCCACAGAAAAATTATTTGCATTTTTAATATTGCACTAAATCAGGGGTCCTCAAACTACGGCCCCTGGGACAGATACGTGCAATGAACGTTTGTGTTGCTGCAGAGAGTCTCCCCCTTTGAGGTCTTTTTGTGTGGGTTGGAGGGGGGCAAAATTCCAATTTGGGGTCTGCTTCAGCCTCCTGGTGTGGGGCTTTGGGTGAAGGCTGGAGGGAAGAGCCGCTGGTGGTGAAGAGCTGGAGGACCTCGTTCCAGTGGGACTGCATCATGGCCTGGAACTGGCTGACCATCTCATCCTGCTGAGCCTCCAGACGCCGGTACCTGGCCTTGCACTCCCCGCAGGTCTTCCCTCTGCTTGGAAAGCCTATGCTCCTAGTCCTCAGTGAGGTGCTTCTGCTGAGCCTCCTTCTCGGTCAGATCCAATTTGAACTGAGCTGTTTTGCCAACTCTTTCTCATGGTGGCTGCTGAGCTCCAACAACTGCTTCCTGTTGGGGCACTAAGGAGCCTGGGCAGGCAGGCGAGGAGTTGGCCACGCCCACCCAGTCACACGACCACCTAGCCACGCCCACCCAGCCGGTCATTAGGCAGATCATATTAGTGGTCCATGGGATTTAAAATTATGAATTTAGTGGTCCATGAGGTCCGAAAGGTTGGTGACCCCTGTTCTAAACCATGGCAGCTTGAAGATGTAGGGACTTCAACTCCCAGAATTCCCCAGCCATCATTAAACCATAGACAAAATGTGGTTCTCCGGCATCTTCTTTAAAACCTCTAGAACCTCCTGCTCCAGAATAACAGAATTGGAAGGGACCTTGAAAGTCTTCTAATCCAATGCCCTTCATAAGCAGGAGATCCAGTGGTGAGATTCAGCTGGTTCGGGCCGGTTTGGGAAAACCGGTTGTTAAATTGCTGCTGGCCCCACCCCTCAATGCCCCGCCCCTTCCAGGAGTCCTGCCTGTCACACACCCTGGCCATGCCCACCATGGCCACACCCACCCATCCGGTCATAAGGGCAGAGAACCGGTTGTTAAATTATTTGAATACCCCCATTGAGGAGATCCTATACCATTTTGGACAAATGGCTGCCCAATCTCTCCATCTCTAGTGATGGAGCCCCTACAACTTCTGGAGGCAAATTGTTCCACTGGTTGATTGTTCTCTCGCTGTCAGGAAATTTCTCCTTACTTCTAGGTTGCATCTCTCCTTGATAAATCTCCATAAGTAAACTGTGCTGCTATTCTACAGATCTTATATAGTAAAGATGTTTTTCTTTATATCTAAATAAAATCTAGGTAGCTGATTAAAAGTTGAATTTGGAACTAGATTCTCTTTCTATTTAGTTCATTTCCTCTTCAAAGTTCTTAGGTCTTTCTATGGGAGATTGACAAATCTTTTTTTAAAAAGAATCTCTTGAGTATTTATGAGCCTTGATTGATGGTAGTCAAGACAGGCCTTTTAAATTTCGGAAGAATCCCTGAAGCAGTTACTTCTCGCTTTATTGGCTCACAACGGAAGAGGACAAGTAGAGAAAGTGGTTTCCAAATGACCCTTTGGGGACAAAACGACTAAGCTTTGTAGTTCCGTTTGTGGAATTTGTGGCATATGGGGTTTATGAAGTTTATGGGAGTGATGGCAGACAAGGGGGAAAGTAAATAGAAACCTTTCTGAGCAAAAAAACAAGGATGAACTGTACTTAACCTGCCAGTCATCATGTCTATGGAGCTTGTCCACCCCAAAGATAAACACCCAGACATAAACTGAGCAATGTGATGTATGCAGTACCACGCAGCAAGCCATGTGCAGATCTGTACATTGGGGAAACAAAACAACCACTTCATAAACGCATGGCACAACATAGCAGAACAAACACACCAGGACTAGATTCAGCAATCCATCTGCATTTGAAAGACACAGGCTACTCTTTTGAAGACAGCAAAGTTCACATTTTGGACAGAGAAGACTGCTGGTTTGAAAGAGGGGTGAAAGAGGCCATCTATGTCAAAATTGAACAGCCCTCTCTCAACAGAGGAGGAGGGATACGACATTATCTATCTCCAGTCTACAACACAGTCCTTTCAACAGTTCCAAGAAGGCTCCACACCCATTGGCTCCACTCAGGTGACCCCCAACGACACAGATAAACCTCCAAGTGGACTCAATGCCTCTCTAAAAGAATGCAAATGACCAGCTGTCTGCAAGGACATTCCATTCCCCCACCATCCAGTCAGAGCTGAAGAAGCTTCTTGGATGAGAAGGAAATGTCTTCAAAGAAGAAGAAGAACCCCCCCCCCCCCAGAAAGTCCAGTTGCCTTTTGAAAAAGCATCTTTGGGACTGTCAGTCCTCATCCAATCAGCAGTCCTTATGGGCTTGTTTGCACACATCACATCACCAAACAAAAGAACTTATTTTGTGTCTTTATCAAAAAAAATACGCTAGGATCAGGGGTGGGATTCAACCGGTTCAGACCGGTTCTGGTGAACCGGATGCTAATTTTACATCTGGTTCGCCAAACTGGTAGTTGCAAGGACTGGCTGGCGCCACCCACCCCTCCCTGCCCCTCCGAGAACTCTCCATGTGGCCCGTGCCTGCACGGAAGCTCTGGGAGGGTGAAAAACGGGCCTTCCGGAAGTTTCGGAAATCTGCAAACGGGCTCGTTTCCAGCCTCTGGAGGGCCTACAGAGCCAGGGGAGGCCGTTTTTACCCTCCTGGAGGCTCGAGGAAAGCCTCCGGAGCCTGGGGAGGGCAAAAAATCGGCCTCCTGGAAGTTCTGGGAGTCTAAAAACAGGCCCGTTTCTGGGCTCCGGAGGGCGTCCAGAGCCCGGGGGAGGCCATTTCCACCCTCCTGGAGGCTTGAGAAAAGCCTCTGGAGCTTGGGGAGGGCAAAAACGCCCCCCTGTGGTGCAGGAGGCCAAGTAGGCCACGCCCACCATGGTCATCCCCACCCAGCAACTGGGCAAAGAACCAGTTGCTAAAATTTTTGAATCCCACCAGACTCAGACTCAGAAAGAGTGTGATGAGAAACATTTCCCCATCTTCTGACTTTGTTATCCCGAGCTTCCATAGGTGTGCTGGACAGACTGATGATGAAACTAATTCCCAGGAAAGGCAATTATATACATGCTAATACGTGTCCATTCAAATAAACCTCTTTCTTGCTTTTTTTCCCAGCAGCTGTTCCTTCTGGGAATCTCAACACTGTTTCTCTCTTCTTCTTCATAACCCGATTTCAAAATGTGAGGTTCCTGCTTTGATTTGGCAATAAAAACACGTGAGAAAGATCCTTGAGATAAAGATGTTGTCCCTTATTTCTATTTAGGGCTAGCTTTATACTCTCTCTCAAGGTAAAGGTTCCCCTCGCACATATGTGCTAGTCGTTCCTGACTCTAGAGGGCGGTGCTCATCTCTGTTTCAAAGCCGAAGAGCCAGCGCTGTCCGAAGACGTCTCCGTGGTCATGTGGCCGGCATGACTCAACGCCAAAGGCGCATGGAACACTGTTACCTTCCCACCAAAGGTGGTCCCTATTTTTTCTACTTGCATTTTTTACGTGCTTTCGAACTGCTAGGTTGGCAGAAGCTGGGACGAGTAACGGGAGCTCACCCCGTTACGCGGCACTAGGGATTCGAACTGCTGAACTGCCGACTTTTCAATCGACAGGCTCAGCATCTTAGCCACTGAGCCAGCACATTCCTTTTACGCTCTCTCTAGTACCCGATTAATCAGCAGGTTGATGGGGGAATATCAGGGATAGGTGGATAATAATATCTAAACAGATGCTCCAAAATAGGTTGTGAATCTAGTTTTAGGGAAACAAGGAAAAAGGGTTTCCAATCCAATCAGAATAGGGCTGGAAGGGACCTTGGAGGTCTTCTAGTCCAACCCCCTGCTTAGGCAGGAAACCCTGCATCACTTCAGACAGATGGTTATCCAACATCTTCTTAAAAACTTCCAGTGTTGGAGCATTCACAGCTTCTGGAGGCAAGTTGTTCCACTGATGAATTGTTCTAACTGTCAGGAAATTTCTCCTTAGTTCTAGGTTGCTTCTCTCCTTGATTAGTTTCCATCCTTTGCTTCTTGTCCTGCCCTCAGGGGCTTCGGAGAATAGGTTGACCCCCTCTTCTTTGTGGCAGCCCCTGAGATATTGGAATACTGCTATCCTGTCACCTCTGGTCCTTCTTTTCTCTGAAGAGATGTCAAAACTAAATCCTGGCCTTCTTCATTCAGCTTGATTTCCTCCATTCGAATCTGTCCCAATTCTGGCAGAGTTCAGCTTGTTTTGAACAGCTCTGGTATAGCACCCCAGAGTTTTAAGAGCCAAGCTAGTCTCACCCTTCTCTTTGCTTTCGACCAGATGCGAGAAGTTGTGTAAGCAGAAGCTGTGATCTATTCGTCAAGTGTGTTTTTGCTGAAAGTGTGATGTGGTTTAGAATGACAACAAATCACCCTGAAATTGCTATGCGCAAGTTTTGGGAAATAGCAGTTGTGCAAGAAAGAACATCTGAAAAAGCCTTTTATCTTTAAAACCTCATTATGCTCATTTTCTCTAGAGTTTGATATATAAGGATTTGGCTCATCCAAGGGAGAGAGGGCTGGTTCTTCAGCCGGTTCCTGCAGATAAACTGTACTTCGTTTCTGCGTATTAATTATCTTCCTGTGTGTTATGGAAGTTTTAATTAATGTAATAATGTATGAACCCATGATTAAAGGAACAGGGTGATGCTTTCGTTTCTTATAGTCTAAATGGCAAGATTTAAAAACTTATAATATATATTTATAATGTATTTTTATGATGACTATGATCATGATTTATCACTTATATAGCTTTTATGTACAATGAGAGCTTATGCACCGAAGACAAATTCCTCGTGTGTCCAATCACACTTGGCCAATAAAGAATTCTGTTCTGTTCTGTTCTGTTCTGTCCTGTCCTGTCCTGTCCTGTCCTGTTCCATTCCATTATGAGCCGCGGTGGTGCAGTGGTTAGAATGCAGTACTGCAGGCTACTTCTGCTGACTGTCGGCTGACTGCAATTTGGCAGTTCAAATCCCGCCAAACTCCAGGTTGACTCAGCCTTCCATCCTTCCGAGGTGGGTAAAATGAGGACCCAGCTTGTTGGGGGCAAATATGATGACTCTGTAAACCGCTTAGAGTGGGCTGTAAAAGCACCATGAAGTGGTATATAAGTGCTATTGGTATTCTATTCTATTCTATTCTATTCTATTCTATTCTATTCTATTCTATTCTATTCTATGCTATGCTATGCTATGCTATGCTATGCTATGCTATGCTATGCTATGCTATGCTATGCTATTCTATTCTATTCTATTCTATTCTATTCTATTCTATTCTATTCTATTCCATTCCATTCCATTCCATTCCATTCCATTATATTACATTCCATTCCATTCCAAACTGCAAAATTGAGGGTTGCCAGCTAAAGATTTGACTAAGAGGGATGGCTTCACAGACAGAGAGTCCAGGCCCAGCACTTGGATCATTATATCCTTCTAGTTTACTCTCCCCTTGATTGACCTTGCTCGGAGTCATCCTAGATACCGTCAATGACAATGATTTACTTCTGATTATCTCCCTTTACTTTTTGCTCCAGGGAGAAAATGCCCCCAACAACTACCGCCTCACGCTGGAGAAGTTCAGAGCTTCTTTCCTTCTTGTCTCTGGAATACCAATAGGAAATAATTGGAAAGGCACTGGAAGTCATCCAGGATGACAGTCCCTTGGCTTTGCAACTTTAGCCCCCCCAAAGCCCCACCCCACCCCCACCCCCACTATTTAAACCAGTCACAAAGTAATTTGCCTTCAAGGCTGAAAACATATCTTTTTTAAAAAAAGCTTTTGGGTCAGAAAAGGGTGGGGAGGAAAGAAGGAATATTTGACTATACATTTCAACTCCCGTGCCAATATTTTCTTTGGTGGGACAAAGACCATTTCAGTGCTCGGCTTCCTTGCTCGAACGTAGAATTTTGTTCTGCGTGAAACTTTTCTCTAGCTGTTAACATTCTTTCAAAAATTAAAAAAAAACACACATCCTGGGCAGGGTGGATTATATTACAGCTGGCAGAATATGTCTCATACATCTGGCTAGGATGAAAGAATGCCTCCCCCTCCCTTGAAGTCCATCCCTACGAAGAAGAAACAGCCAAGGAACGAAATCTCTCTGTTTACTTTTTCTCAAGTTGGGCTTTGTTTACGTGCCAGCTGAAATCCAATTGTCCGACCTTTCTACAGACCGTTAGTACCGTGTTTCCCCGAAAATAAGATCCTGTCTTATATTTTTTGAACCCTGAAATAAGCGCTTGGCCTTGTTTTCGGGGAGGTCTTATTATTTTGGGGTGCATGGAGCAAGATGGGGCTTCTCTTGCCGTCTTACCTGATTTCCCTAACCCTAACCAGAGGAAATGGCAGAGGAAATGCATTTAAATATTTTCGGGGAGGGCTTATTTTCAGGGGCAGGCTTATTTTCGGAGGAGGGTTTATTTTAGGGGGAGGGCTTATTATCAGGGGATGTCTGATTTTTGGGGAAACACGATATTGCAATATACCATGTCTGGGATATGATAAAGTACAGTGTTTTCCCCCCAAAATAAGACCATATTGGAAAATAGGCCCTAGCATGATTTTTCCAGGATGCTCGTAATATAAACCCTACCCCCAAAATAAGCCCCACTTAAGATCATCAGCCAGACAGACACATTTTAGTACCATATTTCCCCCAAAATAAAAGAAGAAGAAGAAGAGGAGGAGGAGGAGGAGGAGGAGGAGGAGGTGGAGGAGGAGAAGGAGAAGGAGGAAGAAGAGAAGAGTGGAGGAGTTTTCTTCTTTCAGTGGCCAACCAAACACTTTCCAAAATCCCAAGAGCAGGATTTGAAGACCTTTGGATGCCTCCTAAAGACGTTTGGATCCTTTTCCTAAACCTGTTTACTTCATCCACCTGCCTTACCTTTTCTGCAAGAAAAAGTTATGGCTGGTTTCTTTGTGGTGCTTTATTTAGTTCTGTTGTAAGGAGCAAGTGCCTACTTGTATTCCCACCCTAGATTCGTTCCAATATCGTTTCCTTGCCTTCGGGATTCTTTCCTTATAGACGAGACCCCAAACTTGGAACTGGCAAAGGTGAAAGACTATGTCACCAGATGATCGGAAGAACTAGGAAAGGCTAATGAATTAGAGTGTCCTGCATGCTTAACAGAATGACAGACTGGGAAAGAGACCCTATACCATTTCAGACAAATGGCTCTCCAATCTCTTCTTAAAAACTTCCAGTGATGGGGAAGGAAGGAAGGAAGGAAGGAAGGAAGGAAGGAAGGAAGGAAGGAGGAAGGATAGCAGAATAACAGAGTTGGAAGGGACCTTGGAGGTCTTCTAGTCCAACCCCCTGCTCAGGCAGGAAACCCTACACCACTTCAGACAAATGGTTTTCCAATCTCTTCTTAAAAACTTCCAGAGTTGGAGCATTCACAACTTCTGCAGGCAAGTTGTTCCACTTATTAATTGTTCTCACTGTCAGGAAATTTCTCCTTAGTTCTGAGTTGCTTCTCTCCTTGATTAGTTTCCACCCATTGCTTCTTGTCCTGCCCTCAGGTGCTTTGGAGAGTAGCTTGACTCCCTCTTCTTTGGGGCAGCCCCTGAGATATTGGAACACTGCTATCATGTCTCCCCTGGTCCTTCTCTTCATTAAACTAAGTATACCCAATCCCAGCAACCATTTTTCACACGTTTTAGCTCCCAGCTTCATTCTTTTTTGCTCTCTTTCCGGATGACGATCTGTTATCCATCTATTTCATCCTTTGTAGAGCATCCTCAACCCTCTGCAATCATTTTTTCCCCTCATGCATATAAAAAAAAAAAAGCTCCGAGGACTTTTATCGTACGTGCTCTTTCCTTAGCTTTCCTAAGGGAGATGGCGAGTCTATCGTTGAGTCAATTCTAATGTGTCTGAGGTGGAGAGAGCGGGATTTGGCAACCTTTCTGAGGCCTTAATCCATGGTTTTTATTTTTATTTTATTTTGTGTGTGTGGAGCTGCCTGCTAGTCAGCCCAATGTAGTAAGGAGGACGGAAGGAAGGAGAAGCTCATTCTCCACACAACCTACCTCAGGAGAATGTCTCCTAGAGAAGAGGCTGAAAGCGACAGCAGCTAATCGTCTCACACAAAAGAGATGAGCAGTTGACTTTTACTCCAGTCTACCTTCCTTAATAATTGTCTCCATTTTTTCTCTCCCCCCCCCCTCTCTCTCCTCCATTTTGTATAACCTTCTTTAAGGCCAGAGCCATGGATAACCGTTGTGGATGAAATGCTTTTGATCAGGACAGCATCAGAAGGAACCGTTTTATGTACGCGTTAAAGGATGATCCGTCTCGCATTATTTGGCAGAAGTTGCACTCCGCAACGCAACCGCTTCTTATTTTGGGTTCGCATAGTTTATCACACAGTTTGATAAATCCCATTTAGTTGCTCCTATCTGGGCCATTCTCTCTTTCACTTCTTTAACTAAGAATCACGGTGGCCCTATCTAGCTAAAATGGGAACCCTTCAAAAGCCCCATTAATTTAAGCGCTGTGTGCATCATCTTCCATAAAATAAGTTCCGTACTTCGGGGTGATTAAAGGGTGGACTAGATGACCTCACGGTGTGCCTAAAATGGAAACTGTGAATGCAGCAGCCACACTTTCATAACTGAATGGATTTTACAGCTCAAGGAGCCATTTTTTCTTCCCCCTGTCTGGATTCTAGAGCAACCTTCGTTTTCCTACCTCCGTGAAACCATTTTTTTCTAAAAAAAAAATCACTCTCTCGATCTTCAATCTCTCCTCTGTACCTTCCTCTCTTTCTCTTTGGTTGACTTTTTTTTTTGGTTCTTCGGTTTCTCTCTTTTGCCGCTCATTCCCTTTCCTTCAATCATTCTCTTCCCCCCACTCTCCCCAGGATCTCCTTCCAATTGGTACGTTGACACATCTGTTTCTAATTTAGACTTTTTTTTTTTTAGCAGTATTACTTCGAAACAATGCACTCCTTTAAAACAGGACAAATGAACTCCTGCGCAAAAATCAACCTTCTCCAATAAATTAAAAAAAAAAGTTAAATAAATTGGCCCCGACCCCTAAAAACAAGGATTCTTTGTTCAGGTTTGCGAAAAGACAAATGAGTCCAATATGTTTTTTGTTTAAGCCTCCAAAATACCCTTTCCATATTCTACGTGCCTTCGAGAGAGGCAAAGAAAGAGCCTTTACAAAATAGTTAAACCTGGTTAACAGATGATGGTGTTAAAAACAACAACAACAACAACTCAACACCTATCCACAAATCTTTTGGAGAATAGAAGTTGAGGTCTGGGATGACAAAAGCGTAAAGCTTTAACTTTTGAATGCTGGCATTAAGGTTGAGGATGGTAAAAGGACAAGCAATTGAAAGCAGATGAGCTTCTTGCAAACTTTAATGCCAATACTTTTCCCCTCCCAGAGCCCTTCCCTTGCGTCTTAAGGTTGCATTGTGTAACTTTAAGCTGCCTTCCTGAATTAAATTAAAGACAAAGCCAACTTACCTAGGAAGAAGATGAAAAGCACAGACATTCCGCCTCTGTATGTGTGAGAGAGACCGTTTATTCCCTTTCTTCTTCTTCTTCTTCTTCTCCTCCTCCTTCTTCTTCTCCTCCTCCTTCTCCTCCTTCTTTCTTCTCCTTCTCCTTCTCCTTCTCCTTCTTCTCCTTCTCCTTCTCCTTCTTCTTCTCCTTCTTCTCCTTCTCCTTCTCCTTCTCCTTCTTCTCCTTCTCCTTCTCCTTCTTCTTCTCCTTCTTCTCCTTCTCCTTCTCCTTCTCCTTCTTCTCCTTCTCCTTCTCCTTCTCCTCCCCTCCTCACTTCTTCCCACTCAGGAAGCTGACAAGCCGACCTGCTCAAAATTCAAAGCAGCGCCTCTGGAATGCGCTCTGGGTAATTGCCTCCGTGCGCCGGGAAAATGCCCAACTTTGCTTCCCTCTCTCTCTCTCTTTCTCTGCCCTCCTGCCGTTCATCCCCCACTTGAGTTTCCACGCAGAGTGGAGGAGAAGAGCCGTTGTTCCTCTCGAGCCGCCGATTCAGTTTGGAGCCTGTCAACATCTGGAAGGGGAAAGACAGAGGCGGTGGCAGCGCAGCCGACAGACACATCTAGAACTGCCAGAGTAATTTGGCATGTCTGGAAAGAAGAGGAGAAAAAGAGAGAAGGGGGGCTGGAGGGGTGGCTGGGTGGGTGGGGAGAAGCAGAAGAGAGAAATCTCAGCCTGCAAGTTTCACCACATGGCTGTGTGTGTGTGTGTTGGGGGTGGGTGGGTGGGAAGGAGGCCCCTCCCTACCCACCACCAGGATTAGGAGAGGGGGAGAAAGGTTGGGCATGCAATGAGCTGCTCTCCTTACTTCTGGCCATTGGACAGCCCAACCTTCTGGGAGAGTCGGGTGGGGGAAATAAATAGGCTTTCCTCGTGTCAAAAGCGGTTAAAGAGATTAAACGTGGAGAAGCATCCTCGTTCCCCCTTTAAAAAAAAAGCGAGAAACATGGCCTTCCAGATAGTGTTGACTGCAAGGATGACTCACTAGCGATTCACGATAGCAAATTCAAGCTCCTTGCAAAAAAAACCCCCCTCCCCTCTTCCCCGCAGCCCCTGGAGCAGTCAAATCGAACTGTTGAATTGTTGATGGCACCGTTGCCAAAAAATGAAGGGCGGCGTGGTTTTCCTTCATTTGGAAGTACGCAAAGCATGCCCTAGGTGGTTTTCATGGTAGCAGTACAGGAGATTTACTGTTACCACCTCCTATGATATTTATATCAGCTTCCCCTTTCTAGCCCACAACCTGGTGGTCTCCCATCCTTATATTAACAGAGTCCCAACCTTCTTAGGTTTTAAACAGTGGTGGGTTACTCCCGGTTCGCAAGAACCTGTAGTAAAGATAAGTAGAACCTACCCCTGGTTTTAAAGATAAAGGTAAAGGTTCCCCTCACGCATATGTGCTAGTCGTTCCTGACTCTAGGGGGCGGTGCTCATCTCCGTTTCAAAGCTGAAGAGCCAGCGCTGTCCGAAGACGTCTCCATGGTCATGTGGCCGGCATGACTAAATGCCAAAGACGCACGGAACGCTGTTCCCTTCCCACCAAAGGTGGTCCCTATTTTTCTACTTGCATTTTTTACCTGCTTTCGAACTGCTAGGTTGGCAGAAGCTGGGACAAGTAATGGGAGCTCACCCCCATTATGCGGAACTAGGGATTCGAACCGCTGAACTGCCAAACTGCCAACCTTTCTATTCTATTCTATTCTATTCTATTCTATTCTATTCTATTCTATTCTATTCTATTCTATTCTATTCTATTCTATTCTATTCTATTCTATTCTATTCTACTAGGATGTTTCCCCAGGAGATTTGTTTCAGTCCTATACAAAAAGGAATAACAGTGATGGCAAACCTTTTCGGCCCCAAGTGCCAAAAAGGTCGCACAGAAATATTGCACAGGCACATGTGCGCTCATCCAGGCTGCACTCTACAAAAGCTGGACTTCTGGGTTCTAGCACGCATTCGTGCCCGACGATCAGCTGGCTGGCAGGCATGTGCAGGACGGTTTTCAGCACTGCTGCACGCGCGAAGGGATCACGCTCCGGGAAAGCTGAACTTCCAGGTTCTGTCACACATGTGCACCCGACAATCAGCTGGCTGGTGCACATGCGCACACCGGTTTTTGGCACCGCCACGCACGCGAAGGACAGCTGATCGTCGCGCATCCATGCATGCCAGAAGGTGGCTCAGTGGCTAAGAAGGTGGCTCAGTGGCTTAAAAAAAAAAAAAAAAAAAAAAGACCAGCAGGATCCTGGCATTTGAATTGAGCAAGTTTTTTTTTTAAATTTGATTTATATGCCGCCCTTCTCCGGAGACTCAGGGCGGCTTACAATGCGTTAAGCAATAGCCTTCATCCTTTTGTATATTTATACAAAGTCAGCTTATTGCCCACAAACTGGGTCCTCATTTCACCTACCTTAGAAAGGATGGAAGGCTGAGTCAACCTTGAGCCTTGGAGAGATTCGAACCAGCAGAAATTGCAGGCAGCAAAGTGAGTTTTGCTTTAATTTGCAACTTTTACTCTCGCTTAGTTGAACAGTTCTAACATGCAAAAGGACTCTGGCTGGATTTTTGCAGGTATGCGACAAATCCGTGGAGGCACAAAATTGTGCCTTGTGTTCCTCCCCCTCCCTCAGATTCTAGAAACACCAAGCGTGTCGTGCCGCATTATGGCTTCGACAGATGAAGTCTCAAGCTCTGTCATCAATGCTCCCCAAATGCTTTGTGGCTTTAATAGAATCAATGTGTCAGGAGCCGAGGGAGGCCGTGCTTCCTCCAGTGTCCCTTGAAATCCTGAGACGTTCATGTAAGGCAGAGAATCAACTCCCCGTTCGTTGGCCTGGGCTGGCTCTAGCCTTGCCGAATTTAATGCAGCTTATTTTTCAATGGATGCAGATGGAAGTCAAGAGTTATGCGCCTTGGTGGCGCAGCAGACTAAAGTGCTATTAAGTAGCACCAGCTTGCAATTACTGCAAGTTCAAATCTCACCAGGCTCAAGGTTGACTCAGCCTTCCATCCTTTCGAGGTAGGTAAAATGAGGACCCGGTTTGTGGGGGCAATAAGCTGACTTTGTATAAAAAAGAACACCGCTTAGGGGGGGCCGAAAGCCCTACTAAGCAGGTATATACAAAAGTATGAAGGCTATTGCTTAACGCATTGTAAGCCGCCCTGAGTCTCCGGAGAAGGGCGGCATATAAATCGAACCAATAAATAAATAAATAAATAAACCGGCATGGCAATGGGATTCTCTGCATTATGGGGCAGTATATAAATCTAAGTGCTATTCCTATTGCTATTCCCAGTTCCCCCGAACTGTTCCAAATTGGCTCTATACCACCACTGCTGCTAAAAATCTTGGAGGGTCTCTTCCCGTTACTTCCTAGATGAGAGAGAGAGAAAACAAAATTATTGTGAAGGTTCCTCTTTCCTTGGAAGTGTTTAACAAACCTCTCCAAAACTGAATTTAGCAATACTTGGGATGTAGAGAGAAAATGACGTGGTGTCCCCATCAGCAAGTTTCATTTTGAATTTATTTATTTATTTATTTATTTATTTATTTATTTATTTATTTATTTATTTATTTATTTATTTATTTGTCCAATTTGTATGCCGCCCTTCTCCGTAGACTCAGGGTGGCTTACAATGCATTATAGCAATAGCCTGCATACTTTTTTGTATATACTTGCTTATTAGGGCTTTTGGGCCCCCCCACAAGCGGTGTTCTTTTTTATACAAAGTCAGCTTATTGCCCCCACAATCCGGGTCCTCAATTTACCTACCTCGGAAGGATGGAAGGCTGAGTCAACTTTCAGCCTGGTGAGATTCGAACTTGCACTAATTGCAGGCAGCTGGCAGCTAAGTGCTAGCACTGAACAGCACTTTAGTCCGCTGCACTACCGAGGCTCGAATGGCGTTGGAATGTTTGCTTTTGAGATATTTTTTATATTATTCTTTTATCAAGAATGTTGTGATTCAGTCCTTGAATGAATAGAGCTAAAACTGTTCCAGCTCGATGTATCCTGCCAAGCCACACACAAATGCTTCCATGTATCATTTTTCCTTTTCAACTTTTGCCCTAGACATTTTTTCTTTTTGGAGGGCTTGTAGTGACTTGCAACATCCAAAGAGTTTCATTGCTTCATTGTGGGTCTAAATGTTGTTCTGTTTCCTTCTGAAACTTTTCTTTTCTTGGATTTATCCATGGTTGGCCTACCAGGGGTTGAAAAGCACAATAATCGCGTGCTGGTGGGTGTCACACATTGGCGGTTGTGACGCATATTTTGAATGACAGGGAGCCACAGCAGAGAGGTGAAAGAGCCACATGCGGCTCCAGAGCCACAGGTTGCTGACTCCTGACTTATACTAAAAGTAGGGGTGAAATGCTGCCGATTTGCACCAGTTCGGGCGAACCGGTAGTAATAAAAGCTACCGGTTCAGGCAAACTGGTAGTAAAAAAAGCTACCGGTTCAGGCAAACTGATAGTAATAAAAGCTACCGGTTCAGGCAAACTGGTAGTAAAAAAAGCTACTGGTTCATCCGAACTGGTATTTCCGACGATCAGCTGTGCCGCACGATTTATATTCGCTAGAAAGCAGGAAATCCTGCTTTCTAGTGAATCTAAATCGTGCGGCACAGCTGTTTCCCACCCCTCGCTGTTCTACTTACCTTCTTAAGCCTTCTTTTTCCAGGCAGAGCGTGCATTTGGTGTGCAGTGCACATGCACGTGCAGCGTGCAGTTGGCACACATTGTGCATGCGTGCACAGTGTGCGTTTGGCATACACTGCGCATGTGCACACAGTGTGCATTTGGCATGCAGCGCGTATGTGCGTGCAGCAAACTGGTGGCAACTCGCGGAGGATTTCACCACTGACTAAAAGTGATAAATTACATCATCCATGTTTCTTAGGAAGAACCCATTGCGTATGAGGGCTAACCCTGACTGCAGAACTTCACATGGTTAAGAACAGACAACAATAGTAATGCATCATTGTTCATCTCCTTGAGCAGTGTCATAAACCTTCTGTTCCCAATCTAACCCTCTCTTGACTTTTTCTTCTTTCTTCCAAAGGCATTAACATATAATCAAACACCCAGAGATGTCAGCTTCAGCTGTCTACCAGCTGCCCTCGTTTCCTTCGCCTTTTTTCAGAAGACTCCCGTTGTAGGCAATTTACGGTTAGGCTGTCATGGCACAGAAGAAAAAAAAATATTATTATTATTATTTTTTTGCAGTAACCCCAAAGGAAGTGAGCTTAAGGTCTGATGAAATTAACACTGGCAGTCTTATCCCTTCCCCTGTGCCAAATGATGGATGAAACGAGGAGATCTGGTGCTTTAAAAAGGTTGTGCTAAGTGTAGCTTTGAGAAGCATTAAAGGACCCTCCCAAGAAGGAGGATGGGTGGGGAATTCCTTTAAATATCTGCATCCACCAAGGACTTCAGGGCTGAAGATGAAATATGTATAAGCTCTTGGCAGCTGCAGAAGCATTGCGATTCATGCAAGACCTTCCATAAATTAAGTATCTGCATGAATTTGAGATTGTGAGTCCCTATTCCCCATTATTGAGTTACAGTGTTCCATAAGGAAACTGTCCCAGGTTCAACTCTACCATGTACAGGGAGTCATTGACGAATGACCACAATTAAGCCCAAAATTCCTGTTGCTGAGTGAGACATTGGTTGAGTGAATTTTATCCCGTTTTTCTTGCCAGAATTGTTAAGTGAACCATTGCGGTTTTGTAAATTATTCATAGGGTTGTTAAGTGAATCTGGCTTCCTCGTGGACTTGTCAGAAGGTCGCAAAAGGGAATCACGTGAACCCCGGGGCATTGCAACTGTCATAAATATGGGTCAGTACCTGAATGTTGATCATATGACCACGGGGAGGCTGCAAAGGTTGCCAGGGTGAAAAATGGCCATAAGGCACTTTTTTTCAGTGCCGTTGTTAACTTAGAATGGTCACTAAATGAACTGTGGTAAGTTGAGGACTACCTGTCATGAAATTTGCTGTTCTCATCAATCCCGTCTTGCCTCTGTTCTTCTTCTGAATCATTGCCCTTGCCTAATTCCAAGGTAATGGATGAGGAACACATTCTTAAAGCACTTCGCGGCTGTCCTTGTATGGTGTTTGAATAGGGGGAAAACATACTTCATACCTCAGGTCTATGACAATTTGCCATGGCCAATTTGCCACAGCCAATTCACCATGGCTAATTTGCCACAGTTAACTCGCCATGCCCAATTTGCTATGCCCAACTCGCCATGGCCAACTCACCATGGCCAACTCACCATGGCCAACTTGCCATAGCCAACTTGCCATTGCCAACTCACCATGACCAGCTTGCCACAGCCAATTCACCATGACTAATTTGCCATGGTCAACTCACCATAGCCAAGTTGCCACAGCCAACTCACCATGGCCAATTTACCATGGCCAAGTTGCCATGACCAACTCACTGCAGGACAACTTCCCATGGCCATCTCACCACAGGTCAACTCACTGCTGGACAAGAGTTACACTAATACCAAAGAAATGGTAGAATAGAATCATTAAAGAAAGAATGCGAAAGGAGGAACAGAATGAAATGCAAAGGGCAAAAATTAAAATAATTTTTATTTATTTTAAATAATTAAATATAATTATTAAATTGTCCCCCCGGTGAGTTGTCCTGCAGTGATTTGGCCATGATGAGTTGGCTTCAGCAAGTTGGCTATGGCAAGTTGTCCCATTCCCTCACTTTTAGTACCCTGTTTTCCCCAAAATAAGACATCCCCTGATAATAAGCCCAATTGGGCTTTTGAGTGCATGGCAATAAGGCCAAACGCTTATTTCAGGGTACAAAAAAAATATAAGACAGGGTCTTACTTTTGGAGAAACACGGTATCTATCTATCTATCTATCTATCTATCTATCTATCTATCTATCCATCCATCCATCCATCCATCCATCCATCCATCCATCCATCTACCCTGTTTTCCCCAAAATAAGACATCCCCTGATTGTAAGACCAATCAGGCTTTTGAGTACATGGCAATAAGGCCAAGCATTTATTTCAGGGTTCAAAATAATATAAGATAGGGTCTTATTTTCAGAGAAACACGGTATCTATCTACCTAACCTACCTACCTACCTACCTACCTACCTACCTACCTACCTATCTACCCACCCACCCACCCACCCATCCATCCATCCATCCATCCATCCATCCATCCATCAATCTACCCTGTTTTCCCCAAAATAAGACATCCCCTGATTGTAAGACCAATCAGGCTTTTGAGTACATGGCAATAAGGCCAAGCATTTATTTCAGGGTTCAAAAAAATATAAGACAGGGTCTTATTTTCAGAGAAACACGGTATCTATCTACCTAACCTACCTACCTACCTACCTACCTACCTACCTACCCACCCACCCACCCATCCATCCATCCATCCATCCATCAATCTACCCTGTTTTCCCCAAAATAAGACATCCCCTGATTATAAGCCCAATCGGGCTTTTGAGCACATGGCAATAAGGCCAAGCATTTATTTCAGGGTTCAAAATAATATAAGATAGGGTCTTATTTTCAGGGAAACATGGTATTGCTAAGAATGTCTTGAGCCTGCCTCATTCTTTGCTGAGCGTAAACCATAAGTGAACCCTGCAGAAAAAAAAAAAAAGTGATATTGACAGGACATATCTGTGTCAGGGTTAGGTGCAAGCAGTGAACAGGGCCACGTAGGAGGTCAAATTGTGAAGGTCACTCAAGGAGACCATCACCAGGATGAAGAAAACAACGTTCAGAGAGCAAAATGCCACGGAGAACTTCTTGAAGTAGCAGAACCGGCTGTTGTCAGCAGCAGGGTTAACGCGCAATTAGTGTCTTGTTAATTTTGTACGTTTCGATTCAGTAAATTAGGTTTCAGAATGTGGTTATTCCCCCTGAGGCCTCCCCAGACAGACGGCATTAATGAGGGTTGAGGTGGTGTGAAAGTTAAACCTGCGTGGTTTGGCTTGCTTGGTGAAGTTTCTCCTCACGTATACGCCACTGCCACTGTCTTTAAGTGAGGAATATGTCAGGATGGGTGAATTGTCAAGTGAAAAATTTATCTCACATGGTTGGGTTGGTGAGCCCCCTCAAATGGCACAAGGTAAAGTATCATGTAAAGTATCAAAAGTGGTTTTTATTTTGAAAAGGCAACGGGACCGATTTCTATTTATTTATTTATTTATTTATTTTTGAGGGAAAACAAGACATTTTGCTTCCTATCCTGGAAGCTTCATTAATTCTATTGGATGCTGTGGGAGTTATCGACAGTTTAGATTAGTTGGTGGGAGGGGGAATGATAAATTCTGACAGGATGGCGGTGGCGGAAATGCAGGGGTGAAATCCACCAGGTTCTGGCGAACCGGTAGCAGAAATTTTGAGTAGTTTGGAGAACCGGCAAATACCATCTCTGGATGGCCCCAGAGTGGGGTGGGAATGGAGATTTTGCAATATCCTTCCCCTGCCACACCCATCAAGCCACGCCCACAGAACCGGTAGGGAAAAATTTTGAATTTCACACCTGCCTTATAGATACATTGGAATATAATACCCGTATCTTTGGTCAAGATAACTAATGGCCATCTTGGCTGAACATGATGGACACATGTCTCCAATATGTTTGGAAGATCAGAGGTGGGAGTAGATGGGGTGTGGGGTGAGGGAGGGACACAGATTATATAAAGAGCTTCAAAGAAAGGAACACAAGCAAAAGTTCTCAGAATTGGATGTCTTGCTCTGAAAAATATATCGCTTTGAAGAGGTTCTCCTTTTTTCCTTCTTTTAAGCTTCCTGTTCCCTTTAACAACCACACAACAACCACAACAATACACAAATAATAAATACAAACTCAAGATAAACTGCTCCAAACTCGATTGCAGAAAATACGACTTCAGCAACAGAGTGGTCAATACCTGGAATGCACTACCTGACTCTGTGGTTTTTTCCCCAAACCCCCAAAACTTTAACCTTAGACTGTCTACTGTTGACCTCTCCCCATTCCTAAGAGGTCTGTAAGGGGCGTGCATTAGCACACCAGTGTGCCTACCGTCCCTGTCCTAATATTCCTTTTTACTCTTACTCTTTTCATGTATTCAAATTATGATTGTACTTTTACCTGTGATCTTATATATGCTTGACAAATAAAAATAAATAAGAAAGAAGGGAATGAAAGAAGAAAAAAGAGGCTTACTGTATATGAGTTTCACTTCAGCAATCATCTTTACACCTCATGTTAATTCCTTCATTCTCAACAGCATCTTCTATTCTTAGCTGGATGCGAAACCATCCTTTTCCTTCAATTTACAGAAAAACACCTTCCCCCCAAAAAAACTGTCATGGAAAAAAAAGGATTTGTAAAGAAAATCTTGTTGGAGAGAGTCTTGGTTTTCAAGAGGCAAGCGCTGCTTGTATGTCTTAGAGTGGAGATATCCAACCTTGGTAACTTTGAAGATTTTGTGGATTTCAACTTTCGGAATTCTCCAGCCAGCATGGCTGACTGGGATATTCTGGAAGTTGAAGTCCACAAATCTGGAAATTGAGGTCCTACAGGAATTAAAGTTGCCAAAGTCGTACAGCAGTATTGTAGAATGCAATAAGAACCCCGCCTAATGTCTGTCCATACGAAGCATTCAAAGCTGTCCAGGAAGAATTAGATTTTCCATAAAATGGATCCTTTCGTTAGCACAAACGTTGAAGTCAGAAAATATATTCTCGGTCTTCCAAAATAATGGAAGCTGATCCGGCATTGGGGTAGGGATATATTTCCATGTTTCATTTATTTCCATATTTCCAAGAAGGACTAGGAGTGAGATGATAGCAGTGTTCTAATATCTCAGGGGCTGCCTCAAAGAAGAGGGAGTCAAGCTATTCTCCAAAGCACCTGAAGGCAGGACAAGAAGCAATGGGTGGAAACTAATCAAGGAGAGAAGCAACCTAGAATTAAGGAGAAATTTCCTGATACTGAGGACAATTAATCAGTGGAACAACTTGCCTCCAGAACTTGTGGGTGCTTCATCACTGGAGGTTTTTAAGAAGAGACTGGACAGCCATTTGTTTGAAATAATATAGGGCCATGATGGTGAACCTATGGCATGTGTGCCTATCCTGTCCTATCCTATCCTATCCTATCCTATCCTATCCTATCCTATCCTATCCTATCCTATCCTATCCTATCCTATTCTCAATAAAGATTCTATTCTATTCTATTCTATTCTATTCTATTCTATTCTATTCTATTCTATTCTATTCTATTCTATTCTATTCTACCCTACCCTACCCTACCCTACCCTACCCTACCCTACCCTACCCTACTCTACTCTACCCTACCCTACCCTACCCTACCCTACCCTACCCTATTCTACCCTATTCTACCCTACCCTACCCTACCCTACCCAACCCTACCCTACCCTACCCTACCCTACCCTACCCTACCCTACCCTACCCTACCCTACCCTATTCTATTCTATTCTATTCTATTCTATTCTATTCTATTCTATTCTATTCTATTCCAAAGATATCCTGGCTTTCTTAATGGTTCTAGCAACAGGCCAGGAAATTTAATGAAAGGGTTTGAGATGCGAGAATATTTTTGCAGCGAGGTAGGAAAGAAGCGTCTCTTGAGTTTTCGCTCGGGGCCATGACACAGATAGCCTTTTATCCTCTAAAAGAGGTAAGTGCTGCCGTGGGAAGACAGATGAGTTTGATGCGCTGCCTTTGTGACAGCACCCAAATGCAAAGGTTTCTCCATTAATGAGGTGTTCTGAATTATATCGCTCACGCTGCAACCTGCCGAACAAGAAGAAGAAAAAAAAAAAAAAAGAAGAAGAAGGGACTTTGAAGGATTGTGAAATTGAGTTCCTTCCTCAGAATGCTGAGCATCTCCATTCAACATTAGTCAGGCTGCCTGGAGCAGATGCCAGTTGTAATTGAGCAACAGCTGGAGGCTTACAAGTTTTCCATTACAGCTTGGAAACTTTCCCTTCCTGAGATTTCGAATAAATCTCCTGTTTTAAGAGAGAAATGAGATTTTTTTCACCCCAGCCGTCTCTTTTGTATATTGAATGTTAGCTGAGACCAGGAAAGGAGAAGGACCATGCGGAAAATCCTGTTTCTATTTATTCTGATTACTTTCCCCGACCTTCTCAATCATGCGATGTGATATAGTCTCATTTATTTTCTTTGAAATATGCGCGTGCTGTACATGTATAGACCTGTGCGTGGAGAAAACAAAAATTGTCTATGCGTAACTAGGGGTGGGCTGCTGGGGGCTCACAAGGGTTCGGGAGAACCTCTAGCTAAGATTCTGTGCAGTTCGGAGAACCCCCAAATCCCATTCCTGGCTCACCCCTCCCCTCCCCTCCCAGGAGTCCCTACGCAGCCCGTTTTGGATGCAGGTATGTGCAGGGCGCGCACGGAGGCTCGGGGAGAGTGAAAAACAGGCCTACCGGAAGTTCAGGAAGGCTGGAAACAGGCCCGTTTCCTGCCTCTGGAGGGCCTCTGGTGCCTGGGGAGGCTGTTTTCACTCTCCCGGAGACTCGAGGAAAGCCTCCAGAGTCCGGGGAGGGCAAACACACCCCCTCCAGTGTGGTGCAGGAGGCTGACTAGGCCACGCCCACCATGGCCACACCCACCCAGCAATTGGGCAAGGAACCCCTTGCTAAAATTTTTGAAACCATCCCTTTGTGTAACCCTAAAAGACCAAAAAAAAAAAAAAAGGAAATTAAAAATAAATGCACGGTCGCAGGTCTGTTACGTCAAATCTATTTTACCTATAATTGTTTCGTTATTAAATTTGAATCTCCTCTTTACCTGGGGTCAATTCGAGATGTGCTTCAGTCTAGACAAATGTTATAACCCATAGAGAGAATGGTATCAGGGGTGGGTTCTACTTACCTTTACTACCGGTTCGCAACGGGGCTGCGCGCATGCACAGAAACATTTGGATGACATCAGGGTCAGTGGGTAGAGCCTCCTGCCGGTTTTGCTACCGGTTCTGTAGAACCGGTACGAACCAGGGGCAACCCACCACTGAATGGTATGCTAGGATGCTAATTTTTCTATCTGGTTGTTCTGTCCCCGTTCCACTCACGCACCCCCACAGACGGCCCGGAGTTAATAAAATTCTTTGAAAATAAAGCTGGCAGCAACCCAGTGGCTAGCTGCCAATTCAGACTTTACTCACACAAAACAAAGATTAGACTGCAAGCATTCCGATAAAACAGGCAGAGTGTCAACAATACAAGGATTAATCCAAATGCAGTCCGATAAAGCAGGCAAAGTCCAGTAACACAGAGATCATGGAGTATTTCTAGTTTTTGCTCGTCACAAACTGAACCGGCCACCACACCCACATTTATACCCTGTGGGGTGTGGTCCAGTGACTCAGCTAATCTCTGCACACCTTCCCCTCTGCTGCGCACGCTTCTCCCTGCGCCTCTGTTGAGGGTCCAGCCAGCACTTATCTCCTTTGTCGCTGTCCACCTGTGGCTGCGGGGACATGCTTGGCTCTGAGCCTATCTTTTGGCCTTCGGTGTCCTCCGGAGGCATTGCCAGAGAGGAGGGTCCTGGAGAGGGAGGCCTTGCCAACTCCTCTCCCTCACTCTCAGAGTCTGCATCTGTCGATAGCCCAGGCTCAGGCAATGGAACCACAACACTGGTATATGCCAAATATTATTGGAAGGGCCATATGAGAGTGCCCCACTCTCCTTCAACTGCGTTTTCCATCACCCAGTGTGATCGGACGGAGTGTCCATTTGTCTATTGTAAGGATCGGTTTTGTTTTGTTGTTGTTGTTGTTGTTTTGCTTCAGCCCTGCAGAGCATTTGTGAATTCTAGTTCCAAATGACTTAAATTGAAGCTGATCTCTTCCACTAAGTTGACTTTGATATTAAAAATGGAAGACACCGGGGATGTTCTGCATCCCAAGCAGAATAGTGTCAGACTTTTGCAACTTTTCCAAACGCTTCTCTAAACTTCAGCTGACAAGGACAGGAAGCCTTCTCCTCAAAAGGAAGCCAAGCCACATTGCCACAACAAATGACAAAAGTCACATTATTCCAAAACGGCAAGGCCCATCAGATGCGATAGACAACGAAAGCTTTATTTTGAATCTGTCAGACAAGGAGCTACGGTTTGTTTTATCTTTTTTTTATGACGTTGCCATTGTTACACCTTAAGCTTGTCCCAAAACTTGAATTCCTCTTTTCAAAACAAATATGAATTAACCTTTAACATTGCTTGACACGAGATAGGCGTAGAGATATTACAAATACTTCTCGACGGAAAAAGCATTAGAGTGTTAACTTTGCGGCTACTCATGTTGTGTAGGAAGTTAGCACCCGCCCCTCTCCTAGGAAAATGAGAAATTTTAGGAAATATTAAAAGGGGCAGAATATTTCCCCTAAAAGGGAGGCAGAAACTCAGCCCCTCTCCCCACCTTTGTCAATGGGTCATTAAGGCCTGGGCCAGTCTATTCTACATAACAAAGACCTACTGTATTTTTCGGAGTATAAGACACACCTTTTTCCCCCCTACAAGGGACTGAAAATTTGTGTGTGTCTTATACACCAAATGTAGCCCCACCCACCCATTGGCCCCCCACCCTTTGGCCTCTGCCTCTCAGCAGTTTACCTCTTTGCAGCAAGCAGCAAGCAGAAACAGCTCGTTTCAGTTTCAGCACATCCTAATTAGCACAAGTTGATTGGATCGGCTGCCTGACTCTCAGCTGTTTTGCTCTCAGCTGTTTTGCGCGGGCCTCTGCTGCTTGCTGCAAGGAGGTAAATTGTTGGAAGCAGATTTTTTTTTCTTGTGCTAATCAAGCTATGCTGAAAACGAAAATGAAAGTAAAGCAGGCTGTTTGCTGTTTGCTGCAAAGAGGCAAAATTGCTGGGAGGCAGAGGCAGAGGCAGATTTCTTTTTCTTGTTTTCCTCACCAAAAAAGGTAGGTGCGTCTTATAGTCCGGAGCGTCTTATACTCCGAAAAATACGGTACCTCCTTCAGGCAGGGCCATAGGAGTAAATTACGGCTCACAGCTTCAATGTTCGTTTCCTTCCTTTAAAAAAAAAAAAAAAAAAAAGCGTATTGAAAAGAAACCTTCTGAATCAGATCATTTTTGTGCATCTAGATATGTTTGAATGAATGTTTGTGAGTTTTAATAAAGTTCATTCAGTTTGAAAGCCTTTAATAAAATCAGCTCGCTGAAAAGTCGGGAAGGATCTGGATATCAGATAATCACCCTGAGGAAGGCAAAACATTTGCACTTCTGTAATGAAAAGAGAAAATCAGTGTTTTCTCTTTAGGGAAGCGTGGAGGCAATTTATTATGCAGGAGACCCCTAAATGCATGCTTGGGAAGGGGGGGAGGGTGCTAAGAATAATCTAGAAGCATGGAATGTACTTTCCCTTCGCTTGCATAAAATATAAACGCCACTAAGGCAGGATCCATTGGTACCCTGATGTGCAGAGCTAGCGAGGGGGCAGAAAGATTTTAACTGAGCTGAAATAGCAATATTTGAACTGTGTTTATTCCCAAGGTATTTTCCACGTTTGGACTTGAAAATGTAGATTCCTATTCTTCCTTCCTCCCTTCCTTCCTTCCTTCCTTCCTTCCTTCCTTCCTTCCTTCCTTCCTTCCTTCTCTTATCTCTTTTCCTCCTTCCTTTCCTTCCCTCCCCTCCCCCTCTCTCTCCCTCCCTTCTTTTCTCCATCTTTCCCGCTCTCCTTCTCTCTCTCTCTCTCTCCCTCCCTTCCCTCTCCCCTTCATTCCCTCCCTCCTTTCCATCTGTTCTCCCTCCTCTCTCCTCCCTCTCCTACCCTCCCTCTCTCTTATCCACCCTCCCTCCCTCTCTTCCTTCCCTCCCTCTCCTCTCCCCTCCCCGCCCTCCTTTCCTTTCTTTCCCTTCCCTCCCTCCTCCCTCTTTCCCACCCTCCCTCTCTCCTACCCACCCTCCCTTCCCTTCCCTCTCCTCCCTCCCTCCCTTCCTTCCCCCTTTACTCCAGTCTACCCCATCCCTGCCTAGTTAAATGTTTCCCTTCTTCCCCTTTTGTTTTTCAACCTTTTAGTGGTCTTTAAACAGGTCATCAGAACGTGCTACTGTGTGAATTCCCAAGACTCACCAGGAACAGATTGTAAAGTGAGCACCAGGCGAGTCCTGTCTGTTACGCTTGTAACATCTCAGCATAAAAGAACTTTTAATTACCCTCGCCTTCAGCCATGGTTGAAGGCGCCCAGCTGCTGGCACTGCTCTTAGAAAGGTGGTCTCTTCTTAAAGAAGATTTTGCAAAAAGAAATTAGAAGCCGGATCAAGCCAAAAGGCTGTGTGGTTCACCGTGCTCTTTCCACCGAGGCCAAGCAGAAGCTGAAATGAAGTTTGTACATGAGTGGACGGAGGAGGAGGAGGATTAGAATTAGAAGAAAAAGAAAAAGAGGAGGAAGAGGAAGAAGAAAAAGAGGAGGAGGAGGAAGAGGGAAGGAGAGGAAGAGGAAGAGGAGAGGGAGGAGGAGGAGGATTAGAATTAGAAGAAAAAGAAAAAGAAAAAGAGGAGGAAGAGGAAGAGGAAGAGGAGGAGGAGGAGGGAAGGAGAGGAAGAGGAAGGGGAGGAAGAGGAGGAGGAAGAAGAAGAAATGGTACTTTGTGGATGCGGCGGTTGGCTGCAGGCCGCCAAAAAGTACCAGTGGAAAAAGCTGCTGCTGTCGCCACCATGTTCTCGCAAATGTGCATCCCATTGGACTTGCAAGGTAATGGGATGCGCGTGTATGAAGAATATGGCAGTGACGACCATGGTCACTGGTTTGGGGGTGTGGCCAGCTGGCTCGGGGGCGTGGCCAGTTGGCCATCGCTACTGGTTCGCGACCTTGGCCAAATTTCCACCAACGGTTCGCGCGAACCGGTGCGAACCGGCTGAATAACATCTCTGGGCTGCCCACCCCCTTCTCCTCAGGCCCGTCAGTACCAACCCAGTCAAACGGTTGATAAACTAAGATTTGTTTGAAGCAAACCAAGTTTCTACAGGAAGAACATTTGAGAGGCAAGAAGTTTTCCGATTGTGATGTTTGAATTCAGCTTTCGCCATCCACCCTTATTTTCCGAAAGAGGCCAATGCATCTACGGCTGTACACCAGCACAGCTCTGCTTCTTTCTGCTGGTGTGTAACTCATTGCTGTTTCTCCTTCAGTGAATAATATCGCCACATCTTTTGAATTATTCACTCCTGACCTTTATGGGGGCAGAGAAAAAAACAAAAAGAAGAAGCAAAACAACCCAGATTTTTTTGGGAAAAAAAATGCAAATATGCTTCTTTGGCCCACGGCGCCGTTGTGTTTGGGGTTAAAATTAAACAACTTGCCTGAAAAATGTGAGCGCAAAAGTCTTCCGTTCCCCCACAAGCCTCCAGCAAATGTGGTCTGTGCAAGGGAAGAGTATTCATTGCTCTATGAATGTTCAGAAAAATCACTTTATCGAGTGCAAACTAATGACTGCATTTCATTTTTCTGCTGGCTTATGCTGCCCTTTTCCCGCCAATTATTCCATTAAGGCAATATTATCCGGATTGATCAGAGTATGTGAACTGTTCTGAATGAACTTAAGAAGAACTGATGTTGTTTGTTACAAGAATTCATCTTTAGTTAGTTGCTTCTGTTTTCATTATGGTTTAGAGAAGGACAGTCACTTGATTTTTCCTTTGTAATCTAGCCCTCAATCTAAGATAACTTTATTGTCATTTTTTTACTGCGAATACACCGACCCACATTAAAAATGAAATTTTATTGCCTGCTCTCAAGAGAAAGTGTATCTCTCTCTCTCTCTCTCTCTGTCTCTCTCTCTCTGTGTCTCGATCTATTATCTATCTATCTATCTATCTATCTATCTATCTATCTATCTATCTATCATCTATCTGTATTTATCTATCTATCATCTATCTCTATCTATCTATCTATCTATCTATCTATCTATCTATCATCTATCTATCTATCTATCTATCTATCTATCATCTATCTGTCTGTCTATCATTTATCATCTCTGTATCTCTGTCTGTCTGTATGTATGTATGTATGTATGTATCTATCTATCTATCTATCTATCTATCTATCTATCTATCTATCTTCTATCTTCTATCTTCTATCATCTATCTGTATCTATCTATCTATCTATCTATCTATCTATCATCTCTGTATCTCTTTATCTATCTATCATCTATCATCTATTTGTATCTATCTATCTATCTATCTATCTATCTATCTATCTATCTATCTACCTATCTATCTATCATCTCTGTATCTCTGTATCTATCTATCATCTATCATCTATCATCTATCATCTATCTGTATCTATCTATCTATCTATCATCTATCTATCATCTATCTGTATCTCTATCTATCTATCTATCTATCTATCTATCTATCTATCATCTATCTGTCTGTCTATCTATCATTTATCATCTCTGTATCTCTGTATCTATCTATCTATCATCTATCATCTATCATCTATCTGTATCTATCTATCTATCTATCATCTCTGTATCTCTTTATCTATCTATCATCTATCATCTATTTGTATCTATCTATCTATCTATCTATCTATCTATCTATCTATCTATCTATCTATCATCCATCTATCATCTATCTATCTATCTATCTATCTATCTATCTATCTATCATCTATCTGTATCTCCATCCATCCATCCATCCATCCATCCATCCATCCATCTGTCAATTTTGATTGGTCAAGGTTGATACTATATGAATCAAAACTGTGACTGAATCTAGATGTTCTGCTTTGGACACCACAAAGCCTTCTCCCAGAAGGTAACAAGGAAAACAGGTTGTGAAGAGGATGTGTAGTGTCCCAGACAATCCTCCGGACTCTGCTTAAAAATTGCTTATATGCCATGTCCTGGGTAGAAGGAAGTGAACTACCAATAATCTTTTTTGCTGTCCTCACCACTCTCTGCTCCACCTTCCTGTACAAAGCAGGAATGCTTCCAAACCAGAGAGTAATGCCATGTGACAGGATGCTTTCAACCATCCCTCTATGGAAAGTGGTAAGGACACCGGAAGGAAGATGAACTTTGAAGAAATAGGTGTTAAAGGGCCATTGACCAAAGCCCTATCCTTTTGACTTAAAAAGGGGTGGGGTGTTGATTGCATGATGCTGACAGCCATCTTTGCTTTTCTTTGACCCCACCCTCCATGGATGTCCCTACCCACGATTTGCTAAAACTATCCTGCCATCTGGTTATTGTAGTTGCTTGAGTCATGGCTTGTTCATACAGAGCCAGGATTTTGACTCAGATGTTTCTTCATTCGTTTCTTCTCTTATAGACTCAATGAAACTTCATATTGCAAATGGCATAGCATGATTTAGATACAGATTAACAGATTTGTAGGTCATCTAGTCCAACCCCCTGCCAAAACAGGAGACCCTACACCATTTCTGGCAGATGGCAGTCCAGTCTCTTCTTGAAAGCTTTCAGTGATGAAGCTCCCACAACTTCTGAAGGCAACTTCCATTGGTTGATTGTTCTCACTGTCAGAAAATGTCTCCTTATTTCCAGGTCCAATCTCTCCTTGATTAATTTCCACCCATTGCTTCTTGTCCTGCCCTCAGGTGCTTTGGAGAATAGCTTGACTCCTTCTTTGGGGCAACCCCTGAGATATTGGAAGACTGCTATCATGTCTCCCCTGGTCCTTCTTTTCATTAAACTAGACATACCCACTTCCTGCAACCGTTCCTCATATATTTTAGCCTCCAGTCCCCGAATCCTCTTTGTTGCTCTTCTCTGCACTCTTTCTAGAGTCTCCACATCTTTTTTATAGTTTGGTGACCAAAACTGGATGCAGTCCTCTAGGTGTGGTCTTACTAAGGCTTTATAGAGTGGTATTAGTACCTCCCTTGATCTTGATTGTATCGCTCTGTTAATTCAAGTTAGGATTGCATTGGCTTTTTGGACTGCTGCTGGACACTCTTGGCTCCTGTTTAACTGGTTGCCCACTAAGACTCCAAGATCCCTCTCACAGTTACTGCTATTAAGTCTGGTTTTACCCAGTCTATATTTACGTGGTACTTAAGGGCACCTTAAGTATGTTGATTGGTCCACAGGCAAAAAAAAAAAAAACCCGCTCGCATCACGGAGATTTTAGGTTGCACAAAATTCTTTCAGATAACGAAGCAGCTGCAAATTGTGATTTTTTTCAGCCTCAGCCACAAAAGGAGAGAAGGGCAAAAAAGAAAAAAAACACGCTAGCATATGAATAATTTACATCTCCTCTTTCCTCCCACGCCTCTAAGTTGGGCCTCTCTAGGTGTTAGAAGTTCATAATTCCTATACATTATGCGTGTGAAAGGGCGGGGGGTGTTTTGGTGAAGATGTGACTCTCACTTGGGGTGGGGGGGGGGTGGGGAAGAGGGAGGATTGGTGCAAAAATTAGGGTTGTCTCTCACCTGCTTTTTGCAGAAGGAAAAACCGAGGTGTAGGAATTTGGGAACGATGGAGCCGCTGAGATTTCTGTGAGAACCGGCTGAGTTCTCAACGTGATTTTGTGGGGTAGGCCGAGGGTGATATGAAAAGTGGCTTTGCTTTTCCGACTAAGCTATTAATTCCCATTGTGTATCAGCTTAATTTTTTATCAAGGATTCTGGGAATTATAGTTTGCGACTGCTTAAACCCTCCTCGGAGTTCTTGGTTTCCATCTGGCAATGCTACCCTTTTCTCCGAGAGAGATAATGACAATTAAGTTCGACTAAGACCTTACTATGTAGAATTTGGCTCCGAAGTTTCAGATAACAGCAAGTGGAATTATTCTGAAGTATGTCTCTAGTTTAAGACACCCAGAATTAATGCCTGTAAATATTCCCTCATGCCTGAAAGTCAACACGCGCATTTTGTGCTTCTGTTTATTCAGCAGTTTAGATGCCTTTCAAGATAAAACACGGAGGAGATGTGATATTCAGTTTATTTGTTTGACATCTCTTTATTGTAAACTGTATTGTACGCTTGTTCTCGCTATTAGCTCAGGTTTTTTTTAAAATTATAAATAGCAACATTAATTGCAATACCTTCCTTCCTTCCTCCCTCCCTCCCTTCCATTTTTTCCTCCCTTCCATTTTCCCTTCCTTCCTTTCATTTCCCTTCCTTCCTTCCTTCCCTCCCTCCCTCCTTCCTCCCTTCCTTTCATTTTTCCTCCCTCCCTCCCATTTTTCCTCCCTTCCTTTCATTTTCCTTCCTTCCTTCCTTCCTCCCTCCCTCCCTCCCTCCCATTTTCCTCCCTTCCATTCCCCTTCCTTCCTTCCTTCCTTCCTTCCTTCCTTCCTTCCTTCCTTCCTTCCTTCCTTCCATTTTTCCTCCCTTCCATTTTCCATCCTTCCTTTCATTTTCCTCCCTCCCTCTCCCTTCAGATAATTTCAGAGAAAATTGGCTGAAATTGGCTGAAATGGATGATAAGAGACTCGGCGGTAGTATTCATTTAGCAACCAGAATTGGGACCGCCAACTTGGTCATTAAGCAAAGCACTCACTAAACAGAATGTCACAATTTTACGATCCGACTTCAGCTTTCCTTTGCTTGACAGACTTGCGAAGGCCGTAAATGCCAGAACTGGTTGCAAAGCTAACTTTTTCATCACCGAACCACTCCGACTGCAAATGGATACTAAGTGAGACAGTCGCTAAATGAGGACCACCTGAATGCATCTCTCCCCTCAGTCGCCCGCCCTTGCAACATATTGACATCCAGAAAACTCCAATGTGCTATGGAACCCCAAGCTATGCTAGTGGGGGATTAGAATCTCTCCAGGCCCAGACACCAGTAGTGAAATTCAATTTTTTTTACTACAGGTTCGGTGGATGTGGCTTGGTAGGGGTGGTGTGGCTCAGTGGGCGTGGCAGAAGGATACTGCAAAATCTCCATTCCCTCCCCACTCTGGGGCCAGCCAGAGGTGGTATTTGCCAGTTCTCCGAACTGCTCAAAATTTCCGCTACCAGTTCTGCAGAACCTGTCAGAACCTGCTGGATTTCACCCCTGCCGGGCACCCCTATTTAAAAGGGGGCGCTCTCCTTCCTTGTGTTACCCGGCACTCGGCACAAGGACATCTCCAACGAGGCGCTTTCATTTTGACACTTTCTGACCTTCTTGTGCTTTTGTCTCTAATGACCGCGACAATTTTTCTCCCTCTCCTCCCCCACTACCCGCCGCCCCCCACTCTGCATTTGGAAACCTACAAGCGAAACAGACTGGAATGATTTCTCTGGATCAATAAGCCGCAAAGCATTCCAGGGCAAGAGATTTTTTTTATTTTTTTATTTTTACAAGGCCACCCGGTGGCTGAAAGATCCACGTGCATTAGAGCGCCCCCTGGTGGTTCTTTAAGAAGGGGATGTTAAAACATTCAGCTCATTAGGGCAGAGAACCAGTTGTTAAAAAACACCGGGAACCACAAAACCAGTTTGACATCTCTCTCTCTCCCCTCCCTCCCTCCCTCCCTCCCTCCCGTCTCTCCCCCTCTCTCTGTATCTTTCTGTCTCTGTCCTGGCTGCTTCTCCATCCCCCGCCATTGCCCTTACTTTGTCAGGCCAGGCGAGGAGTGACTGGGAGGGGAGGGTGAGGGGCGGGGCCAGTCAGTGGTCGGATCGCCTGACAGGGAGCCACAGCAGAGGGCCCAAAGAGCCACATGTGGCTCTGGAGCCGCAAGTTGCTGACCCCTGATCTAGCAGCAGAACTCACCACACGGCACCTGGGGAGTTTGCATCACCCAGCAAGGCTCAACCAAGCTTGGGACTCAGAACAGACTACAGAGTTGTCCCTGGGAGTCTGACAACCAATCAGAATACGAGCTCAAATTCAAAGCCCAACAGAGGGCGTAAAACCCAGGCAGTCTCAGCATCTCTCCCCCTTTTTTTTCGCCCAAGATCTCCAAGGCATGTTTGTTTGTTTGTTTGTTTGTTTGTTTGTTTGTTTGTTTGTTTATTAGATTTATATACCGCCCTACTCCCGAAGGACTCAGGGCGGTGAACAGGCACAAAATAAAATACATAGATACAAAAGTTAAAAGATATAATTAAAACCAGATTAAATAATTTAGCCCGAGACAATTAAAAAAATCCCAATAATTTAAAACAAATTAAAATTTCGATTTAAAAGAATTTTAAAACAGGGGAGAAAATTAGGCCAGGCCGGCTTGCTGGAATAGAAGAATCTTAAGAGCACGGCGGAAAGTGCGTAGATCCGGGATCCTCCGTATCGTATGTGATTCTGTTCATCAATAAACCTTCTTTCCAAGCAACTTCCATGAATCCAGTGTCTTTTTCCCCACTTGGAACTGAACCCAGAAGGATATTTCTTTCAACAGTCCCAAAGGTGTTGTTTTTTTCAAGAGGCACCTGGATTTCTGGTTTTTCTTTGAAGTCCAGGAAGTTTCTTCAAAGGAAAACCAGAAAGTCCACTTGTCTCTTGAAATAAGCAATCTCCATAGACATCCTGCAGTTAGGTGATGATTTTGCCTAAAAAACAGGAATTTTACTTCCTGTTTTTGGCAAACCTGACCTACGGTGAACCGTTGGCTGACCGAATGACCATGGGGTTCACTTAACAACCGCTGCAAAAGATGTTGTAAAATCAGGCTGGTCCTGTGGGTGTCCAGATTTACAACCAACATGTCTTGCGACTGTGATGGGCTGGCTCTATGACGGTTGCAACTTGTAAGTCAAAGATGACCTATAATAGAAATGGTGCTGTTCTGTTTAAGGTGGCGACTTTGGGGTTCTGGGATCATGTTTGACTTGAGGGGGGGATGAGAAATGATGCAAATTAGCGGGGCCATGAGGTCCTGCATATGAGCAAAACCATAGCTTTAAGTTTCCCCCTGGGATTTTAAGATAGTTGACTCCTTTTTTTCAACTCTACTCTACTCTACTCTACTCTACTCTACTCTACTCTACTCTACTCTACTCTACTCTACTCTACTGTTGTATTCTATTCTATTCTATTCTATTCTATTCTATTCTATTCTATTCTATCCTATCCTATCCTATCCTATCCTATCCTACCCTACCCTACCCTACCCTACCCTACCCTACCCTACCCTACCCTACCCTACCCTACCCTACCCTACTCTATTCTATTCTATTCTATTCTATTCTATTCTATTCTATTCTATTCTATTCTATTCTATTGTACTGTATTCATTCTTATCCTATCCTATCCTATCCTATCCTATCCTATCCTATCCTATCCTATCCTATCCTGTCAATGTTCTTTTCTCAATAGAGATTCTATTCTATTCTATTCTATTCTATTCTATTCTGTTCTGTTCTGTTCTGTTCTGTTCTGTTCTGTTCTGTTCTGTTCTGTTCTGTTCTATTCTATTCATTTTCTTTTCTCAATAAATATCCTATCCTATCCTATCCTATCCTATCCTATCCTATCCTATCCTATCCTATCCTATCCTATCCTATCCTATCCTATCCTATCCTATCCTATCCTATCCTATCCATGTTCTTTTCTCAATAGAGATTCTATTCCATTCCATTTCGTTCCGTTCCATTCCATTCCATCCTTGCCTTTATTATTTTTACAAAAAACTCAACATAGCAAATCTATCCAACAAGCCTTCCTCTTATTTTCCCCACAACAACCACAAAAGCTCTGGAAGAAATATGAAATATGGGGAATATGAAGGGAGTATTGCTCAGGTTGCAAAATAGGCGTGGCTTTGGAGCTGAAGGGAGATTCACAGACTGGAGATTTATAACACGAGATCGCAGTTATTCAGCTTTGAATCATGTGATGAAATTGATGGACGTGAGATTCAGAGCTGATACCAGTAAGGGGCTTTCGCAGCGATTGTGTAACTCAGTTATAGATTTTCTCTGTAAAAAGCAATTGGACTAATTTGAGGGGAATAAAACCACCACAGCTCATTGCAATACCATTCCAGGGGGCTGTTGCAGAATGGGAGCAGGACCATGCATTTCTGATGATTCCCTGATTTTTTTCCGGTTGATCGCAGGAGATCTAGGAAAGCTTTTCATTTAATTCTGCAGGTTGCTTATACTACCATATTGTCAAATGTTGATGTATGGCCCAGTGGTAGGATTCAAATTTTTTTACTCCTAGTTAAATGGGTGTGGCTTGGTGGGAGTGGCTTGGCTTGGCGGGCGTGGCTTGGCGGGCATGGCAGGGGAAGGATCCTGTAAAATCTCCATTCCCTCCCCACTCCAGGGGAAGGTGACTGCAAAATCCCCATTTCCTCCTGATCAGCTGGGACTCGGGAGGCAGAGAATAGATGGGGGCGGGGCCAGTCAGAGGTGGTATTTACCGGTTCTCCGGACTACTCAAAATTTCCGCTACCGGTTCTCTAGAACAGGTCAGAATCTGCTGAAACCCACCTCTAGTATTGCCCCATTTCCTGTTGTATTTCTAAGACAGAGGGGCTTGTGGGACATACTTTGAGAAACCAACAATAATGAGGAAAGCTCAGCAGGGAATTGCAGAAAATTGGGAGAGCTCTCTGGATCACAGTCAATTATGGCCTAAAGATGAGAAGGGATCAGAAGAGATTTGCCAACCACTGCCAGATTGCTTGCATTGTGTTTTTCCTGCTCACAAAACAGGTTAAATATAGAAACTGCAGATACAGAAGAAAACTATTGGCTCTTCTTGGCCTGCATTGCTTCTAAAGATGAGCCAAATTGACAATTGAACTGGAATTTGATGTAGCATTTGTACGAGCTGTGGATTCTTTCCTATGGGACCGGTGCTGTCCAAGGTACTGGAATACAGGTAGGCCACAGCCCTGGGGAAAAAGTGACTGATGATAGTTTTTCACACTTCTAACTGGGGCAGGATCCCCATGGTCATGTGATCAAAATTAATTAAAAAAATTGTACAGTCATTTATTAGAAGTAAAACTGGCAGAAGAACAAGTTAAAGAAACAATGATTGCATGGGGGAAAATGTGGGTCATGGGATTGACTTAGAGAAATGGGAAATATTATGGTTGCAGAATTATAAAACGACAATGTCAACAACATATAAGGAGAATTTGTATAAGATGTTTTACAGGTGGCATTTACCCCCGGCGAGAATAGCCAGAATGTACAAGAATAAATCGGAGAAATGTTGGAAGTGTCATCAGACTCCGGGCTCATATTACCATATGTGGTGGACATGTGCAGAAGCTAAAAGATATTGGACTAAAATCCACAAATGGTTGGAAAAAATGACAAAGAAACATATTGACTTTAAACCAGAGATATTTTTATTGGGGATTTTACCAGAAATATACAATAGAGAAATGAGATATTTAATTGTGAATGTTTTAACGGCGGCTAGAATTGTATTTGCTAGAAACTGGAAAGGTGAGAAGATACCGACGGATGACGACGTTATCAAGAAAATTTTGGAGTGTGCTGAAATGAGTAAATTGACATTTGAAATGAGGGAACAAGAAGATAAACAATATTATTTGATATGGGATTTATTTTATCAATGGTTAGACAAGAAAGAATGGAAATGAAATATGAAATGGATAAGATAATAAAACATATAAAGGGTTTTTTCCCCCCTTATAGAGGACAATTTAAATAATTGGTAAATGAGAATAATAATGTAATAAACTGTTAAATAAGAAAATGTTGGATAGAGGATTAAGCACAAAAGATTTGTAACCGATCAATACACTTTCTGTAATTGTAATGGATGATAATTGTTTTATGTTTTAAGTTTTGTTTAAAAATAAAAAAATCTCCCCCCCCAAAATTCGGTTGCTTGGCAACTGACATGTATCTGTGTTTCCCTGAAAATAAGACCCAACTGGAAAATAAGCCCTAGCATGATTTTTCAGGACACTCGTACTATAAGCCCTACCCCCAAAATAAGCCCCAGTTAAGATCATTGGATGCATTTAGTGGCCATATTTTCCCGAAAATAAGACCTAACTGGAAAATGTGTCTTTTGCAGCAAAAATTAATATAAGACCCGGTCTTATTTTCAGGGAAACATGGGTATTTATGACAATCCCAGCATTGTGTGATCTCTTTTTGCGACTTTCTGACAAATAAAGTCAATGGGGAAGCCATGGTCACTGAACAACTGTGTTACTAATTTAACAACTGCAATGATTCACTTAGCAATTGTGGCAAGGAAGGCCGTAAAATGGGGAAAAAACTCAACAACCATTTTGCTTAGTAACTTACAACTATCATTGTAAGTCAAAGATTAGTTATAATTGTTAGGGAATGGCTATTGCCTAACTGGTTGGATTGGCAATATATATATAAACCATCAATGCATGTTTGCAGTCAAAATGTAATGTATAGCTTTAAGACTGTAAGGCTGTATTGCATCATACTGTATTCTGATTGGCTAGCTCTGTAGCCAACGTACTTAAGAGGAAGCTTGAATCATGGCTTATTTTTCTTATTACATTATTATATTATTCTTATTACATTATTTCTTATTACATTATTATTGCTTAGCACATTGTAAGCCGCCCTGAGTCTCCGGAGAAGGGCGGCATATAAATCAATTTTTTTTTAAAAAAATTGCTATCTCTGCTCCTTTCTGCATGATCACTGCTTGATCATTGCTACTTGTTGTTTTCTACTGTTTTACTGATAGTTTTACTGCTGTGCTTGTTCCTGTTTGCAACTCCAAAAAGAACTGTTTTATTGCATATGACTACAACAACTGGTAAGAAGACTTTATTCTTGGAATATCCCTGGATTGACAATTTAACTGGATTGTTTATTGGACTTTGCTTTACTTTTTCCTAAAAGTAAAAGAATATCACAACTCAGTGTGTCTGTGTATTGACAGTGCTTAGTCACAATCACTCTCAGCCATTTTCTCATGTGCACACCCTTGCTACTCAAGGGTTACTCTGGGCATATTCCTTAACAATAATTGTCAATCTTGGACCATAGCATTTAGAAACTTCAACACGTAAGTTTCTTCTCCTTTTTGGTTCAGAATTTCCATGCCTGTATTTTTTCTTCTTCTGTTGAAACTGGTTTTGTGAAGGCACAGTTGGATAGGATTCTGCCTATCCAGTCTGGCTGGGGAATTCTGGGAGTTGAAGTCCACAAGTCTTAAAGTTGCTAACTTTGGAAACTCATGTTCCAGGGAAAGCCGATGGAGAATCCTGCTTCCATGTGAGAGACAAAGATTTTGGAGGAGAATCAGAGCTCCTTTGCAACAATCCCCATATGCTGTTCCCAGATGTTGCATTTTCTTCGCTGCGATTGTGCCAACCCCCCCCCCCCTATAATAAATACATGAAATGTGTGTAGGCTAGGTTTCCAACTTTAGGAAATGGCTTTTGAGTTGGAACGATGGAGGAGAGGAAATTTCTCCATTCTCTTTAAAAACGATGCTATGCGCCAGAGGAAAATAATTCTATATAGGCACCATATAAATTCCTTCAGCTGTTGGATGAAAAATGCCAGACGGATCCACCAGATGGTGCACTTGTCATGCCAAGATCTTTTCTCTATGTTTTAAATTTTTCTGTAGAAGCGATATTGGTAAATTTTCCATATCTCACTTTAGACTTAATCTATCTTCTTTCCACCTTACTGAGTTGTGTCATCCCAGCCAATTGCATGGGTTCGGTTTATAGGTTTAAACAAACCACAGTTAGTTGAATATTTGGGTGCTGTTTGGTTCAAACCTGTGTTTATTTTTTAGATGACAAATGAAGGCAAACAGACGTGTCCCAGGATAATGTTGCAAGATCTAATCTGGGTTAATCACCGGGACCAGAGGTTTAGTCTTTCAAGCTTTCGGACTCATGCTGGAGCCCATCCAGTGGTGGGTTGCCCCCGGTTCGGACTGATTCGCAAGAACCGGTAGTAAAACCATTGGGAGGCTCCGCCCACCACCCTGGATGTCATCATCAGCGATCTGTGCATGGTTCCATTGAGAACCGGTGGAAAAGATAAGTAGAACCCACCTCTGAGTCCATCCTATACAACATGGTTTTTCCTTATTCCTTGGGCTCCCATCTTCATCACTACACTAAAAAAAAAAAAAAAAGCCAGCAGAGTTCTAGGCTGCATCAACAGAGGGATAGAATCAAGATCACCTGAAGTGTTAATACCACTTTATAAGGCCTTGGTAAGGCCACACTTGGAATCCGGCATCCAGTTTTGGTCGCCACGATGTAAAAAAAGATGTTGAGACTTTAGAAAGAGTGCAGAGAAGAGCAACCACGATGATTAGGGGACTGGAGGCCAAAACATATGAAGAACGGTTGCTGGAATTGGCTATGTGTAGTTTGATGAAAAGAAGGACCAGGGGAGACATGATAGCAGTGTTCCAATCTCTCAGGGGTTGCCACAAAGAAGAGGGAGTCAAACTATTCTCCAAAGCCCCTGAGGGCAGGACAAGAAGCAATGGGTGGAAATTCATCAAGGAGAGAAGCAACTTAGAACAGAGGAGAAATTTCCTGACAGTGAGAACAATTAATCAGTGGAACAACTTGCCTGCAGAAGTTATGAATGCTCCAACACTGGAAGTTTTTAAGAAGAGATTGGATAACCATTTGTCTGAAGTGGTGTAGGGTTTCCTGCCTAAGCAGGGGGTTGGACTAGAAGACCTCCAAGGTCCCTTCCAACTCTTCTCTTCTCTTCTCTTCTCTTCTCTTCTCTTCTCTTCTCTTCTCTTCTCTTCTCTTCTCTTCCCTTCCCTTCCCTTCCTTTCCCTTCCCTTCCCGCCCCTCCCTTCCTCTCCCCTCCCCTCTCCTTCCTTCCCCTCCCTTCCCCTCCCCTCCCTTCCCTTCCCTTCCCTTCCCTTCCCTTCCCTTCCCTTCCCTTCCCTTCCCTTCCATTCCATTCCATTCCATTCTCTCTACACCCATCACATTAATTGTGTAAGGACCTTTGATGAAACTACAATTTCGGGGATTAAACCCAGATCTTTATCATCATTATTTAGTTTTCCTACGCTCCGTGAAACACAGAAGACATATCCTTCTGAAAAATCTATGCCTTGGCCTCAGAAAATCCCGCTAGTTCTCTTGAGGAGTGTGTGTGTGTGTATGTCCCCATTTGCATTCACAAAGGGCTAAAAACTTCCTTTGTCAAAAGAAACCAAATGGAAGAGTTTAGATACTGAAACGGGAACTTCACGCATGATCAACGCCTTCCTCGTTTTTAAAAACGGGGCTGTTTTGTTTGCAAAGATAATTTGCTCGTTTTGCAGAATGTTTAAGCCTCCTCCTACCTACTTTATGCAAATGCCCAGCTATGCACAACATTACCATTTTGTGCAGTAGCTGGCTTAATTTGGGAGAAAAATATGTTTGATTGTCGAGCATCTGTTTCCCACCCTTGAAATTCTGGGGAGTCTATCAGAATTGTTTTGTCCTTCTGGAAACTAATTTATACACCATCTCGTATCTCTTACACATTGCTATCCTTTTTTTCCTCCTTTAAAAAAAAGAAAGAAAGAAATTGTGCTGAGCGGAAGCAAAGCGACTGATTCATAATAACTTTCTGTTCATTACTACCTAGGAATGCAGCTGTGAGAAGCAAGAAGGAAAAAAAAACCACACACACATAATTCAAAAGAAATACTATCCTGAATTCAGTTTCCTAAATTTCACTAACTGGTCTTTTATGCATATTTGACTTTCAAATTCTCTCCAAGGTTCTGAATGACGACAAAATCATTGCTGTTGTGGCTCACCAGCTGCCAGTGGAGCTGATGGCAGACTCGGACGATGAGGAGGTTGGGGAGGAACTTGGGCCAGTTCTGGAGGCTGAGGAAGGCTCTGATGGATGTTCTGTGTTGGACGCAGAGAGAGAGAGAGCTAGGTCCGTCCGACATTTCCCAGCCACCGGAAAAGCAGCAACCTTTGGAGGCTGATATGAGTGAGGAGGAAGAACAGCTGGGGCCTGTTCCAGAAGCATATATACGCAGAGCAGTTAGGAGAGCCTCCATAGGGCCTCCGGAACCTAGGGGAGGCTGTTTTCACCCTCCTGGAGGCTCGAGGAAAACCTCTGGAGCCTGGGGAGGGCAAAAAACAGACCTCCTGGAAGTTCCGGAAGTCTGGAAATGGGCCCTTTTCCAGCCTCCGGAGGCTCGAGGAAAGCCTCTGGAGCCTGGGGAGGGTAAAAAAACAGACCTCCTGGAAGTTCCGGAAGTCTGGAAATGGGCCCTTTTCCGGCCTCCGGAGGCTCGAGGAAAACCTCTGGAGCCTGGGGAGGGCAAAAAACAGACCTCCTGGAAGTTCCGGAAGTCTGGAAATGGGCCCTTTTCCAGCCTCCGGAGGCTCGAGGAAAGCCTCTGGAGCCTGGGGAGGGTAAAAAAACAGACCTCCTGGAAGTTCCGGAAGTCTGGAAATGGGCCCTTTTCCGGCCTCTGGAGGCTCGAGGAAAGCCTCCTGAGCTTGGGGAGGGTGTAAATGCCACCTCCCTGCTGTGCTGCAGGAGGCCGAGTAGGCCACGCCCACCATGGCCACGCCCACCCAGTAACCGGGCAGAGAACCGCTTGCTAAAATTTTTGAATCCCACTCTTGCTTCAGATGTAATTGTTTTTTTCCCCCCCTTTTTTCTAATTCCTTTTGGAGGATGACAGAATCCGATGACACATACCGATGCTTGGGGATAAGAATACCGAACGGAGCCAATTAGCACTTTCTATCGATGTCAGGTTTTATCGTCTGTAAAATAAATTAGGAAGAGACGCTGTGTTAAAATGCACAGCGAAGGCCCATCACACTTCCCCCTCCAGCAAATTTTCCCTGGGGTGCGTTTGGTGTGTGCCTGCGTGCAATCTCTCTTTCGTGCTTGTGTAAGTGACAAAGCACTAGTGAACGGGCAGGAAATGCGAGCGGCCACTTAGTGACAATTGGCCCCCTAATATTGAAATCATCCTGTTGAGTAAAATGCACGAGAACCCGTTGGCAGTGAAGTGCACTTTGTCTATCCAGGGTCCCACTGTGAAAGAGATCTCATCCCTGCCTTTCGAAAATAATTGGATTTTAAACAGGATGTCTGCTTGCGCTGAATAGTTTTGACCTTTGAAGAAGGATGACGGAAGGAAAGTGGTGGAACCTTGCTGCTAAAATGAATGCCAGCAAGCTTTAATAGCAACAGCGTTTAGATTTGTATACAGGGGTGGGCTCCTGTGGGTTCGGCAGGATTCAAGCGATCCTCTGGCTAAGGATTGCTGGGGTTCGGCGAACCCCCAAATGCCACCCCTGGCTGGCCACGCCCACCCCGCCCCTCCCCTCCCAGGAGTCTCCACGCGGCCTGTTCATCATTCCAGGTAAGTGCAGGGATTGCGTGGAGGGTCTAAGAGGGCAAAAAATGGGCTTACCAGAGGTTCTGGATGTCCGGAAATGGGCCTGTTTCTGGTCGCTGGAGGACCTCTGGACCTTGGGGGAAGCTGTTTTTGACCTCCTGAAGGCTCAAGGAAAGCCTCTGGAACCTGGGAAGGGCGAAAAACATCTCCCCCCCCAGTGGAGGCAGCCGACTAAGCCATGCCCATCATGGCCACGCCCACACAGCAACGGGGCAGCGAACGCGTTGCTAAAGGATCTGAAGCCCACTCCTGCTTATATACTGCTTCACAGCCCCCTCTGAGCGGTTTACAGAATGAACCTATTGCCCCCAACAATCGGGGTCCTCATTTTACCAGCCTCAGGAGGATGGAAAGCTGAGTCAACCTTGAGCCAATCAGGATCAGATTGCTGATAGTCAGCAGAGTTAGCTTGCAATACTGCATTCTAACCACTGGGAGGGAGGGAGGAAGGAAGGGAGGGAGGGAGGGAAAGAGGGAGGGAAGGAAGGAAGGAAGGAAGGAAGGAGGGAAGGAAGGAAGGAAGGAGGGAAGGAAGGAAGGAAGGAAGGAAGGAAGGAAGATAGCAATAGCACTTAGATTTATATACCGCTTTACAGTGCTTTTACAGTCCCCTCTAAGCAGTTTACAGAGTCAGCATTTTGCCCCCAACAATCTAGGTCCTCATTTTACTGATCCCGGAAGGGTAGAAACAGGCGTGAAATGCTACTGGTTCGGGCAAACCAGTAGTGATAAAAACTACCAGTTCAGGGAACTGGTAGTAAAAAAAAGCTACCAGTTCGTCTGAACTGGTATTTCTGATTATCAGCTGTGCCGCGCGGTTTATATTGGCTAGAAAGCAGGAAATCCTGCTTTCTAGCGAATCTAAATAGCGCGGCACAGCTGTTCCCTCCCCCCTCGCTGTTCTACTACCTTGTTAAGCCTTCTTTTTCACGTGAAGCGTGCTTTTGGCACGAAATGCACATGCGCACATGTCAACCTTGAGCCGGTCAGGATCAAACTCCTGGCTGTGGGCAGAGTTTGCCTGCAATACGGCACTCTCACCACTGTGCCACCACACCACCATAAATTGGAAGTCGGGAAGGAAGAGGAAGAAGAAGTGGAAGAGGAAGGGGAAGGGAAGGGAAGGAAAGGGAGGAATGGAGGGGAGAAGGAGGAAGAGGGAAAGAAGAGGATGAAGAAGGCAAAAGAGAAGGGGAAAGAAAAGGGAAGGAAGGAAGGAAGGAAATGGAGAAGGAGGAAGGAGAAGAGAGAGAGGAAGTGGAAGAGGAAGGAGAAGGAGAAGGAGAAGGAGAAAGGGAAAGGAAGGGAAGACTGGAGGAGGAAGAGAAAAGGGAAGGAAAAAAGGAAGAAATAGCAATGCTACTTAGACTTATATGCCACTTCACAGTGCTTTCCAGCCCTCTTTAAGCAGTGTCAGCTTATTTGCCCCCAACAATCTGGGTCCTCATTTTACAGACCTCGGAAGGATGGAAGGCTGAGTCCAACCTTGAGCCTGGTGAGATTCGAACTGCCAAACTGCAGGCAGAGGCCAGTCAGCAGAAGCAGCCTGCAGTACCGCACTCTAACCACGGCGCCCCCCCCCCCCACAAAATGAGACTCCCTTGTTGTTGTTTATGACTAAATGATTTGCACTCTGCGTGCCGTTGTTGAATTAAAAACCCAATCAGGAGATGAAGCTCGATGAAAGACAATTTGGCCAAGGGAAATCCAGCTGTTAGCTGGAAAGGGAACATCTGCAGGGAACCGACTTTGATCCTTCCTTTGAAAAAAGACGAGAAGCAAAGATGCTCACAAATTGAGCTAAGGTTTCTGGAGATGATACCTGTGCCATGGATTTGACAGCGATGAAGAAAATGCTCTTTCTTTTCTTTTTTTTTTTTTTTTAAATTTGATTTATATGCCGCCCTTCTCCGGAGACTCAGGGCGGCTTACAATGCGTTAAGCAATAGCCTTCATCCTTTTTGTATATTTATACAAAGTCAGTTTATTGCCCCCATAATCTGGGTCCTCATTTTACCTACCTTAGAAAGGATGGAAGGCTGAGTCAACCTTGAGCCTGGTGAGATTCGAACTTGCAGTAATTGCAGGCAGCTGAATGTTAATAACAGGCTATTAGTCTGCTGCGCCACCAGGCTCATTTTGGGATGCTTGTTTAAAATTTGCAGAAGGACCACTCGACTTCCCTGTCCTGGATTCTGGTGCTGGTATTCCATGGCACGCTGTCACTGCATGTGGAATTTGCGTTCAACTTGGAAGAGTTCATTGCCATCTTTAACAGAACAAGAGTTGGAAAGGATCGTGGAAGTCATCTAGTCCAGCGGTCACCAACTGGTGGTCGGTGGACCACTGGTGGTCCATGAGAAAGTTTTGGTGGTCCGCAGAAAAAATATTTGCATTTTTTATATTGCACTAAATCAGGGGTCCTCAAACTACATCCTCTGGGCGGGATACATGAAATGAACGTTTGTGTCGCTGCAGAGAGTCTCCCCCTTCGGAGTCTTTTTGTGTGGGTCGGAGGGGGGCAGAAATTCCAACTTGGGGTCTGTTTCAGCCTCCTGGTGTGGGGCTTTGGGCGAAGGCTGGAGGGAAATGCCGCTGGTGGCAAAGAGCTGGAGGGCCTCGTTCCAGTAGGACTGCATCATGGCCTGGAACTGGCTGACCATCTCAGCCCGCTGAGCCTCCAGGCGCCGATACCTGGCTTTGCACTCCCGCAGGTCTTCCCTCTGATTGGAAAGCCTATGCTCCTAGTCCTCAGTGAGGTGCTTCTGCTGAGCCTCCTTCTCAGTCAGTTCCAATTTGAACTGAGCTGTTTTGCCAACTCTTTCTCGTGGTGGCTGCTTAGCTCCAACAACTGCTTCCTGTTGGGGCCCTAAGGAGCTCGGGTGGGCAGGCAATGAGTGGCTGGGAGGGGAGGGGTGAGGTGAGTAGAGGTTGGCAAGGTGCCCCTCAACATGAGTGACATTGAGTTGGCCACGCCCATCCACTCACATGTCCACCTAGCCATGCCCACCCAGCCGATCATTAGGCAGATCATATTAGTGGTCCGCAGGATTTAAAATTATGAATTTAGTGGTCCCTGAGGTCCAAAAGGTTGGTGACCCCTGATCTAATCCAACCTGCTGCTCAAAAAGGAGACCCTACACCATTTTGGACAAATGGTTGTCCAATCTCTTCTTTGAAATCTCCAATGTTGGAGCACCCACAATTTCCGGACAACGTCAGGAAATTTCTGCTTAGTTCTAGGTTGGGTCTCTCTCTTTGTTAAATTTCCATCCGTTAATCTTTAAATCTGCCTTAGAACGTTTAATTCAGAATCTTTAATTCTGCTTCGGAATGTTCCTCGATTAGGCTTGGAGGCTAAATAGATATTGGGTCTAATATTATTTATATAGGGTGTTCTATAAGGAATCCTAAAATCAAGTAGTGGTCAAATTATGTCTATAAAGTTACCAAGAATGGATTTGTGGATATGCCCACAAAGGCAGATCTCATTTTGAAGGACACTTGATCACCCTGGATTAATTAATATCTGTTATTAACCCTTTCTTGGGACAATTGGTTGAATCCTGCTTTAAGTACTTCTAAGCCAGTAGCCACATCTTCCATTAGTAAGCTACTAATGCTAATTATTACGTAGATCAGGGGTGTCGAACTCGATTTCATTGAGGGATGAATCAGGTGTCAGGGTTCCAAGTAACACCCCCAATGAAAGAAAACTCCGAGGTTTGAAGTTCCTCAAAGTTCAATTTTATTAAAGATGTCGGCATATCGGCACATCTGGAAAAACCCGAATCTGAAAGCTTCCAGGTTTTCCCCACCCAAAGGAAAGTCCACATCCATGCCCAACACCCACAAGTCCATCACATGGTCCAATCAAAGCACCATCCTAACTGGAGATGCCTCCCAGTTCCAGCCGTCCAGGTGCAGGGCAAGATGTCCTTGACTCTCTGAGAAAGGAATGTTATTATGACTACATATCACCCATGCTCCATACAATCCCCCCTTCCCATTTTCCCACAGTAGTAAATGTGGCAGGCCTGAAGATCCAACAAAATAGATGGCTTCCAGGCCTGACATCAGGGTGTGTTTGACCTCGGGGGGGGGGGGGGGCGGGATGGGCGTGGCCAGGGGTGGACATGGCCAGCTTGATGTCATTCGTATCAGGGCACCTGTGGTAGCCCAAATGCTCTGCCAGCATCCAGCCCACGGAGCTTGAGTTTGATACTCCTGATATAGATAATAATTAGTATCTAGGCAGCAGATCTAATTGGATCTACTGTAAATTACCATATTTTTCAGAGTATAAGACACACCGGAGTATAAGACGCACCTACCTTTTTTGGTGAGGAAAAGAAGAAAAAGAAATCTGCCTCTGCCTCTGAGCAATTTTGCCTCGTTGCAGCAAACAGCAAACAGCCTGCTTTACTTTCATTTTCGTTTTCAGCATAGCTTGATTAGCACAAGGAAAAAAAACAACCTGCTCCCAGCAATTTACCTCCTTGCAGCAAGCAGCAGAGCCCTGCGTGAAACAGCTGAGAGCAAATCAGCTGAGAGTCGGGAGGCCGATCCAATCGACTTGTGCTAATTAGGCTGTGCTGAAGCTGAAAGGAGCTGTTTCTTCTTGCTGTTTGCTTGCAAGGAGGTAAACTGCTGGGAGGCAGAGGCCAAAGGGTGGGTACCAGTGGGTGGGCGAGGCTACATTCACTGTATAAGACACACCTAAATTTTCACCCCCTTTTAAGGGGGGAAAAAGGTGCATCTTATACTCCGAAAAATACGGTAGTTTTTTTCCGGCTGTCACCTGCAGGATGTCACTAGAAGAAGCCCCGTTCTCTCGCTGCCTTTTCTCCATCTAGCATGTGGCGTTTAGAAAGATGGAGGAGGCCTGGAGAAAGCGATGACATTGGTCACTTTAAAGATGAACGAGAAAACAAGCTGCATCACTTACTGCAACCCTTGTGATGATGACGCTAATACAAATGATTATATCTGACTTTATTTTAAAACATTGACACTGAAGCTGTAATCTCTTCCTTTAGGTTACCTTGACTATAATCTTCTGTTGTGAGGGGTACAGAAATGATTTTGAACTCCAGACATAATGGGATTAATGCTTGGTCGGAGGCCTGTCTTTAGATAATAATGTGCTTTATTTCATTTATTTTAAAAATGCAAAAAGATAGCCTGGGTGCATTGTGAGGTTGGGTTTTTTTTTCCAGAGTGAGCCTTAGATTTCTATTGGCAATTTCTTCTTGATAGTGTAAACGGCTATTAGGGGACTGGAGGCTCAAACATACGATGAACGGTTGTAGGAACTGGGCCTGGCTAGTCCAGTGAAGAGAAGGACCAGGGGAGACAGGATAGCAGTCTTCCAATATTTGAGGGGCTGCCACAGAGAGGAGGGGGTCAAGCTATTTTCCAAAGCACCTGAAGACCAGAGAAGGAATAATGGATGGAAACTGAACAAGGAGAGATTCAACCTGGAATTAAGGAGAAATTTTCTGACATTTTTTCATAGATAGATAGATGATAGATAGATAGATAGATAGATAGATAGATAGATAGATAGATAGATAGATAGATAGATGATAGATGGATGATAGATAGATGGTTAGATGGATGATAGGTAGATAGGTAGATAGGTAGATAGATAGATAGATAGATAGATAGATAGATAGATAGATAGATAGACAGATGATAGATAGATAGATAGATAGATAGATAGACAGATGATAGATAGATAGATAGATAGATAGACAGATGATAGATAGATAGATAGACAGATGATAGATAGATAGATAGATAGATAGATAGATAGATAGATAGATAGATGGATGGATGCATGGATAGATGATAGATAGATAGATAGATAGATAGATAGATAGATAGATAGATGATAGATGATAGATAGATAGATGATAGATAGAGAGATAGATGATAGAGAGATAGATAGATAGATGATAGATAGATGATAGATAGATGATAGATGGATGATAGATAGATAGATAGATAGATAGATAGATAGATGATAGATAGATGATAGATAGATAGATAGATGATAGATAGAGAGATAGAGAGATGATAGATAGATAGATGATAGATAGAGAGATAGATGATAGAGAGATAGATAGATAGATGATAGATAGATGATAGATAGATGATAGATGGATGATAGATAGATAGATAGATAGATAGATAGACAGATAGATAGATGATAGATAGATAGATGATAGATAGATAGATGATAGATAGAGAGATAGATAGATGATAGATAGATAGATGATAGATAGATGATAGATGGATGATAGATAGATAGATAGATAGATAGATAGATAGATAGATGATAGATGGATGATAGATAGATAGATAGATAGATAGATAGATAGATAGATAGATGATAGATAGATGGTTAGATGATAGATAGATAGATAGATAGATAGATAGATAGATAGATAGATAGATGATAGATAGATGATAGATAGATGATAGATGGATGATAGATAGATAGATAGATAGATAGATAGATAGATAGATGATACATAGATGATGGATGATAGATAGATAGATGATAGATAGATGATAGATAGATGATAGATGGATGATAGATAGATAGATAGATGATAGATAGATGGATGATAGATAGATGGTTAGATGATAGATAGATAGATAGATAGATGATAGATAGATAGATAGAGATAAATGATAGATGGATGATAGATAGATGATAGATAGATAGATAGATAGATAGATAGATAGATGATAGATAGATAGATAGATGATAGATAGATGGATAGATAGATAGATAGATAGATAGATAGATAGATAGATAGATATAATTCTTTATTGGCCAAGTGTGATTGGACACATAAGGAATTTGCCTTTGGTGCATGTGCTCTTAGTGTACATAAGGAGAATAAAATACATTCATCAAGAATCAAAAGATACACCACTTAACAATAGTCATAGGGTACAAATAAGCAACTGAATCATACTAGAAAACAATCAGTATAAATCGTAAGGATACAGCAACAAGTGACAGTCATACAGTCGTAAGTGGGAGGAGATGGGTGATAGGATAGCACTAGCACGTAGACTTATATCCCGCTCAACAGTGCTTTCCAGCCCACTCTAAGCAGTTTACAGAGTCAGCCTATTTGCCCCCAACAATCTGGGTCCTCATTTTACCCACCTCGGAAGGACGGGAGGCTGAGTCAACCTTGAGCCTGGTGAGATTCGAACTGCCACATTGCAGTCAGCCGGCAGTCAGCAGAAGTCGCCTGCAGTACTGCACTCTAACCACTGCGCCACCGTGGCTCATAGAGCATCAGGTGCTGGAATTTAGACCTAAGGTTCTCCTGACCAAATATTACGATTCTTTCCTCCATCTCAGTATAATGCCGATCAACCTTTAGTGCATATTTGATCATTGCAGCAAGGTGCTGTTCCCAATTCTCGTTGTAAGTAGAGGACTATCTCTCGAGGTCGTTATGTTTTTTGGAATATTTTTTTTCCAATGCAATAATGCCCAGTTTTAACCCTCTGCCCCCAGCTATATCCCTGGAGCCTTGATTCTATTTTTTTCCTTCTTGCTTATCGGGTTACTGTTGGCTTCGGGAAGAAAACGCTACCGAAGAAACATAAACAGATTTATCCTACCAAGGTGGCTATAAAAGTCTCTGGATCCGCAACCGCTGAAAAAATGGGCATGTTTCGTGTAAGTTATATTTATAACTGTGCAAGAAAAGGCTATCTATTTTCTCAAAGCCTGGCACTCCATCGGATGCCAATCACTACCCAGACAGAGAAACAAGATGCTATTTTTTATTATTATTTTTTTGTAGTTGTACATTTGTCTGGAACAGAAAGAATACCACGTTCCCTGTTGAATTAGACCTCACGCACTTAAAAGTCAGAAATCTAGTGCCATTTAGCCGAAAGTGAGTAATTGCATCGTGGCCCACGTCTCAGCTAACCTGCGTGGGAGGTGATCCTAATAGGATAGGAAAACGTAGCTCGTTTTGTTCCCTTCTCAAGAGAAAAACGGCATAAAAATATTGAAATAAATGGGTTATTAGATTCGCGCTGCTTCCTTTGCTTCCCTCCAGGTATCAGGCAAGAACCTCCATTCTTCTGGAATAAATTCAGAGCATCTGCTGTTTAATTCAGAAGAAATGAGGCTGTGTTTTCTGGTCTTTTTTTCCCCAGAACAATTGGGGAATGCATGATGGACCATGTGGGCAAGACTTTGTCTGAAATGATGTACGGTTTCCTGCCAGAGCAGGAGGTTGACTATCTCCAAAGCTCTCATATGAGCCAGCAGTGTGTGGTGGCAGCCAAAAAAGCCAATGCAATCCTAAATGGCATTAACAAAGGTTTCACGCGGAAAATCCAAACAAGCCAGATTTTTTTTGGGGGGGGGTGTCACATCCCTAAACTCTACATCTGTACTCAAATTGTTTTGCTTTATACAGGTCGCCCTCGGGAAGTGAGGGGAGCCGAATGTCAACTTGCAAAGCTTTCAAGTTGCCATGAGCAGGAGGGAGGGAGGAACTGATAGAGCTGATTGAATTCCCTAACCGAAGTGCATTCCATACATTCTTCCTGACCGCAATCAGAAGGAGGGTGTTGGGTTTCACAGCCAGCCAAAGTGGTTAATTGGAGAATGTGATTTATGACATGGCCAGGAAGGAGGGGAGAGACAGGGTCATAGGGGAACGTAAATCTACGTGGGATTAGTTCTAACTGCGTCCGAATATTGCCGAAATGGTGCTCCTAATAAATGACTGTATTTCTTTTGAAATTCGGCTCGTGGCTCATGAATTAATTAGGGCATCTTTCGGAAACTTCACAACGCTCTGTGCATGCACAGAAGTGGCACGGGTGGGCGTGAACCGGTAGCAAAGGTTAGTGTAATCCACCACTGCTTCTTGGCCAAAGAATCTGTTCCGATTGTGGTGTTGTGCTAACACCCCCTCCTGTCATAAGTCAGGTCGGACGTCTCTCTCTCTCTCTCTCTCTCTCTCTCTCTCTCTCTCCCCTCCCCTCCCCTCCCCGCCTCCCTTGTGCTTCCTCCATCCTCCTCTCTTGGAGAGGCGGATGGAAGTTTGGCTTCCCTAGCCTGCATCTTTCTAAGAATAGCTTCCCACTCAAACCTTATCAGGCGCGTTCCTTCGTTGGTTCCAGGGAGATGCCGGGTTTCAAAATCACAACATCCACTTTACATCTCCCCTCCCTGCCCCCCCCCCCATGGTTTTGTTTCCTCAGATCGGGTTACTTAAAAGCCCCTGGCATCCTTGGAGGACAAGCCATTTAGGGAGATGGATTGAAAGTTGATCTCCAGAGGTTGGGAAGACGCAGGCACCCCCCACGCCCAGGCACACACACACACACACACCTCTCTCTCTCTCTCTCCCTTCCTCTCCCTCTCCCTCTCTTTCCCTCTCCCTCTCCCCCCTCTCTCCCCCTCTCTATTTCTCTCTCTCCCTTTCTGCCCCCTCTCTCCTTCCTCTCTTCCTTTCCCAGTCTCTCCCACTCCTTCTCCCTCTTCTCCCTCTTCCTCTCTCTCTCTCTCCCCCTCTTTCTCTCCCCCTCTCCCCTCCTCTCCCTCTCCCCCCTCTCCCCATCTCTATTTCTTTCTCTCCCTCTCTCCCACTCCTTCTCCCTCTCCCTCCTCTCTCCCTCTCCCCTCCTCTCCCTCTCCCCCCTCTCTCCCCCTCTCTATTTCTCTCTCTCCCTTTCTGCCCCCTCTCTCCTTCCTCTCTTCCTTTCCCAGTCTCTCCCACTCCTTCTCCCTCTTCTCCCTCTTCCTCTCTCTCTCTCTCCCCCTCTTTCTCTCCCCCTCTCCCCTCCTCTCCCTCTCCCCCCTCTCCCCATCTCTATTTCTTTCTCTCCCTCTCTCCCACTCCTTCTCCCTCTCCCTCCTCTCTCCCTCTCCCCTCCTCTCCCTCTCCCCTCTCTCTCCCCCTCTCTATTTCTCTCTCTCCCTTTCTGCCCCCTCTCTCCTTCCTCTCTTCCTTTCCCAGTCTCTCCCACTCCTTCTCCCTCTTCTCCCTCTTCCTCTCTCTCTCTCTCCCCCTCTTTCTCTCCCCCTCTCCCCTCCTCTCCCTCTCCCCCCTCTCCCCATCTCTATTTCTTTCTCTCCCTCTCTCCCACTCCTTCTCCCTCTCCCTCCTCTCTCCCTCTCCCCTCCTCTCCCTCTCCCCTCTCTCTCCCCCTCTCTATTTCTCTCTCTCCCTTTCTGCCCCCTCTCTCCTTCCTCTCTTCCTTTCCCAGTCTCTCCCACTCCTTCTCCCTCTTCTCCCTCTTCCTCTCTCTCTCTCTCCCCCTCTTTCTCTCCCCCTCTCCCCTCCTCTCCCTCTCCCCCCTCTCCCCATCTCTATTTCTTTCTCTCCCTCTCTCCCACTCCTTCTCCCTCTCCCTCCTCTCTCCCTCTCCCCTCCTCTCCCTCTCCCCTCTCTCTCCCCATCTCTATTTCTCTCTCTCCCTCTCTCCCACTCCTTCTCCCTCTTCTCCCTCTCTCTCCCCTCCTCTTCCCCCTCTCTATTTCTCTCTTTCCCCCTCTCTCCCCCTCTCCCTCTCTCCCACTCCTTCTCCCTCTCTCTCCCTCTCTCCCCCTCTCCCTCCCTCTCCCCCTCTCCCTTCCTCTCTCCCTCTCTCCTTCCTCTCTCTCTCCCTTTCTCTCTCTCCCTCTCTCTCTATCACACACACACACACACACAGTGGCTAGAAGGGAGGAGGCAAGCTGCACTGCCTTGCTTCCCACAGTCAGCCGAGGGTTAATCCAAGCTTCTACGCGTGAAGGTTTTTCTTGGCTGTGAAAGGTAGATCTCTGCTTGGATGTTAAGCGATCCCTTCTCTCTCCCAAGCACCAGCGGCTTTAGCGGATTCCTTTCAGGATTGTTTACGGACTGCAAACTCTCTACCCTCCAGGGATCTCTTTGTTCCTGCCCAGATGGGAATCCTCTCCTCTCTGCCTGGGATTTAACTCCAGGGAGGAGGAGGAGGATCCTGCTGGGAAGTGTTTCCATTGTTGGATCTCCCCACTTTGCCTGGATTTATGAGTGCCTTTCTCAGCCGCTCCAGGTAAGTCGGGGCAGCCGGATGAGAAGCTTACGGGGTAGCATCCCCAAGTCCCAATTTGCCAACCTGGTGGGAAACATCTCTGAATCTTAGTGGGCGTTTTCCAACCGAAGCAGGTAGAATCGGTTTATCCTTCTCGCCCAGGTCTGCGAAACCAGGAACTGTTAGTCCTCACTTTACAACGACAACAGAGCCCCAAAGTTCCAGGGTTAAATGAGTTCCGTCCCATTTTATCACCTCCTTTTTTTTTTTTGGCCCACCGTTGTTAAGCGAATCGCCGCCATGGTTAAGCGAGTCGTGCGGTCGTTAAGCGAATTTGGCTTCTCCCATTGGTTGCCGGAAGCCTGCTGGGAAGGTTACCAATAGAGATTACGTGACCCCCCCAACCCCCCCCAGCCCCCCCCACCAGGACAGTGCAACGGTCAGGAATACGTGCCACCTGCGGAACCTTTGAATTTTGATCCTGAAGCCATGGGGATACTGCAACGGTCATAAGTGTGAACCCTGGTCACAAGTCCCTTTTTCCCCCAGTGCTGTTGATTGGTCCCTAAATGAATGATTGTAAATCAAGGATTATCTTCTGGTTGCTTTGTTTTTAACCTTTCGGGGGGGGGAGAGAGATGTAGGGATACAACTTGAATTAATAAATGATGTTGATAAGTGTTGATGACGTGGTTTGAAAGGAACAGCGAAGCTATGAACCTGGGCTCACGGCAAAGATTGGGTGGAAGGAAGTGGACTCCGATGCAGGGCGCAGGCGGTAGCTGTGTAGCAAACAGGCCATGTCAAAAAAAGAAAGTTTGCGCCTAAAAGTCTCACAGGGCAAACATTTTCGTCTTTGATGTTATCTGAGTGTGGCAGGACATTTCCTCCCACTAATGTCCTGACTTGAGAAACCAAGCTTTCCATGCCTTAATTTGAGATATAAACATGCACAGAGAGAGAGAAAGTGAGAGAGAGAAAAAGAGAGAGAGAAAGAAAGAGAGAAAGAGAGAGAAAGAGAGTGAAAGAGAGAGAGAAAGAGAGAGAAAATGAGAAAGAAAGAAAGAGAAAGAAAGAAAGAGAGAGAGAGAGAGAGAAAGAGACAAAAAGAGAGTGAAAGAGAGAGAGAAAGAGAGAAAATGAGAGAGAAAGAAAGAGAAAGAGAGAGAAAGAGAGAAAGTGAGAGAAAAGAAAGTGTGAGAGAGAAAATGAGAAAGAGAAAGAGAGAAAAAGAGAGAGAAAGAGAGAAAAAGAGAGAGAAAGAGACAAAGAGAGAGAGAGAGAAAGTGAGAGATAGAGAGAAAAAGAGAGAGAGAAGAGAGAAAAACAAAAAGAGAAAGAGAGAAAGAGAGAGAAAATGAGAGAGTGAGAGAGAAAGAGAAAGAGAGAAAGAGAGAGAGAAAGAAAGAAGAGAGAAAGAAAAAGAGAGAGAAGAGAAAGAAAGTGAGAGAGAAAGTGAGGGAAGAAAGTGAGAGAAAAAGAGAAAGAGAAAGAGAGAGAGAGAGAGAGAGAGAAAGTGAGAGAAGAAAGTGAGAGAAAAGGAGAAAGAGAAAGAGAGAAAGAGAAAGAGAGAGAGAAAGAAAGAGAAAGAGAGAGAGAGAAAGTGAGAGAAAAAGAGAAAGCAAAAGAGAGAGAGAGAAAGAGAGAAAGAGAGAAAAAGAGATAGAGAAAGCGACAAAAAGAGAGAGAAAGAGAGAGAGAAAGTGAGAGAGGAAAGTAAGAGAAAAAGAGAAAGAGAAAGAGAGAAAGAGAAAGAGAGCGAGAAAGAAAGAGAAAGAGAGAGAGAGAAAGTGAGAGAAAAAGAGAAAGCAAAAGAGAGAGAGAAAAAGAGAAAGAGAGAAAAAGAGATAGAGAAAGTGACAAAAAGAGAGAGAAAGAGAGAGAGAAAGTGAGAGAGAGAGAAAAAGAGAAAGAAAGAAAGAAAGAGAGAGAGAGAGAAAGACAGAGAGATAGAGAGAGCATTGCTGGTGGAGTTCCTGTTTTCTGCTTATGCAGGCGCTGGTTGCTTTCGAATTATTAGAATAAGATATGCTACTATTGGCAGTCCTCAACCTACGACCACAATTGAGCCCGAAATTTCTATTGCTAAGCGAAGCATTTCTGAAGTGCGTTCTGTCCCATTTTATGACTTTTCTTGCCACCATTGTTAAGCGAATCACCGCAATTGGTAAATTAGTCACACGGGTTATTAAGTGACTCTGGCTTCCTGGTGGACTTTGCTGGTCGCGAAAGGGAATCACGTGACCTCTGGACACTGCGACCGTCATAAATATGAGCCAGTGGCCAAACGACCAAATTTTGCTCACATGACCGTGGGGTGATGCGGCGATGGGTCATAAGTGTGAAAAACGGTCATAGGTCATTTTTTCAGTTCCGTTGTAACTTCGAACAGTCACTAAACGGAAAATTGTAAGGTCTACCTGCACATCAAAATTAAGAACAGTGCGATCGTGTCATCCCATGAAAAGACAGCTCATTGTTTCCTCTCCTACATTCTTCTTCACATATTGTCTCACCCAAGACTGTCCTGTTGTGTCTTTGTCCCTGCTATACAACCTTCTTCCAATCATCATCACCTTTTAACGACCCCATCATCCCTGGCGGGGTGGAGTCCGGGCAACTGAATGGAGCTAGCAGAGTGTTTTACTGGCCGGATGCTCTTCCTGTTGCCAAGGCGGAGTTTTGTTCGGCAGATATATTCTCTTTTTTTTAAAAGTTTTTTTTTAATTTTTTTTTAGACACACAGACAGACACACATACAATATTTTTTTTTCTGAACAGAGTATTGGCCGGTTCACAAATTTAAACAATTTTTAGTCATTTCAACACAGTTTATATATTCCCTTTTTGCCATAGTATTTATTCTCTCTATTTTTCTTTTTTTCCTTTTTTTAAAAAAATCAATATTACCCATTCATCCTATCTCTAATCTTAACCAAATTCCATTTTTCCCTTCCTCTCTGTCTTAAACCCCTTAAATTTAAAATCTCATTGAACATAATTCCTAATATTACCATCATTCATTTCATATCAAAATAATAAACCAAAACATTTTATACCATTACATTTCCTTAGGTTTTATTCCAGATAATACACTCCAACATCTTAATAAAAATCAGTTAATTATATAGCAGGGTTTTTTCCCCTCTTTATATAATAATAATAATAATAATAATAATAATAATAATAATAATAATAATAATAATAACAGCTTACATCCTCCGACGATACCTTAACAGTTCCTAGGTCCTTGGTTAGGACTCGAGCTGCTGAGCTATTAACCAGCCTCAAAGGCTGTGAATCTCACTAAAGATTAACCAATAAATAATAATAATAATAATAATAATAATAATAATAATAATAATAATAATAATAATAAAATCGGCAGATATAAGAATAAGAATAATTTTATTTCTATACTGCCCTTCTCCCGAAGGACTCAGGACGGTGTACAGCCTATTAAAAGCACAAAACAAACATCAATTAAAATAATTTAAAATTGACATATATTCTCATTGTGCCCGGAGAGAGAAATATCTGCCTCTACCTAGGATCGAACTCAAGGCCTCCTGATTGTGAGGCGAGAGCTCCACCACTGCACCCGCTCTCGTACAATCTCCTTGAATGCCCACCCCAAATTTAGTTGCAACGCCCCCCCCCCCCGATTCTCTTCCCACACTCTCCTGACCTCCGCTTTATCGAAACCCCCCACGAGGTTTCCATTAAGATGATGAATCATTGGAGATAAAAGAGAAAGGAAATTCTGAGGGTTTCAAACATCAACCTGTTGCACCCTACAGGAGGCATCGCCGTTTCCTGAGAAGGCAACCGTTAGAAATTCTCTTGCATGTATAAAGCCTTTTTTTTTTTTTTTGGATTCTATTAAAAGCTTCGGAGGGCCAAAAAAAAAAAAAAAACGACGAGAAACACGTCCATTTTAGATGACCTTCCGCAGAGTTGGGACTTCAGTTTGGGGGAAAAAAAAGTCAAAAAGTTATCTGCAAGCTTTATTTGTCATAGAATAGAACAGAGATGGCTAACCTTTTTGCCATCGCGTGCCGGGAAGGGAGTGGGTGGGGGGAGGTTCGCGCGCGAGCGTGCCCACACCCATAATTTTATGCACCCCGCCCCGTGTATGTGTGCGCGACCGCCCCCCTCTCCCCTGCTCCTGGCACGCGATGTCCCGGTAGGCCCGTTTTTTTTTTGTCTCACCTGGCTCCAGATCCTCTCTATGCATCTGGGGAGGGTGAAAACAGCCTTCCCCACCCCACCCCCAGGCCCTCCGGAGGCAGGAAACAGCCTGTTTCCTTACTTCTGGTGGGCCCAGAAAGCCCAAAAATTAGCTGGCTGATGCGTGTATGCACGCCATAGCTAAGCTGGCATGCCAGGTGACATTGCTCCACGTGCCACCTGTGGCATGGGTGCCATAGGTTCTCCATCACAGGAATAGAATAACAGAGTTGGCAGGGATATTGGAGGTCTTCTAGTCCAACCCCTTGCTTAGGCAGGAAACCCTACACCATTTCAGGCAAATGGTTGCCCAACCTCTTCTTAAAAACTTCCAGGGTTGGAGCATTAACAACTTCTGGAGGCAAGTTGTTCCACTGGTTAATTGTTCTCACTGTCAGGAAATTTCTCCTTAGTTCTAAGTTGCTTCTCTCCTTGGTTAGTTTCCACCCATTGCTTCTTGTCCTACCCTCAGGTGCTTTGGAGAATAAGCTGACCCCCTCTTCTCTGTGGCAGCCCCTGAGATATTGGAAGACTGCTATCATTTATTTTATTTTATTTTATTTTATTTTTATTTTTTATTTTTTTATTTTATTTCGAATTCGTATACCGCCCTTCTCCCTGAGGACTCAGGGCGGTGAACAGCCAAGTAAAAACATCAAATACAAATATTAAAATACAGTTAAAATATACATATATAAATTTGGCCCCATTAATTAAAAACAATAAACAAAACACTTAAAAACACTTAAAAAAAAATTAAACTAGACATACCCAGTTCCTGCAACCGTTCTTCATATGTTTTAGCCTCCAGTCCCCTATTCATCTTTGTTGCTCTTCTCTGTTACTCTTTCTAGAGTCTCCACATCTTTTTTACATCAGTTTCCTAAGTAGAACCTTGAATGAAGATAGTAAGGTCCTAAACGTGAGCCTACGGTAGTAAAAGCCACACTGATTTCAGCGACGGCTCTTGCTAATCACTCAGCCTTTTCTTATCACCTGTGTGTAGGGATCTTCTGAATATATACCGTTTTTTGACTCCGTGTTCCCTGACTCTGGTCTTGAGCCCCTCAAACCTGGATGGAGTCTTACTTGAGGTCTCCTTGGTGGTCTCTGAGCTTGGTTGTTTCCTTGCAGGCGTTTCATTAACATCGTGAGCGCTCATGATGCTCCCTGGTGTGGGTAATGAAACGCCCGCACGAAAAGAACCAAGCTCAGGGAGCACCAAGGAAGCCTCTCTTGTCAATCCTGAGCCTTTATTGAGAGTCTTCCTTCCTGCTGGGGAATCTGTCCCAGGCCCTGAACTGTGAGAGGGGCGGCATATCAATTTAATAAGTAATTAAAAATAAATAAACTTCTCTTACAATGCGATTCAGTCATTCTTCTCCAGATTTAGGAGCGTTGATTCACTTCTCAGTCTCCCTGATTCCTTAGCTTTTCACATCTGTCTGTCCGTTCATCCATCCGTCTGTCTATCCGTCTGTCTATCTATCTATCTATCTATCTATCTATCTATCTATCTATCTATCTATCTATTATCTATCTCTATCCTTTTTTCTTTCTTTCTTTCTTTCTTTCTTTCTTTCTTTCTTTCTTTCTTTTCTTTCTTTCTTCTACCTACCAACCTACCTATCATCTATCCATCCATCCATCCATCCATTATCTATCTGTCTGTCTGTCTATCTATCTATCTATCTATCTATCTATCTATCTATCTATCTATCTATCTATCTATCTCTATTCTTTCTTTCTTTCTTTCTTTCTTCTTTCTTTCTTTCTTTCTCTCTTTCTTCTACCTACCTACCTATTATCCATCCATCCATCCATCCATCCATCTCTCTCTCTCTCTCTCTCTATCATCTATATCTATATCTATCTATTTATCTATCTATCTATTATCTATCTATATCCTTTCTTTCTTTCTTTCTTTCTTTCTTTCTTTCTTTCTTTCTTTCTTTCTTTTCTTTCTTTCTTCTACCTATCAAGCTACCTATCATCTATCCATCCATCCATCCATCTGTCTACTGTCTGTCTGTCTGTCTGTCTGTCTGTCTGTCTGTCTATCTATCTATCTATCTATCTATCTATCTATCTATCTATCTCTATCTATCTATCTATCTATCTCTATTCTTTCTTTCTTTCTTTCTTTCTTTCTTTCTTTCTTTCTTTCTTTCTCTCTTTCTTTCTTCTACCTACCTACCTATCATCCATCCATCCATCCATCCATCCATCCATCCATCCATCCATCCATCTCTCTTTCTCTATCTATCTTACCTACCTCTATCTATCTATCTATCTATCTATCTATCTATCTATCTATCTATCTATCATCTATCTTACCTACCTACCTCTATCTATCTATCTATCTATCTATCTATCTATCTATCAATCATCTATCTATCTATCTATCTATCTATCTATCTATCTATCTATAATCCATCCATCCATCCATCTATCCATCCATCCATCCATCCATCCATCCATCCATTCTGAATCCATCCACTGCAGGAAGTTCTCTTCCCTGAAGATTATCGATGGTGATCTGCTAAGGTGGCGCAGTGTAGCTTAGTTCATAGATACGTTTCCAGTTTTACACGAAGGCTTCCAGGGAAGGACTGGCCAGAAGTCACCTAGCTAGCCAGCCAGCTGCCATTTCTATCTCTGCCTGCCTGCCTCTCTTCTTCTCTTCTCTCTCTAAAGAGACGCTTCTGCAGTCTCTGGACACAAACCTTTATTAGATGCCAGGCTAAGCGTTGCTTCTGCCTTTATTACTTTTCCTTTATTTAGCACTGTCAGGAAATGAAAAGGAGCCTTTTCAACCCGGTTTAGACATAGTTCAGAATTAAAAATTGATCAACCCTCACCGCTACAGATTGTCCAAGGGGAACACAATGGACATCATCCTGCTATTTATCCTGCCGTTCCCTTCAGAAATGACTCTCCCCTCCCACCCACCCCTCCCGGGAGCTCCCCATTTCCATCATTAAACTGCTCATTACCTCCCCAAAAAAGGTATAGCAGGAAGGAAAGGAAATGGACTGGCACAAAGCATGGCTTTTTCAGCAAATCTCTTCATCTGCTGGGAGTTTTTAGTTTTAATTGTCAGGATTTTTAATTTTGTAATTGGAATGTTTTAGCATTAATTTATTTTTATTTTATTTTTTTAAAATTTGATTTATATGCCGCCCTTCTCCAGAGACTCAGGGCGGCTTACAATGCGCTAAGCAATAGCCTTCATACTTTTGTATATTTATACAAAGTCAGTTTATTGCCCCCACAAACTGGGTCCTCAATTTACCTACCTTAGAAAGGATGGAAGGCTGAGTCGACCTTGAGCCTGGGGAGATTCGAACTTGCAGTAATTGCAGGCAGCTGAATGTTAATAACAGGCTATTAGTCTGCTGCGCCAGACTAATTATTGTCTTGTGTTTTATTGTTGTGAGCCGCCCTGAGTCCTTTGGGAGAAGGGCGGCACATAAATATGAGTAAAATAAATAAAAAATAAAATGAGAGGATACAGAGGAGCTTTTCTTAGCTGGCATTAAACCTTCAGATATTCCTATTTATGTATTTTTTCCATGTATATAACTTGTCCATCTCACATATGTAACCCTAGGTTTCTCACTGAGATATCAGCAAATAATTGGGAAGGGGTGGGGGGTGGGGACAGGATGATGGGCGTATTCAGGGGTGGGCTTCAAAAATTTTAGCAAGGGGTTCTGTGCCTGGTTGCTGGGTGGGCATGGCCATGGTGGGCGTGGCCTAGTCGGTCTCCTGCACCACAGGAGGGGGGGCATTTTTGCCCTCCCCAGGCTCCAGGGACTTTTTTCGAGCCTCTGGGAAGGCGAAAACGGCCTCCCCAGGCTCCGGAGGCCCTCTGGAGGCCAGAAACGGGCCCATTTCCGGCCTTCCTGAACTTCCGGTAGGCCCGTTTTTCACCTTCGCCCTGCACTTACCTGCATCCAAAACGGGCCACGTGGGAACTCCTGGGAGGGGTGGGGTGCGGTGGGCAGGGCCAGCCAGAAGAGGGATTTGGGATCTGAACTGCACAGAGTCTTAGCTAGAGGTTCTCCCGAACCCCTATGAACCCCCAAGAGCCCACCCCAGGTGTATTCACTCCAGTGACGGTCCTTCCCTGCAAACAGAGCTCCAGGAGGAATTTCATAAACCGAGAGCACTGGCAGAAGATGAATAATGAGTTCAGCTCACATTGATCTTTCCAAACTTATAATTGGAAAAATGCGGGAGAGTGTGATGTTTGTTTTGCACAGCAAATATGTAACTTCAGTATCTCCGTGTTGTTAACTCCCTAATCTGGAGAAGAACGGCAATTAAACGTAAGAACTATTTGCCTTGCTGTCAATAAACTTGCAAACATCAAACTTTTAGACTGGATACATTGAAGGAGAACCTTTTCACCCACCCACCCCCTCTACTAATGAGGCTTAACAGGATTGTAAAAAAATAAATAAATAAAAATCCCTAAGAATTAATTAGGAAAGATTTGAACAGCGAAGGAAAATATATAAACCAGGGATTTCTAAGGTAGGTAAATTGAGGACCCAGTTGTGGGGGCAATAAGCTGACTTTGTATAAATATACAAAAGGATGAAGGCTATTGCTGAGCTCATTGGAAGCCGCCCTGAGTCTTCGGAGAAGGGCGGCATATAAATCAAATTAAAAAAAAAAAAAAGGATGAAATGCTCCCGGTTCGGACCGGGAACATCATCAGTACTAGAAGGAAGTGCTATTTTCTGTCAGCACTGACCCTGAGGAGCACTGATGATGTTAGCACGGACGATGATGAAACCCCTGCAAGAAAACAAGTGAGCTCAGCGAGCACCAAGGACCCCCACAGTCTTCCTCCTCCTCTTCCTCTCTATAAACCCCACTCCCTTCTAGCACTGATGACAAAACCTAGTTGGGTAATGAAACTTCTGCAAGAAAACCACCAAGCTCAGAGAGCACCCAGGATCCCTCCATTCAACCCTGAGCTACAAATATTCTCCTTTATTGGGCCAGAATTTCCATAGCTAAGGAAGACCATTAAATGAATCGCAAAACGGTCTGTGACCTCTATTGCTCATTTCCCAGGGGAAAAAAAAAATAGCATTTATTTATGGCTAGTACCTAAAACAACCGCAAGATGGCACCTTCCCATTTAAGCAAGAACTCACCTGTTACTCTACAGCTGCAGAGATTTTGATCTTCCGCTACATAATCTGGGTTTTGAATTCATTCTGTCCACCTTTGTCTAATTGACCAGAGATCCTCAGTTCTATTCTATTCTATTCTATTCTATTCTATTCTATTCTATTCTATTCTATTCTATTCTATTCTATTCTACCCTACTCTATTATTCTATTCTATTCTATTCTATTCTATTCTATTCTATTCTATTCTATTCTATTCTATTCTACCCTACTGTATTATTCTATTCTATTCTATTCTATTCTATTCTATTCTATTCTATTCTACCCTACTCTATTCTATTCTATTCTACCCTACTCTATTCTATTCTATTCTATTCTATTCTATTCTATTCTATTCTATTCTATTCTATTCTATTCTATTCTATTCTACCCTACTCTATTATTCTATTCTATTCTATTCTATTCTATTCTATTCTATTCTATTCTATTCTACCCTACTCTATTCTATTCTATTCTACCCTACTCTATTCTATTCTATTCTATTCTATTCTATTCTACTCTACTCTATTCTATTCTATTCTATTCTATTCTATTCTATTCTATTCTACCCTACTCTATTCTATTCTATTCTATTCTATTCTATTCTACTCTACTCTATTCTATTCTATTCTATTCTATTCTATTCTATTCTACCCTACTCTATTCTATTCTATTCTATTCTATTCTATTCTATTCTACTCTACTCTATTCTATTCTATTCTATTATATTATATTCTACCCTACTCTATTATTCTATTCTATTCTATTCTATTCTATTCTATTCTATTCTATTCTATTCTATTCTATTCTATTCTACCCTACTCTATTATTCTATTCTATTCTATTCTATTCTATTCTATTCTATTCTATTCTATTCTATTCTATTCTATTCTATTCTACCCTACTCTATTATTCTATTCTATTCTATTCTATTCTATTCTATTCTATTCTATTCTATTCTATTCTACCCTACTCTATTTTTCTATTCTATTCTATTCTATTCTATTCTATTCTATTCTATTCTATTCTATTCTATTCTATTCTATTCTATTCTACCCTACTCTATTTTTCTATTCTATTCTATTCTATTCTATTCTATTCTATTCTATTCTATTCTATTCTATTCTATTCTATTCTACCCTACTCTATTATTCTATTCTATTCTATTCTATTCTATTCTATTCTACCCTACTCTATTATTCTATTCTATTCTACCCTACTCTATTATTCTATTCTATTCTATTCTATTCTATTCTATTCTATTCTATTCTATTCTATTCTACCCTACTCTATTATTCTATTCTATTCTATTCTATTCTATTCTATTCTATTCTATTCTATTCTATTCTATTCTAATATAGGGTCAACAGGATGTCTTTATAGCAGGAGTATGGTCTGTGGCTATTTTTATCTTAACGGTGGTAAAGAATGGGACATAGTTTTACTATCTTGCATTATTTCTTTGAGATTTAATACGCACTGGCTGGTGTCAACTTTAATGCGTGTCCGGCCACCATGTTCTTTGATGTCCGGCTTAATTTTACCTTGTCCCCTTTATATGTGCCAGGACTGCAAGGCTATGTCGTAACTTGTAACCCACATAACCAACGTTGGATTCCTTTCCAGAGGTTACCGCCGCCTTGGGATGGGCACGGAAACTTTTCCAAGGTGACTTTAAAACCGAAAAGGAACATGATTTGATAAGACTTCTAATTACTCCTTACTAGAAATAGAACGCCAGGAAAGAACTTATGCCATCAATAGGAACCATTATTCTTGGCACACTAATTTTCCAACTGAGGAAAGGAAGTTTTGTCGCTTTTAATCTCCCGAGAATTCTTCCTCTTCCACTGAAGGGATAAGGTGATCTGAGTCAAAAAGGAATAGAATAGAATAGAATAGAATAGAATAGAATAGAATAGAATAGAATAGAAGATGGAATAAATATTGAATAGAATATGGAATATAGAATAGAATAGAATAGATATTGGAATGAAGAATAGAATGGAATGGAATGGAATGGAATAGAGAATAGAATAGAATAGAATAGAATAGAATAGAATAGAAGATGGAATAAATATTGAATAGAATATTGAATATGGAACAGAACAGAATAGAATAGATATTGGAATGAAGAATAGAATGGAATGGAATGGAATGGAATGGAATGGAATGGAATAGAATAGAATAGAATAGAATAGAATAGAATAGAATAGAATAGAATAGAATAATAAGTAGAATGGAATGGAATAGAGAATAGAATAGAATAGAATAGAATAGAATAGAATAGAATAGAATAGAATGGAATGGAATGGAATAGAGAATAGAATAGAATAGAATAGAATAGAATAGAATAGAATAGAATAGAATAGAATAGAAGATGGAATAAATATTGAATAGAATATTTTATTTTTATTCGTCACTATTTTGAATAGAGTGTATTGTCAGGGTATCTCATTTCCAAAAGAAAAACGAAGAAAAGACAATAAAAACTATTAACACCTCTACTGGTAACGATAGTAATTTCTTTTTATATTAGCTTATTTATAATCCTGTTAATTATATTGGCATATTTATAGTTAAAAACCATCTTTATATCTAATTCATACTGATCTAATTCTTTCTTCGTCTAATATCTACCTCTTATTTCTAACCACGCATAAAATCTATTCCATATCAAGTAATATTCTGTGTCTTCTTTGTCTTCTATCTTTAAAGTTAGTCTGTCCATCTCGGCACAATTTTCTGAATTACCTCCTCATCTGGTGGGAATCATCCTCATCTTCTCATTTGTCTGAAATGTTATAGGTTTCCTGCCTGAGTGGAGAGTTGGACTAGAAGACCTCCAAGGTCCTTTCCAACTCCATTATTCTGGGATAGGTTTATACCAGGAGTCAGCAACCCGTGGCTCTGGAGCCGCGTGTGGCTCTTTCATCCCTCTGCTGCAGCTCCCTGTTGCTGGTTGGCTCCACAATTGATAGGGCTTTCAATTAGGACAGGTAGAGGAAAAAGGATGCAGCGCTAGGAGGAGACTCTATGGTAGGAGAACTGACTTCCAGTTGGCAGAGGAAAAGAAGGCCATGCTAGGAGGAGAATATGATGGCGGAACCGGACTTCCGGTCGGCTCAAGAATTGAACAGGGGCTTCCGATTAGGACCTTTGTTGCTCTTTGAGTGTTTAAGGTTGCCGACCAGGGGTGGGTTCTAAATTTTTTTACTACCGGTTCTGTGGGTGTGGCTTATTTTGTGGGTGTGGCTTGGAGGTCATGTGACTAGGTGGGCGTGGCTAGCTGGTCAGAGTCATTTCTGGAAGGTCCTCGCACTTACGACCAGTCCTCGCACTTACGACCCGACTCATTTGTTTGCTTTTAACACTGATCAGCTGTAGGACGGCCCTTTGAAGCCTCGCGGCAAGAGTTTAAACAGTTTTTTTCCCTCTAGTCATCAGCTGGGACACAGGAGGCAGCAATAGATTGGGGGTGGGACCAAATAAAAGGTAAGAATAACGTGGGGTGGGGGGTGGGGGGGAGGGCGGGTGGGGGGAGAACTGGTTCGGTGACGTCATATCGTCACCGCTACCGGCTCGGCCGAACCGGACTGAACCGGGAGGAACCCACCACTGTTGCCGACCCCTGGTTTATACAAAATTCTAGCTGTTATTTTTTACCAGATTAGTATGGGCTTTTTAAATGTGTAGCCAAACCAAAAAGCAACTGATAATTGATAATTATGTACCTCAAAGTTATTTTATTTAATAGACGTCACTCTGCAGAAGGGGTTATGTGTAGGAGGCAGAACCTACTCATTTCAAGAATTCACTTTCCATTGCACCAACTTCTCATATGTTTGCTAGGTAATGAATAAACGGAATATTTTTTTTAAAAAAAATGCTTCTGAAAACTAGGAACAATAACTAATTGCTTCAGGGAAAGCACATTCTTTTTTTCTGCCTTTTTTTTTAAAGGAATACTGACAACTGGTGAGAAGAAGCATCCATTATGATAATTAAACCCTTCAGGAAAAAACAAAACAAAACCCAGCTATTACATCTAGTTTCTTTTTTGCTATTTTCCCCTAATTTTGGGTGGGGAGGGTGGCCGGGGGAAAGGATATTGCAGTATAAAAAGGTATTGAAAAAGATAAATGAGAGCATGAGGAAAGTGACAGCCAAAGCCACTAACTAATTCTTGGAATCGCCTTGTAAATTCATCAGGTCCTGTCTCTCTGTGTAAATTGGTCAGGCTTTAAGGCAATACAGACATTACTTAAAAACAAAAAAAAAAAACAAAAAAAACAAATTTGATAAAAAAAAAAAACTTCATTCCCAGCGTCGTTCAACTAAATTAAAGCAAATTCCTCCCAACACAAATTCCTCAGTCCTATCGCAAACCTTGGTCCAATTAGGCAAACTGCCAAAGGCCTTTCTTGGTAAACGTTCAGAAGTCACAGATGCAAAAATAAATACAAGACGTAGACAAAGAAGAAGACGAAGCTACCAACGTTGTTTTCCGGCAAAGCCCGAACGCCGTTGCTGGTCTGTTTTAAGCCTTATGGGAGGGGCCAATCATCTCTTGGCCTTACTCCTGAGTCGTCCTTTTTGCTAGAGCTGCTCTTGCCTTCTGGCAGCTCTTCTCATGCGTGCATTAGGAACAGCCTCCTCCTGTTCCTCTGCCTCTCTGCTGTCAGCCTCTGGAGGCTCTGGAGTTCGCACATCACTTCCCGACGGCCCTGGCCCCATCTCTGCCTCTGATGCAGAGCCCTCATCCGGGCCTTCCCCAGCCTCCAGGACTGGCCCCTGTTCTTCCTCAGCCTTGTCGCTGTCCGACTCCGTTGCCAGTTCCGCAGGCTGCTGATGGACCACAACAGAAATGTCCTGACAGTGAGAACAATCAACCAGTGCCTTCAGAAGTTGTGGGTGGTCCATCACCGGAGGCTTTTAAGAAGAAACTGGACAGCCATTTGTCTAAAATGATATTGTGTCTCCTGCTGGAGCAGGGGGTTGGACTAGAAGACCTCTAAGGTCCTTTCCAACTCCGATGTTCTATGTTCTATCTTCAGATGGTATCTCACAATACACCTGAGACACAATAACTGAGATTTGCAGGCCATCAATGAAACTTCTTCTGGGTGTTTGCTAAATATTCAGAAAAAGGTTCACCAGGAGAGATTTCAAAGAATTTGCCCCAAAGATGCTTTTCCCAAAAGTCTTTCTTGGTTTGTTTGTTTGAAAATGTTTCATTTCTCATCCAATGAGCTACTTCAGTTCTTCTTGGATGAGAAGTGAAATGTTATCAATTATCCTGGGCATAATACTATCTACGGGAGGAAGCACCCCAGATGTAGCTACCTGAACCCCCCAAGCAAGCCTCCCTTTCTCAAGATATTGCAATTGGTACCTTATTGCAATACCCCTTGTAGAGGTTTCCATGGATACCACATACATCCTATATAGGGAGGAAACCACAGACGAGGAGGGGAGAGATTTCCTAAGGTATGGATATCGCAGCTCCATGGAAACTGGTTCTTACTGTCAGAGGAAGAGAAGGGAAAAGGTTTTTGTGTAGGAAGAAATTGAGATGGTAATTATCCGGTTCCGTGAAATTAGCACCACACATACTAGAGTTAGCTGTCACTCAGGGAAGGAAAAAAAAAACAAAAAACCAACAACCAGGACTTCACAAAAGCTTTGGGGGCAATAGAGATAACCCTGCTGAGAGCAGCTCTTAGGGCTTCAGAAGACACAGACTGTCTGCAAGGGTCGCAATGAACCATCCACCCATAAAGTTGTCCTTGGAAGTCATAAAAGTCCCACAGAGTTTTGCTTAGTATAGTTTGGAGACATCCAATAAGCCATAAAGCCAACAACTGCAGAATCTCCTTGTGCCAGGTGGTTGGAGGTTCCAATGGGATGGTGGGGGGGGACTTTCTGTTGTGGCCCGACAGCGGCCTGTGCAGCTAGTAACTGATTCCGACAGCGAGGAGGCTGGTGTGGTCCTGCGCCAGCAGCCTGTGCAGCTGGCACTCGAGTCGGACAGTGAGGAGGCTGGAGAAGATGTGGTGCCAGAGGCGGGGATTCAGCCAGGGCCTTCAGAAGCTCCAGAAGCTCCCATAAGTGAAGAGGACGAAGAGGAGGAGCCTCTTCTCGATGCACGGGCGCGCAGAGCTGCCAAAAGGCAGGAGTGGCTCCTCAGGAGGAGGTCTCCTCGAGAGTAAGGCTTGGGGCTAATTGGCCACTCCCTTAACCTACTTAAGGAAGGACGACGACTGAGGCAATTTGCAGGGAACAACTTCGTTCACTCTCCTTTGTAACTCCAAAATTTTACATTTCACCATTGCATCTTTCCCTTGAGCCAAATGTTTGATGTGTTTTTGATAACATCTGGAATTCAGGTTTCCAAACTGGGGTCCTGATTTTTATTCGCTTTGACATGATAGCAGTCTTCCAATATCTCAGGGGCTGCCACAAAGAAGAGGGAGTCAAGCTATTCTCCGAAGCACCTGATGGCAGGACAAGAAGCAATGGGTGGAAACTCATCAAGGAGAGAAGCAACTTAGAACTAAGGAGAAATTTCCTGACAGTTGGAACAATTAATCAGTGGAACAATTTGTCTCCAGAAGTTGCGAATGCTCCAACACTGGAAGTTCTTAAGATGTTGGATAACCATTTGTCTAGAGTGATGTAGGATTTCCTGCCTAGGCAGGAGGTTGGACTAGAAGACCTCCAAGGTCCCTTCCAACTCTGTTATTCTATGCTATATCTCCTCTCATGATGACCTGGTGACTGAATCGTTCCGTTTTCTTGGTTCACACAGTAGTCTGTACAATTTGTTTGTTTGTTTGCCTTTGAGTCAGTATTGACCTCTGGTGAGTTCCTGGGCTAATCTCTATAGTTTTCTTGACAAGGTTTTTTAGAAGTATCTGTTATTGCCTTCTTGCCTGAAAGACACACACAGAGAGAGAGAGAGAGAGAGAGAGAGAGGGAGGGAGGGAGAGAGGGAGAGAGAGAGAGAGAGAGAGAGAGAGAGGGAGAGAGAGAGAGAGAGAGAGTGGTCCAAAGTCACCTACGCTGGTTTTGTGCCTAAGGAGTGCGAGATCTCATGGTTTCCCAGTTTCCAGCTTGATGCTTTAACCACTACGCCAAACTGCCTCTCACTTTGTACTACAAGTACAAGTGGTCTAGATTTGCACAGAAAGTTAAGTAGCCCAAATTCAAGACCATAAGCAAGAAGTTTTTGTAGCTGCACTTCATAGATCCTATGGTCAAACTGTTAACCTTTGGAAGTTTACATTTTTCGGCCTATTTGGTTGAGGAAATAATCAAAAGAGGTATGTTGAGCCCAGAATAAACATAAGAAGAAACTTTTTTTCTTTTCTTTTCTGACTCTATAACCTTTCCATCCAGCCCGGGGTGGAGTCAGGGGGACTGAACGGAGCTGAGCATTTACTGGCCGGATGCCCTTCCTGATGCCTACATGGAGTTCACAGCAGATATTTTCTCTTTCCGACCTGAAAAAGAAACATCTGTCGCTGCCTAGGATTGAACTCTCTACTTCCGAAGTGTGAGGCGAGTGTCTTTATCTCTAGGCCCCCCGCACCGCTCTTAAACATAAGAACACATTATTCGGTCCTTATTTCACTTTTAAAGGACCCAAAATATACCGTAACTCTGCTGAAAAATGACAATTTATGATAGAATTTCAGCGATGTGATTTATAGTTCCAAAAGCTGCAAAATGTGTCACAAGTTGCAGCTTGCCCCCTTCCATATCCTAGACTGTAGGGCCAGAACAGGGTCATATTAGTTGGTTGTGAGCAAACAATAGATAAACACATCTTATGTTTTTTTCTTTTTTTAACGTTCCAAATATTTTCATTGTTATGCCTCTAAGAGACAAAGCAGGGAACATACTCAAGTGTGCTTTTAAAAAGCTTAAATTCTTTTCCCGGTGACATTTCAACAATACCAAGATCAGCAGCTCAGAAGGCTTAAGGAGGAGAAAGGTGGGGGCGGGGGGGGGGGCGGCGGCAGATGAAGTGATTTATAATTGTAGGTGGGGAGGAATATTTCGGGGTTTTAAATGAACAATCTGTGACAAGGTGGCACTGCAGGGCAGTAGGAGATGCTCCAGTATCGGGCCTAGCTATCTTCGAGACCGCCTGCTGCTACCGACGACCTCCCATCGTCCCGTGCGCTCCCACAGAGAGGGCCTCCTCAGGGTGCCATCAGCCAATCAATGCAGGCTGGTGACCCCCAGGGGGAGGGCCTTCTCTCTAGGGGGGCTCCTACCCTCTGGAATCAGTTGCCCCCAGAGATAAGGAGAATCCAAGACCTTAGCGCCTTCCGCCGTGCCCTTAAAACCCGCTTTTTCCAGCAAGCCGGGCTGGCTTAAGAAGAAATTTTAAATGTTTTAATTGGTTTGTATTTTTAATTTTGGGCCAAATTTATATATATTTTAATTGTTTTTAATATTTGTATTTCATGTTTTTTAATTCTGGCTGTACACCGCCGTGAGTCCTCAGGGAGAAGGGCAGTATATAAATTTAAAATAAAATAAATAAAATAAGTAAGAAGTCGTCAGGTAAAACAAGCATCAAAATGATGTCTATGATAAAGCCGCGTATTCTCTCTTTTGCGCGCCGATTTTCTTGTGGAACTGTCTCACTTGAAGGGGTCTCGGAATACACAGCATAAATTCAGCAACCTTGCATTGAATTATCCCAAGCGTGTGTATTTATAAAGGAAAAAGAACAGGAAAGCTCTTGGAATAAGGACAGAAGTTTTCCTTCACTTGGGAACAGGGATGGGATTCAGCCGGTTCGGGCCAGTTCAAGTGAACCGGTGAATTTCTGAGTGGCCCCTCCCCTCCTCGCCCCTCCCAGGAGTCCCCACATGCGCCATTTTGGCTCTCAGGTAAGTGCAGGGAGGCTTCCTAGGCTCAAAATGGGGTGCGTGTGTGTGTGGGGGGGTGGCGCTCCCTCTGCGGCTCGTTTTTGCTCCCAGGTGGCTTCAGGGAGGCCTCTTTTTCCTCTATAAATACACACGCTTGGGATGATTAAATGGTGGGATTCAAATAATTTAACAACTGGTTCTCTGCCCTAATGACCATCTGGGTGGGCGTGGCATGGTGGACGTGGCCAGGGGTGTGTGATAGGTGTCCCCTGGGAGCAAAAACGGGCCGTTTTGGGCCTACGTGGCCTCCCTGAAGCCTGCTGAGAGTGAAAACAGGCTGAAGAGGGAGAGGGGGGGCACACTGCACCCCTCCCCCCATGCCTCATTTTGGGCCTAGTTGAGAACCTTCAAACGATTTTGGACCACAGAAAGTTCCATGATTCTCAAACCACGTGATGGTTGTGTTGGCTGGAGAATTCTGGGACTTGATATACCTGGAGGTGCAAAGATGTAGAACGTTGATCTTCTAGAGGACATCTTGGAAATAGAACAGGCAGCCTATTGGTGGTCAAGAGGTCTTGAAGATTGATAGGTGGGCTCTGGGCCCCTTGAGGGATTTTCCACACATGGATTTTACATCCGTTTTTGAAAACACCTTCGGATCCTTCTTCCCACTACATTAACGGCATTAACTCAGTACGATGTAGATGAAACGGCCCTGAAATCGGGGTGGGGAGGGCAGTTGTATGAGTTTCAGAACTTGTAAAAAAAAATGTAAATTTGATAGTTTTTTTAACTTCCCCTCAAGAGCCCAGACAGAACAAAGTTGACCCCAACATCTGTTGGGCTGGTTTCCTCCTTCTCTTCAGCCACGAAACGATGTGCAAGCAAGCGTGTTCCTCTTCCCTTGTAGATCATTTTTGTGGCTACCAAGAGTAGATAATCACCTGTGGGAACAGCCGTCTTCCTTCCTTTTTCTCAGTGTTTTAATTCTGCAAAAGTTAGTCGCTCCTCTTGAAGTCATCGGAAAAAGTAAAGTTTCACAGAGAATAGAACTTAATTCACTCTACAGCAGGGGTGAAATCCAGCAGGTTCTGACAGGCTCTGGAGAACCGGTAGTGGAAATTTTGGAGTGGGGAGGGGATGAGGATTTTGCAGTATCCTTCCCTCAGAGTGGAGTGGAAATGGAGATTTTGCAGTATCCTTCCCCCAGGAGTGGGGTGGGAATGGAGATTTTGCAGTGTCCTTTTCCTGGAGTGGGGTGGGAATGGAGATTTTGCAGTATCCTTCCCCTGCCACGCCCACCAAGCCACGCCCCACAGAACTGGTAGTAAAAAAAATTTGGATTTTGCCACTGCTCTACAGGTACTTTTTGACTTGTATTGCAGGCTAACTCTGCTGACTGCCAGCAGTTCGAATCTCACAAGGCTCAAGGTTGACTCAGCCTTCCATCCTTCCGAGGTCAATAAAATGAGGACCCAGATTGTTGGGGGCAAGTGGGAAGGGAGGGAGGGAAGGAGGAAGGAAGGAAGGAAGGAAGGAAGGAAGGAAGGAAGGAAGGACGGAAAGACCGTGGTGGCACAGTCCTTAGAATGCAGTATTGCAGGCTAACTCTGCTGACTGCCAGCAGTTCGAATCTCACCATGCTCAAGGTTGACTCAGCCTTCCATCCGTCTGAGGTCAGTAAAATGAGATTGTTGGGGGCAATTGGCTGACTCTGTAAACCGCTTAGAGAGGACTGCTTAGCACTGTGAAGCGGTATATAAGTTTAACTGCTATTGATAAGTGGGAAGGAAGGAACGAAGGAAGGAAGGAAGGGAGGAAGGAAGAAGGGAGGAAGGGAGGGAGGGAGGGAGGAAGCTCCACAGGCTTCTATCTTTCCGAGGTCAGTAAAATGAGGATCCAGATTGTTGGGGGCAATAAGCTGACTCTGTAAACTGCTTAGAGAAGACTGCAAAGCACTGTGAAGCAGTATATAAGTCTAAGTGTTATTGATAAGTGGGAAGGGAGGGAGGGCGGGAGGGAGGGAGGGAGGAAGGAAGGAAGGAAGGAAGGAAGGAAGGAAGGAAGGAAGGAAGGAAGGAAGGAAGGAAGGGACCGTGGTGGCACAGTGGTTAGAATGCAGTATTGCAGGCTAACTCTGCCGACTGCCTGCAGTTCGATCCTGACCTACTCAAGGTTAACTCAGCCTTCCATCCTTCCAAGGTCAGTAAAATGTGAACCCAGATTGTTGGGGGCAAAATGCTGACTCTGTAAACCGCTTTGAGAGGACTGCAAAGCACTGTGAAGCGGTATATAAGCGTGATTACTATTGCTATTCCTTTCCAGAACAGCTTTGTGTGTATGCGTTGTCAAGGAAAAAAAAAATAGACCGAGGGTTTGTGTTTGCACAGGGACTCGATTTGAAGAAGCTCAGTTTGCCAGAAGCTTGGGAGCAGCTGTTGTGGGGTATTCATGCATATGCAAAAACATATGCAAATACAGACACATACTGGAAGTCTGGTTACTAGGACAGATGGACGGGGCCGATCAGTTACGCAGAGACAATCGCAGCTACTGTAGAACTGAATCTGGAAACAATTCTTTGCTGTGCCCCATAGGCATGAGTTGTGGGGAGACGATCCAGATGACTTTAGAGCAGAGATGCATGACCTTTTGGCTGCAGTTAACAGTTGTCAGGGACGCGGTGGCTCAGGGGCTAAGACGCTGAGCTTGTCGATCGAAAGGTCGGCAGTTCAGCAGTTCGAATCCCTAGCGCCGCGTAACGGGGTGAGCTCCCGTTACTCGTCCCAGCTTCTGCCAACCTAGCAGTTCGAAAGCACGTTAAAAAATGCAAGTAGAAAAATAGGGACCACCTTTGGTGGGAAGGGAACAGCGGTTCCGGGCGCCTTTGGTGTTTAGTCATGCCAGCCACATGACCACGGAGACGTCTTCGGACAGCGCTAACTCTTCAGCTTTGAAACGGAGATTAGCACCGCTCCGTAGAGTTGGGAACGACTAGCATTTATGTGCGAGGGGAACGTTTACCTTTACCAGTTGTAAGAAACAGGTCATCAAGCAGGATGAAGGAAAGACAGGGCTGCTTTAAAGAGCTGCTGCCTTTTAAAAATCCTGGATCTGACGGGAGGCGCTAACCTATAGACTTGCAGGGGTTCCCACCAACCTTGGCAATTTTAAGACCAGTGGATTTCAACTCCCAGAATTCTATGGCCACCATAGGTGTCTCGGAATTCTGGAAGCTGAAGTCCAAGGTCTTAAAATTGCCAAGGTTCGGAATCCGTGTTTCATTTCATTTTCATTTTCATTTTATTAAATTTGTATACCGCCCTACTCCCGAAGGACTCAGGGCGGTGAACAGCCATAAAATAAAACATATAAATACAAAATTTAAAATAGAGATAAAACAAATTAAATAAATTTGGCTGAACCATTTTAAAACCCCAATAATTTAAAACCAAATTTAAAATTCCCATTTAAAAGAAGAAAAGTTTAGGTCAGGCCGGCTTGCTGGAATAGGAACGTCTTAAGCGTGTGACGGAAGGTACGCAGATCCGGAATCCTCCGTATCTCCGGGGGGGAGCTCGTTCCAGATAGTAGGTGCCCCCACAGAGAAGGCTCTCCCCCTGGGGGCCGCCAGTCGACATTGTTTGGCCGACGGCACCCGGAGGAGCCCCTCTCTATGGGAGCGTACTGGTCGGTGGAAGGCTATTGGTGGTAGCAGGTGGTCCCTTAAATAGCCAGGTCCTAAGCCATGGAGCGCTCTGAAGGTGGTAACCAAAACCTTGAAGCGCACTCAGAAGACCACCGGGAGCCAGTGCAGCCATTGCAGCTCGCACAGGAGAGGCGTTACATGGGAATGCCATGTCGCTCCCATCACCACCCGCGCGGCCGCACTCTGCGCCAGTTGGAGCCTCCAAGTGCTCCTCAAGGGGAGCCCCATGTAGAGAGCAAACATTTTCAGAGAACATTAGTTGGGTGGTAAAGATTTAAGAGTTTGAATAACTTGTCACCGCCGTTTTATAATTGTTTGGATGGTTGCAGCCCAGATCTGTTCTTCATCCAGAAAATAAATTAATCCCATCACCTGGTTAAACATGTATGAACTCAACCAGTGATGGACTCCACATCTCCTTCTAAGTCATGATTTGCATCGGCTACGTAGCATCGGTAGCAATAGCAATAGCGCTTAGACTTACATACAGCTTCACCGTCCTTTCCAGCCCTCTCTAAGGGGTTTACAGAGTCAGCCTCTTGCCCCCAACAATCTGGGTCCTCGTTTCCTGACCTCGAAAGGATGGAAGGCTAAGTCCATCCTGAGCTGTGAGAATCGAACTGCTGACAGTGGGCAGAATTAGCTTGCCATACTGCATTCTAACCACTGCACCACCACAGCTCTTACAAGACCAAGGAATGGTTATAAGTCATCTTTATTAGTGTCATTGTAGCAATAGCAATAGCACTTAGACTTATATACTGCTTCACAGTGCTTTTACACCCCTCGCTAAGCCGTTTTCAGAGTCAGCATCTTGTCCTGAACCATCTGGGTCCTCATTTTACTGATCTCAGAAGGACGGAAGGCTGATTCAACGTTCAGTTGGTCAGGATCGAACTGTTGGCAGTTGGCAGAATTAACCTGCAATACTGTATTCTAACCACTGCGCCACCCCGGCTCTTAGTAGGCTGGGTACTATTTCACTAAGCCATGATCCTAAACTCACACAACACATTAACCCGGAACAAACACCCTTCCCGCCCCAAATCCTTATTATTTACCACAAATCAGGCAAAACCCTGATTTGCAAAGGCAGCAGACTCATCCACACTCGCGTGTCTAAAATTGAAGATGGCAAGAGAAGGTTTGCAGTGCTGCAGAAGATGACAGAGGAGACATGATAGCAGTGTTTCGATATCTCAGGGGCTGCCCCAAAGAAGAGGGAGTCAAGCTATTCTCCAAAGCACCTGAGGGCAGGACAAGAAGCAATGGGTGGAAACTCATCAAGAAGAGAAGCAATTTAGAACTAAGGAGAAATTTCCTGACAGTTAGAACAATTAATAAGTGGAACAACTTGCCTGCAGAAGTGAGTGCTCCAACATTGGAAATTTTTAAGAAGATGTTGGATAACCATTTGTCTGAAGTGGTGTAGGGTTTCCTGCCAAGGCAGGGGGTTGGACTAGAAGACCTCCAAGGTCCCTTCCAACTCTGTAATTCTATTTCTTTCTTTCTTTTTAGTTTTAAAAACAAAACTTTATTAAACATATAAACGTAAAATACTATACTATGTATATACAAGATGCATATATATTAATACAAACGACAATACATAAAAAGAAAAAGTGACTTGGCTCACACGTCCATTATCTTATTAACGGTGCATATTTGTTAATTATTATTATCCTACAAAATTTTTCATTTGCTCTCACTTCTGCGAGTTATGCAATCATACCACCTATTCCACGCTATACAACATTTCGAGTCTACCTTGTCCTTCATGTCAAATGTTAGTTTGTCCATTTCCGCACAATTATAGATTTTTTTTTTTTGGATTATCAATTGATCCATTGGCAGTTGGTCAGTTTTTCCAATATTGGGCGAGCGCCAACTGTAATTCTATTTCTAAAATAAAAATAAAAATTCTAGGGGTTTTGCCAAATTGCCGCAGGAAGCCTGCGCTGCTTGGGGGGGGGGGAAGGATAACCGTCACGCGTCCTTGATTTAGAAAGCAGGATCCAGAGAAAACATTTCGGGCCCTGTAGTAGCATCCGAAGAAAAGAGCTTGTGTGCTCTGGAAGGCCGTGGTCCCTTTAAGATACGGAACATCCTAAATTTGATGGCTGGGTAGCTTCCCTGCAGCTGGGACATCCCCCATAGTTTTTTCCGTACATGCCTGGGGTCTACCCAATCTGGCCTGAGATGTCCCGACTGCAGCTTGCGGTCCTGGGGAAGGGAGGAGGGTGGGTGGGTGCTGAAGTCCTTGCTGCAGGAAACCGGTCCTCCTCTCTTTCCCATTTGCGAGAGAAATCCTGCAGTGAGTTACTGCAGCTTCCAGACAGATTAGCAGCGGTTTTTATTACCGTCCTCTCTTCCCTTCCAGCTGCACAAAAATTCGGTGGCCAACAAGGATGGTTTGACACCACGAAGACTCACGGGGAACGGTTCTGGGGAAAGCACCAGCCCAAGATTTTACCTTTTTTCACGATTTGCTACTTTCCTTAAACCGCCCACCCAGTTCTCTTTCTCTCTTTCCCTCCCCGCCACCCCCATTTGCCCAGAGATAAGTCTTCTTTTATCTCAGCATCTCCTCTTGGATCATTCATTGTCGGCTCCTGGGAGGGCTGGGGATGAACCCAATGCTCTGTTTTAGAGGCACCCCCGATGAAGACAGCCAAAGACGACTCCCCGTGCTCGCAGCTGTTCATTTAACCCCGTAAGTTCCCTGCTTTATTTTGCGTTCCTGGGCAGATAGATAGATAGTTGGTGCGGGAAACCAAAGCCAACACTGCAGGAGAGGTAGGTCAAGTTGGAGGGCTTTTTTGGGGGGGTGGGGGGAAGTGCATCCAAAGGGAAGGAGGAGGGTTGTAGGAGGCCTCCTGCCCTTGGAAGCCTTCCAAGCTGTGGTCTATAGAGAGAGAGAGAAAGAGGGAGGGAGGGAGAATGAGAGAGAGAGAGAGAGAGAGAGAGAGAGAGAGAAGGCCCATCAGCATTACATCCCCCATCCTTTCTAAAAAACCGTGGGGAGAATTGGTAGGAGTGGAGCTGAGCATGTGTGGAACCGTGTTATCCTTTCTAAAAATGGTATTCTGGTAAATTGCCACTATTATTAGCCGGCACTTGGTAAAATGGTAAATGCTGAGAAGAATTAATAGATGCATAGATTAAGGGTTGGGATGGATAATGAAGTGACATCCGTCCAGTTGGGAGTCTCATGCAGGAAAGAGGAACTGGGTAGTTTCCATTTCTTGGAAAAGAGAAAATAAAATAAAATAAAATAAAACTTGACTTGACTTGCACGTTGTCAAGGTTCCAACCGTTTAATCTCAGGCTGGTAGGACCCCAGTCTGAAGCGATGGCAGATTTTCGGATCTACCGGCTCTGTCAGATCTGCTTCTCTGTTGTTTAGATAGAGGCATGAATCAGCACCCTTGGGGATTGCGCGGGGGGGGGGGGCAAGGTTAATGCAAGCGCAATTCAGGATATGCTTAATTCGGTTAATGCAAACACAATTAAGGATGTGTGCTTCAGTGGTTAGGGATGGAAATCCTTAAGGTAATTCGAAGTTTGTTTGTTTGTATTTTATCGAGAAAAGTGGAACTGTTTGTTTGTTTTTTCAAAATACCAAAGGCAAATGAACTCCAAATGAGCTGATTTGAGCGACGTTTTGTAATTCCATATTATTTGCTTTGCTGGGATAATCCTCGGCACGATTTACTCTGCAAACGCCAAGGCGTCGCATAAAATCTGCTGGGTGATTGGGAAGTTGGTATTGTGCATTTAAAGTTCCTGAAACTTCACAAAAGTTGTTTTTGTCTGGGCTGTATGTCTATTAAGTAACGTGTTTGTAAGTGTGGCTCTATCACATTCGGCAATGAATTTAATTGTGCCGCTAAGGAGTTTTTCGGATTATGACTGTCTGTGGGAACAGATTGACAATTATGCACTTTTCTGGTGCAGAGTCTAAAAATGTCTGAGTTTGTGTGATCCTGGGAAAAAGATGCAGTGAGTTCAAGGCACAGCTCAAGTCCACAGTAATTTCTAAGGTAGTCTTTCTCAGCGTTGGCAATATTAAGAAGTATAGACCTTACTTCCCAGAATTCTCCAGCCAGGGAATTCTGGGAGTCGAAATCCACATTTTTTTTTTTAAAAAAATAATATTTATTAAATTTCCAAAGATTAAAATACACAGTACGAAAAGAAACATAATACACACACACACAAAAAAAGCAAGAAAAAAAACACACACACACACAAATTAAGCTAGATGGAATTTTGATTGATAATTGGATATAAAAAAGAAGTAGAGTTTATTTGGAAATTAAGGTTTTGGTGATACAATAGACTGGTTTAGAATAAGATTTATTTATTTATTTATTTATTTATTTATTTATTTATTTATTTATTTATTTATTTATTTATTTATTTATTTATTTATTTATTTATTTATTTATTTATTGCGATTTATATGCTGCCTTTCTCCCTAGGGACTCAAGGCGGCTTACAAAATGACAACTTCAATACAAATCACAATACAATAGAAAATTAAAATCAGTAACCCAATTAAAAAACAATTTAAAATTATACCAGTGTACCCCCAAATGGATCAGTTTAATTGGCGGAATTTGTGCCAATAAGATGGTGGCGGAATAAGATGTTAGAATTTGTGTTAAAAAATTTTGTTTTGATCTTTAATTTTAAAAGATGTAATGGGGAAATTGGGAATAGAGCTTGTTAAAGGAATGTAAGCGATTGTACCTATTTATGACCGGATCAAGACTTTGTTCTTAAAAGATATATTTTATGTTTATATTTGGGAAAAAAAATATTTTTCAAAACAAAAACAAACATATCGAAATCTCAATAGTAATAACAACTTTTCTGCATCGCTACCTCTAATCTATTTAACCTCTTTACACAAATTCTACTTCTAAATATCTCCATCTTAAACTTACATCTTTATTTAAATTATCTTGATTTCTATTTACGATTCGATCTCGTAACAAAAACATCCCTTAAATTTTATGTTTACTCTCTAGCCATTAAAAAAAAAAAATCCATATTTTTTAGTTCTTAGTTCTTAGTAATTAGTTCTGTTTTTTTTAAATTTTGTATGTATGTATTTTATTGTTGGCTGTTCACCACCCTGAGTCCTTCGGGAAAAGGGCGGTATACAAATTAAATAAAAGTAAAAGTAAAAGTAAAGTAAAGTTGCCAAGATTGAGAGACACTGTTCCAGAATATTTTAATTCTGCAATTGAGCTGGAATTGTGCCGACCCCACAAATTCAGGTAGCAACTTAACTTTGGTTCAGGCCAGGAATCAGCAACCTGCAGCTCTGGAGCCAGATGTGGTTCTTTCACCCCTCTGCTGCGGCTCCCTGTCACTCAAAATATGCGTCACAACCGTCAAAGTGCGACACCTGCCAGTATGCGATTTATTGAGCTTTTCAACCCTCGGTAGGCCAACCATGGATAAATCCAAGAAAAGAAAAGTTTCAGAAGGAAACAGAACGTTTAATTCAACTACATATGCTAGTTTTGTGGCCGCTGAGGAAATAGTCAGGCACAGGAAGGGTTTTGTGGCTCCCGGTGTTTTCTTTTCTGTGGGAAATGGGTCCAAATGGCTCTTTGAGTGTTTAAGATTGCAGAGTCCTGTTCTAGGTGTCTAAGTCAATCCTAACTGGGTTTCTAAAAAAACCTGACATTAGCAATGATCATCTTGATCTCATGTATGGTATTGATATAATATAATAACCCTCCATTGGTTTGTGCATCTGTCTAACATTGTTAATTCTTCTTCTTTCTTTTTTTAAATAAAAAGAAGCAACAAGTTCAAATCTGGACTTGCTTGTCTCTTTTGTTTTTTCCTCTTTGGCTTCAGTTATTCGATGTTTTAGAACATCAATTAATCGTTTAAATGAAACGTCCGAAAGATATTTTGCATATTTCTATAGTGTTTTGTTGACTGAAATCCCACGAAGCAACAAGTGTCACTGGTTGAGATGTTCGGCTACAGAAATCGAATCCATGAAATAATACAGGTGTAATCGTGCTACAGGTAGTCATCGATTTACAGCCGTTTGCTTAGTGACCGTTCGAAGTTACGACGGAACTGAAAATAGTGATTTAGGACCGTTTTTCACACTTAGGACCATGGCGGCATCCCCGTGGTCATGTGATCAAAATTTCGGGCGCTTGGCAACTGGTTCATATTTATGACGTTTGTCCTGGGGTTACGTGATCCCTTTAGTGACCTTTTGACGAGCAAAGATCAATGGGGAAGCCGGATTCATTTAACGACCGGGTTACTAATTTCACAACTGCAGTGATTCATTTATCAACCGGGACGAGAAAGGTCATAAAACAGGGGAGCAAAGCTCACTGAATGACTGACCTGCATGGCAAGGGAATCTTGGGGCTCCTTTGGGGTCGTAAATCGAGGACTGCCTGTAATTTATGTTTCCCATCCTGTGGAGGGCATGGCATCGTGGCTCTGAGAGTTTCCTTCCATCTTTTCTGCTGGATCAACTTTCACACAGCCCTGAAGGAGATGCATTTTCGAATAAGAATATCTTGTTCCAGTTAGCGCAGTGGTGAGAAGACAGTATTGCAGGCAAACTCTGCTCTCTGCCTAGAGTTCGATCCTGACCGGCTCACGGTTGACTCAGCCTTTCACCCTTCCCGAGGTCGGTAAAATGAGGACTCAGATTGTTGGGGGCAATAGGCTGACTCTGTAAACCTCTTAGAGAGGACTGTAAAGCACTGTGAAGTGGTATATAAGTCTAAGGGCTATTGCCATTTTCTTTCTTTCTTTCTTTCTTTCTTTCTTTCTTTCTTTCTTTCTTTCTTTCCTTCCTTCCTTCCTTCCTTCCTTCCTTCCTTCCCTCCCTCCCTCCCTCCCTCCCTCCCAGTGGTGAGAATGCAGTATTGCAGGCAAACTCTGCCCACTGTCTGGAGTTCGATCATGACTAGCTCACAGTTGACTCAGCCTTCCACTCTTCCCGAGGTCGGTAAAATGAGGACTCAGATTGTTGGGGGCAATAGGCTGACTCTGTAAACGTCTTAGAGAGGACTGTAAAGCACTGTGAAGTGGTATATAAGTGCTATTGCCATTTTCCTTCCTTCCTTCCTTCCTTCCTTCCTTCCTTCCTTCCTTCCTTCCTTCCTTCCTTCCTTCCTTCCTTCCTTCCTTCCTTCCTTCCTTCTCTCCCTCCCTCCCTCCCTCCCATGGTGAGAATGCAGTATTGCAGGCAAACTCTGCCCACTGTCTGGAGTTCAATCCTAAGCGGCTCACGGTTGACTCAGCCTTCTATCCTTCCGAGGTCGGTTAAAAGAGGGTCCAGATTGTGGAGGGCCACAGGCTGACAGTGTAAACCGCCCAGAGAGTCCTGTAAAGCACTATAGTATATAAGTCTAAATGCTATTGCTCTCTAAGTTGCAAGATAAAATTAAGGAAAGGAGGAGAATCCTTCTATTCCCTCAAATCCTAACTTGGACTGCCATCTAGCATTGCCTGCTGGTAAGGCTGTCTCTTCCAAACCACCCTGGACCAGAGACTCATTCCGGAATCTCAATTCAACTGGAGTTGAATTTGGAGTTAAGAGTGGCTGCTTCGCGTTCAGAACTGATATGAGTTTAATAGAAAGAGAGTTGTAAGATTGCCCCAATCTATCTGTTGGAGAAAACCAGAATTTTCCCAAACTTGACTCCCTTCCTCCCCCATGTAAATACTGCCTGAGTACGTTTTCCTGAGGGATGCTGCGGCTCAGTGGCTAAGACGCTGAGCTTGTCGATCGAAAGGTCGGCAGTTCAGCAGTTCGAATCCCTAGTGCCGCGTAACGGGGTGAGCTCCCGTGACTTGTCCCAGCTTCCGCCAACCTAGCAGTTCGAAAGCACGTAAAAGATGCAAGTAGAAAAATAGGTACCACCTTTGGTGGGAAGGTAACAGTGTTCCGTGCGCCTTTGGCGTTGAGTCATGCTGGCCACATGACGACGGAGACGTCTTCGGACAGCGCTGGCTCTTCGGCTTTGAAACGGAGATGAGCACCGCGGGCAAACTCTACCCACAGCCACAGTTCAATTCTGTGCAGTTCAAGGTTGACTCAGCCTTCCATCCTTCCGAGGTGGGTAAAATGAGGACCCGGATTGTTTGGGGCAAATAGGCTGACTCTGTAAACTGCTTAGGGAGGGCTGTAAAACACCGTGAAGCAGTATATAAGTCTACGTGCTATTGCTAAGTCCTATTAAGAACATGCAGAATTGTAATTTTGGGGATTACGGTTGATTAGGAGGCGCAAATAAAAGCTCGTTTATTTTTGCATCATTGATTTAGCTAAATTGTAATCAGCCTATTTTGTTTTTTGAAACCTTGCTTTCCCTGTTTTATCTGCCTTTTGTTCTAGAGCTTCCATCACCTTCAATGTTAGGAAGCATCAGTTTGAGCTTTAGGCAGAAGTAAATATCTTTAGAACAGGAGTCAGCAACCTGCGGCTTTGGAGCCGCATGTGGCTCTTTTACCCCTCTGCTGTGGCTCCCTGTCACTCAAAATAGGCGTCACAACCGCCAATGTCCGACACCCACTGGCATGTGATTTATTGAGCTTTTCAACCCCCGGTAAATTCAACCATGGATAAGTCCAAGAAAAGAAAAGTTTCAGAAGAAAACAGACCATTTAATTCAACTACATATGCTAGTTTTGTGGCCTCTCAAGAAATAGTCAGGCACCGGAAGGGTTTTGTGGCTCCCGGTGTTTTCTTTTCTGTGGGAAACGGGTCCAAATGGCTCTTGGAGTGTTTAAGGTTGCAGACCCCTGCCTTAGAAAAAGCCACACTTTGAAATGCAGGACTGTCTCTTCGGATGAATTATCAGTGCCACTAGAGAGCACCACTGAGATGATTTCATTATGTTTTGCAAAACAAATAGCACGAGTGCCAGGAAAAGCAGCGGGTTGCTTTAAATCATGCAGATTAAACAATTTTGCATTTCTTGGCTTCTTTGGCAGACTGCGTTTACCCCGTTATTTGCTGTTTTTACATAAACGTAAATGATGTAAAGATTTGGTCTAAATATTTATACGAGTGAAACTGTTCTAAATTTTGTTCATGATTTGCATGAACTCTTTGCGCATGAACTCATGTTCATGTTCGCATGAACATTTGTACGGGAGCACCGTTTTCTTTTAAAAATTCAGCTTTAATCTAAGCGTGCAAGGAAATCCCTCTTGATTCAGCTCCTACTTTTCGTTTTTGAAATCTCTATTACCTTCTTCCTCCACCACTTAAAAAAAGAAGCGGAGATTCTCACCATTTTATACGAATTTTAAACTGTCTCCACTGTTTTTCCGGTAGGCCGTAGCTGCAGAGATTCTGCTGGCGTTGTGCAGCATTACACATGTGCTACCGATAGAAGAAAAAGGTGGTAGTTCAGAGTTGAACTGAGGGTCCTTGATGCTCTCTGAGCTTGATAGTTTTCTCGCATACGTTTCATTACCAAACTAGGCAACCTCATCAGTCCTAGAAGGGAGTAGGGTTTGCTCTCGGTTTATATGTAGTAGTTTGCCCTACCAGTGTTGGTGGGAGTGTTTTTGGTGGTTCCGAATGAACACTCCCACCAACACTGACAGGGCAAGCCAAGGTATATAAACAGAGAGCAAACAGCTCTCCCTCCTAGCACTGATAATGTTACCTAGTTGGGTCATGAAACGTCTGCAAAAAAACCCTCCAAGGTCAGAGAACATTAAGGGCCCCACAGCCCTCCTCCTCCTCCTCCTCCTCCTTCTCCACCTCCTCCTCCTCCTCCTCCTCTCCACAATTCCCACCTCCTTCTAGCACTGACGATGTTACCAAGTTGGGTCATGAAATGTCTGCAAGAAAATCACCAACCTCAAAGAACACAGTCCTCCTCCTCCTCCTCCTCCTCCTCCTCCTCCTCCTCCTCCTCCTCCTCCTCCTCCTCTCCACAATCCCCACCCACTTTTAGCACTGATAATGTTACCTAGTTGGGTCATGAAATGTCTGCAAGAAAATCACCAAGCTCAGAGAACATTAAGGGCCCCACAGCCCTCCTCCTCCTCCTCCTCCTCGTCTCCACAATTCCCACCTCCTTCTAGCACTGAGGATGTTACCTAGTTGGGTCATGAAACCCCCAAGCTCAGAGAGCATCAAAGACCTCACATTAACGCTCCTTCATGAGGCTCACGGATATTTTGGAAATTGCCTACGGCGTGTTCTATTTTGCTTTCCCGTCCATTCTTCCATTTGAGTCCCCCAAAAAACGCGTCTTCCTCGGACGAGACCGAGATGCGAAAAGGAGCATCGCCAAATAGGCCTTTTCCCGGAGCATCCCTCTGGTCCACGTGGAGAGATGCCTTCCGCGCTCAACTCAAATTACATTTGCGATCGAATATTAGCTCTCCCGGCTTGCCTTTTCGAAGCCCATTCACAGAGTAGTCAAGGAAACCAACGCTCTGTTTGAATAAAATCTCAGTTGACAAAACTGTGAAAAACGAGCGTCTGGCCGCCGCTTTGGTTTCCCTTCGGCAGTTTACATTTTTGGAAGCTCCTGTTTGGTTCCTGCTTTCGTCCCAACCAACTGCCAAAGCAGAGAATGAATATTGAGACGCAAGTTGAAAGAACAGATGCTGGGAGATTAATCTAAGTGACAGATTATCTGTGGCAACAAAGGGGTCAGATTGTATTCAAGGGACTATCGACGTAAACCCCCCAAGCCTGCCTTTGATGTCGATGATGTAAAAAACAGATGTCCTTGTTTGGCCAAGGCTGACAGCCAGGATATTAATTGCTGGTTATTAATTGTGTCGTTATTTGGATTGCAGAGGGGAATTAGAAATGGGATAGGAAATCAGACAACCCTGGCTCAGCCTTGCGGTGTTTGCACTCTTCATATTGCGAGAAAGTCCCGAGCATTCTGCTAAGTGGAAAGGATTATTTTTAATAATAAATAAATAAACCTAGTCGGGGAAAAGAAGACTGCGGATGATTGGAGGGTCCATTTCGGCATCGCTTGTGCTGGGTAAGCTTTGCCTAAAAATACATCCTCTGTGAACAAGCTTTTTTAAAAAGTTTTTTGGGTTTTGGTTTTATCCATTAATATCTTTTTCGAAAAATATAATTTGAAAATTTTTGGGGGGAACACGTGCCAAAGAAGATATCTGGGACAGCAGGGCGTTGGACTAGAAAACCTCCCAGGTCCCTACCAGCTGTTCTGTTCTGTTCTGTTCTGTTCTGTTCTGCTCTGCTCTGCTCTGCTCTGCTCTACTCTACTCTACTCTACTCTACTCTACTCTACTCTACTCTATTCATTCTTATTCTATTCTATTCTATTCTATTCTATTCTATTCTATTCTATTCTATTCTATTCTACTGTATTCATTCTTATCCTATCCTATCCTATCCTACCCTACCCTACCCTACCCTACCCTACCCTACCCTACCCTACCCTACCCTACCCTATTCTATTCTATTCTATTCTATTCTATTCTATTCTATTCTATTCATTCTTATCCTATCCTATCCTATCCTACCCTACCCTACCCTACCCTACCCTACCCTACCCTACCCTACCCTACCCTACCCTACCCTACCCTACCCTACTCTACTCTATTCTATTCTATTCTATTCTATTCTATTCTATTCTATTCTATTCTATTCTATTCTACTGTATTCATTCTTATCCTACCCTACCCTACCCTACCCTACCCTACCCTACCCTACCCTACCCTACCCTACCCTACCCTACCCTACCCTACTCTATTCTATTCTATTCTATTCTATTCTATTCTATTCTATTCTATTCTATTCTATTCTATTCATTCTTATCCTATCCTATCCTATCCTACCCTACCCTACCCTACCCTACCCTACCCTACCTACTCTACTCTATTCATTCTTATTCTATTCAAAATTGGTGAGTGAATCTGGTTTCCCACTTGACTTTGCTTGTTAGAAGGTCACAGAAATATCACAAAAAGGGGGACATTGCAATTGTCGTTAATACGAACCAGTTGCCAAGTATCTTTATTTTGATCCTATGACCACGGGAATCTGCAACGGTCGTAAATTGAAAAAGGAGCCTAACTTCATTACCTTTTTCAGTGCCGTTATAACTTCAAACGGTCATGAAACCCAACGGTTGGAAGTTGAGGACTAGCTGTACTGATTGCAGTCGAAAACAAAGGCAAACTCGGGATCCAAAAAGATCTTGACGAACTTGAACAATGGGCCCTCATTTCATTTCATTCATTTATTAGATTTCTATACCGCCCTACTCCCGAAGGACTCAGGGTGGTGCACAGCCAAACAATAAAAACACATACAATACAAAATTTAAAAAATAGAATTTTTTTTAAAAAAAAATAGACCCTATCCAACGAAATGAATTTTAATGTGGAGAAAAGCGACGTTTTACATTTAGGCAGAAAAAAATCAAAGATTTAAGTAGAGACCAGTGGTGAAATCCAATTTTTTTTTGCTACCGGTTCTGTGGGCATGCCTTGGTGGGCATGGCAGGGGGACGGATACTGCAAAATCCCCATTCCCTCCCCACTCTGGGACCAGTCAGAGGTGGTATTTACCAGTTCTCCAAACTATTCAAAATTCTCCGAACTGCTCAAAATTTCTGCTACTGGTTCTCCAGAACCTGTCAGAACCTGCTGGATTTCACCCCTGCTAGAGACTAAGCAAGAATGCCTACTGCAGATCCCCGGCGGCAATGACGGTTTGTAACTACACCACTGTTTCTGAGGTCCCCCCTTTTCCTCTTATTCGAAGGGGCAGTTTGCATAATGGGCAAGAGGCCTGAGGAAGTTTGAATTCTCACTCGCTTGCGAAGTCCACTTGGAGACCTTGGGAACAAGAGAGCGGATGACCTTGGGATGGTTGCCATCTCCTGGCCTTAAACGTATCAAGTGGCTTTTGGGTTAGCGAATACGCTAAGAAGCTTTCAGAGCGGGGTGATAAATTGAGTGGCATGACATTGGTACATGATACGTCTGCGGCACAATGTGTTCTAGGAAGCTGAGTCCAGAGAATGAGATCCTGATAAACCCTCTTACAGTAGGTGAGAACATCCGATCGGCAGAAAAGGTTTGCCTCTCCAGGCTTGGTTCTTGTAGGGTCTCTTAGTTAAAAAAAAAAAAAAAAAAGATACAGATCACAGATTAACAGAGTTGGAAGGGATTTTGTAGGTCATCTAGTCCAACCCCCCACCCAAGCAGGAGACCCTTCACCATTTCTGACAAATGCAGTCCAATCTCTTCTTGAAAGCCTCCAGTGATGAAGCTCCCACAACTTCCAAAGGCAACTTCTGTTCCATGGGTTGATTGTTCTCACTGTCAGAAAATTCCTCCTTATTTCCAGGTTGAATTTCTCCTTGATCAGTTTCCATCCATTATTCCTTGTCAGCCTTCGGGTGCTTTGGAGAATAGCTTGACCCCCTTCCTCCTCTCTGTGGTAGCCCCTCAAATATTGGAAGACGGCTATCCTGTCTCCCCTGGTCCTTCTCTTCACTAGACTAGCCATGCCCAGTTCTTGCAACTGTTCTTCATGTTTTAGTCTCCAGGCCTTTGATAATCTTAGATAGATTCAGATTAACAGAGTTGGAAGGGATCTTGTAGGTCATCTAGTCCAACCCCCCACCCAAGCAAGAGACCCTACACCATTTCTGATAAATGGCAGTCCAGTCTCTTCTTGGAAGCTTCCAGTGATGAAGCTCCCACAACTTCCGAAGGCAACTTCTGTTCCATGGGTTGATTGTTCTCGCTGTCAGAAATTTTCTCCTTATTTCCAGGTTGAATCTCTCCTTGATTAGTTCCCATCCATTATTGTTTGGCCTTCAGGTGCTTTGAAAAACAGCTTGACCCCTTCCTCTCTGGGGCAGCCCCTCAAATATTGGAAGACTGATATCCTGTCTCCCCTGGTCCTTCTCTTCACTAGACTAGCCATGCCCAGTTCCTGCAACCGTTCATCGTCTGATTGATTAATTGATTATTAAAATTTATATGCCGCCCTTCTCCCGTGGGACTCGGGGCGGCTCACACAATAAAAACATCAATCATCAATAAATACGAAAACCAATCCAATTAAAATCCCCAAAATTAAAAGCCTCGTAACCGATCAGGGAATTTATTTATTTATTTATTTATTTTATTAAATTTCTATACCTCCCTTCTCCCGAAGGACTCAGGGTGGTGAACAGCCACAAGATAAAACACATAAGTACAAAAATTTAAAATAGATTAAAAACGAATTAAATAATTTGGCTGAATTTAAAATACCCCATGATTTAAAACAAATTAAAATTTACACTTAAAAGGGGAGAAGATTTAGGCCAGATTTAGGCCAATTTGCTGAAAAAGCCACGTCTTCAGGCCAGCGTGGAAAGTGCGGAGATCGGGAGCCGTCCGGAGCTCGGTGGGTAACCCATTCCAGAGGGTCGGTGCGGCTACAGAGAACACCCTCATCCTGGGGGTCGCCAGCCGACATTGTCTGGCCGACGGTACCCAGACAATGGTTTTAGCCTCCAGTCCCCTAATCATCCTGGTTGCTCTTCTCTTCACTCTTTCTAGAGTCTCAACATCTTTTTTATAGTGTGGTCAGAAAAAAAGTGAGCCGTCCGGCATTTTTCTTGGAGGCATCGCAAGCTAGAAGAGATTCGTTTTCAATTTAACTTAACTGCAAAGTTATTTCCCAAGTAGCTCCCTGTTGAAGGAAGAACTTCAAAGGGAAATGGCCCGTGCGTATAGAATATATATTTTGATTTTGGAAATTTTTCTCTTATGGCCCCTCTGCTGAGGTTATGGGCAATCAAGCTCTTAAAAGAAAAGAAAAAAAAAATGGGAAGCAATCTCTATATGTAATATCTCTTTATTACAAAATAAGTTTACCACAGGGACGGAAAGCTGTCGGTCTCTTTTCCTAAGTCTGCGATTCCAGGGGATTTCAAAATGTGTCGGAAACACATCTCCTTATTAGCTTTTTCTACAGCAAGGAAATGAAACCCTCTGGAATATAGTTTTCAGGGCTTAACGCATTAAACATTTGTGCAAGGAAAGAGCTGTGCCAAAGGGGATATTTTTTTTGTTCCAGAAACGCATTAAGGGTTGATTCACAACCTTGCACTGTGACTACATCTGCTTTTCAAAGTGCGTAGTTTATTCCAGAGGTGTGACAATTCTGAAGATGTTACAACTGCGGAGGGAAGAGGCAAAAATTCAAATGCACACCTTTTTTCCCTACCAGGTGAGGGAAGGTCAATTGAAAAAGGAATTATTATTTTTTTAAAAAAAGAAAGCGATCAAAGGTTCTTCTCCAACTTAGTTTTGATTTACATCTGTAAAAACGGGAAGTTCCTGACTTACAACCATTCGTTTAGTGACGGCTTGAAATTGCCGAAAGTGGCGCAGAGCTGAAGAAGCTTCTTGGATGAGAAGCGAAACGTCTTCAGAGAAAAACCAGGAAGTCCAGTTCTCGAAAAAGCACCTCAGAACCGCACTGAAGAAGGTGACTTGTGACCATTTTTCACACATATGACCTTTGCAGCATCGTCAAAATTTGGCTGCTCAAGAATAAATCAGAGAAGTGTTGGAAGTGTCATCAGACCCCGGGATCATATTACCATATGTGGTGGACATGCGTAGAAGCAAGGAGATATTGGACTAAGGTACACATGTGGTTGGAAAAAATGATAAAGAGACATATTGACTTTAAACCAGAGATATTTTTATTAGGGATCTTACCAGAGACGTTTAATAAAGAATTGCAATATTTAATTGTGAATGTTTTAACAGCAGCTAGAATTGTATTTGCTAAAAATTGGAAAGGAGAGAAGATATTAACTGCTGAAGAAATTATTAAGAAAATGTTAGATTGTGCTGAAATGAGTAAATTGACATTTGAAATAAGAGAACAGGAAGATAAAATATTATATGATATAGGATTTATTTTATCAATGGATAGAAAATAAAACATGGAGATGAAACATGATATATGAAATGAAATTAAGATTAAATGTGTAAAAATTTGGTTTTTTTAAGGGAAAAGAAACATGTGTCATATATTGATATCTTGAAGATTTTGGGAGCACGAAAGGATTTTAACCGACCAAAACACTGTCTGTAATTGTTTTAAAGGATGATGTTTTTATGTTGTTTTTGTTTGAAAATAAAAAAAAAATGATTTTTTGGTGGGGCATTGGTGGGTCAGAACCGGTTCGGTGACGTCATATCGTCACCGCTACCGGCTTGGCCGAACCGGGCCGAACTGGGAGGAACCCACCACTGATTTGGTGTACCTCTGAAAGCTCAAAGTAAAAGTCAGAGTAAAACTGTAGTTTATTGGGACTTGCGTTCTATAGAAACACACTTAACAATACATTTTGAATTATATCAATGTCTTTCCGTTCATTCCTTTTATGTATCGCCTCCTAAGTCAGCCTCACTGAATTCATTCTCGTGGGGTTTAATTATGCATATTGTCAGGAAGCCATCTTTTGCATTGGGCCTTCAGACTGCTGTGGGAAACTGGGAGGGAGGATTGTATGGAGCTGGGGAGATATGTAGTCATAATAACATTCCTTTCTCTGGGAGTCAAGGACATCCTGCCCTGCACTTGGAGGATTGTGACTGGGAGGAATCTGCAGTTGGGACAGTGCTTTGATTGGACCACGTGATGGACATGTGGGTGCTGGGCAGGGATTTGAACTTTCCTTTGGGTGGGGAAAACCAGGAAGCTTTCAAATTCGGTTTTGTTGTGGCCCGTCAGCAGCCTCAAGAGTAAGGCTTGGGGCTAATTGGCCACTCCCTTAGCCTATTTAAGGAGGAACGCCGACTGAAGCAATTTGTAGGGAACAACTTTAATTCATTCTCCTTCGCGTCTGGATTCTCTGCAAATTGCTTCTGGGCTTTCTGCCAACCTTAGTAAGATTGCAATTACTTTATCTTTGGTTTCTCGTAGGCTGCTAAGAAAGTTTATTAATAGCCTTTGTTTGGAAGAGACTGAGTTATTTTAGTAAATTTAAGTTTGGTACAGACTTTGTATGTGCTGTGTTCTTTGGGGTCCATAGCTGGATGTGCCAATATGACACCTCTAATAAAATTGAATTTTGAGGAACTTCAAACCTCGGCGTCTTCTTTTGTTACTTGGAACCCTGACAATATATTGGATTGCGACTTTCGTGTTTATTTATTAAACTCTTATCTCGCCTTTATGGTTTGGGATTATTGACTTTTGATAGGTGAGGGTTCTCTTAGGTAGATATTTTCACCGAACAGGAGGAAAGTGCTGGTGGAAGGTACAATATTGTGTGTACACTGGGCCCCCTGTGATTAATGACATAGGTAAAAACTATTTGCAAGGATGGGAGACGGATGAGGCTTCTGCGATCCCTAAACAGTTCGAAAATAATTGGTTTAAAAAAAAAAGAAAAACCTCTGGGAAACAATTACTGGAATTGCCATATAGCTTTTATTATAAATATTGTAAACGATGCTGTCTGGATGGATACATCAATTCTGATTTATTGCAGAGACTGGGTGAAATTCCCAGAGTCTGGGTTTCAAAATGGGTATATCTGCCTCTCTTCGGTCTGTTTACTTTCCCCCAAAGTACATTTCTACAAACAAGTCTTAAACTGCACTTCAGCTCCTTTCTTTGCTAATTACGCTGGTGAGAATGTCTGATCAAAGTCGATATGAAAGAGAAAGCAAAAAATTTTTTTTAAAAAGGAAGGCAATTACAATGCGATTAAACAAAACTTCTGCTCGGCAGAGATTTTACAGGCCGCCCTTATTCCGACTCCTAATTCACACCTCGTTTCTTTGCTCGTGACACATAAGACATATATCCAGATTAGGCACATTACAGGCTCAGGTTGTCCTTCCTGCAAAGTTGTGGTTTTCGCGAATCGTGGTTTGACATATTGCTGAACCCAGTGGTGGGATTCAAATAATTTAACAACTGGTTCTGTGCCCTAATGACTGGCTGGGTGGGCGTGGCCATGGTAGGCATGGCCAGGGGGTGTGACAGACAGCACTCGGCCTCCTGCGCCTCCCTGGGAGCAAAAACAGGCCACGGGGGAGGGGCGCCACACCCATGCCCCTTTTGGGCCTAGTAGGCCTCCCTGCAGCCTCCTGGGAGCAAAAATGGGGTGTGGGGAGACGCACCGCTCCCCCCGTGCCCCATTTTGGGCCTAATAGGCCTCCCTGCAACCTCCTGGGAGCAAAAACTGGGCGCATGGGGACTCCTGGAAGGGGCGGGGTGGGGAAGGGAGGGGCAGAGCCAGTCAGCAATTTAACAACTGGTTCGCACGAACTAACACGAACCGGCTGAATCCCACCACTGGCTGAACTCCAAATAAACAAACCACGTTATGGCTTACCAACATACCGTCTCCCTCCTTCTCTCTCTCTCTCTCTCTTTCAAATAATCTCTTCTTAAAGTAGAATCGTTTAAATATTATTTATAGGCATGGAACGGTTTTCTGACCCGCCGTCATTTGCATAAATGCTTGGTTGTGGAATCAGCGTCTGTGGGTAGGACGGCGCTTCCTGGATATTTGCATAAATAGGTGGAAAAAGCTCAGAGAAAACTGAGGGCTTTCGTTTATGAAAATAAACAGGTTGGGATCCTGATCTGTCTCTCTTAACAAAATAGAATTGAGGTCCTCACGGTTTCCGCCAGGCAAACCAGAAAAAGTGAGCGGCTATACAGGAAGTCCTCAATTTAGAAGCATTCATTTGTATGAAATGGTGTAGGGTCTCGGAAATCCGGGCGCCAGTTGTAGTCGTATGTCGAGGACTCGATAATATGGGACTGCTACACCCTCAAAGATGCAACGTGAGGGAACTGTAGCGTTCCGCAGCGCCTGTGCCAATTTTCACTTGGAGGCGACGGTTGTTTTTGTGGTCGCAATTCAAGGACTTCCCCTGTCCTAGCAGGAGCCTCAAGGTTTCAGTCCCAGCAGGGCATTTCTTGAAGTCTGTTTACTCTGCTTTTGGAAGCAGAATCGATGGAAGCTTCCGGAGTCCAGGAAGTTGAAGACTTGTCAATTCTATTCCTGCTAAGCTTCTGTTTAGGGCACCAGCCCAAATTCCTTCGGGTCTAATTTCCTTGCTAAAATCTTGCCCTGCTTCTATCTCTGCATGAATGTCTTGTTTGTGCAATCATCTCTCTAGGAGTCGGAACAAAACAGAACAGAGTGGGAAGGGACCTTGTGGGTCATCTAGTCCAACCCCCCCCCCCCCCGGCCAAAGCAGGAGACCTGACACCATTTCTGACAGGTCTATTTCCAAAGGCAAAACAGCGCTTAAGATGGAAAGCAGAAGGCCTCTTGTCCTACGCTTGATAGGACGCTTAATGGCCAGTCCAGGTTGTCCTCGACTTATGACCACAGTCATTGGTGGGTTTCAAAATTTTTTACTACGGTTCTGTGGGTGTGGCATGGAAGGAGTGGTATGACTTGGTGGGCGTGGCTTGATGGATGTGGCAGGGGGAGGATACTGTAAAATCTCCATTCCCACCTCACTCCAGGGGAAGGATACTGTAAAATCACCATTCCCTCCCCAATCCAGGGGAAGGTTACTGCAAAATCCCCATTTCCTCCCGATCAGCTGGGATTTGAGAGGCAAGAGAATAGATGGGGGTGGGCCCAGTCAGAATTTTTACTACCGGTTCTCCGAACTACTCAAAATTTCCGCTACCGGTTCTCCAGAACTGGTCAGAACCTGCTGAAACCCACTTTTGGTCGTAAGTATGAAAAATGGTCATAAGTCACTTCTTTCAGCACTGTTGTTGCTGAGTTGCAAATGTGGCAGTCGTAAAATGGAACGAAACTCGCTGAACAAATTTCTCACTCAGCAACATAAATGCCGGGTTCGAATTGTAGTCTCAAGTTGTAAATGGTAAATCTGAAATGAACTCCTGTAAAACAGGAATAAGCACTACCTCACAGCACACAGGTTGTCCTTGACTTCCAACTATCTATTTCGTGTCCGTTCAATGTTATCACGGCACTGGGGAAAAAAAGATAAAGATGACTTTCAACCAGTCCTCGGACTTATGACTGCCGCAGTGTCCCCATGGTCACGTGAGCAAAATTCGGGCGCTTGGTGTGATTGACAGTTGCGGTATCCCACCCGGTTTCCAACAAGCTAAGGCAATGGGGAAAGCCTACCGATCGCATGATTCTCTTAACTGCTGCCGTTTCGGTCAACAACTGTGGCACGAAAGGGTGATAAAATTGTATGCGACTGATTTAACGACAGCCTCACTTAGCAACGGAAATTCTGCTCCCAATTCTGGTCATAAAGAGGAGGGCTACCTACAATTAGGTTGGTGATGCGTCAGCCGGCATCTATTTCTTCTCCGTAATGTTGGCATTGCTCCGTGTCTCAACCAAAAACACATGTCCAAATCATGATAAATAGAATAGAATAGAATAGAATAGAATAACAGAGTTGGAAGGGACCTTGAAGGTCTTCTAGTCCAACCCCCTGCTTAGGCAGGAAACCCTACACCACCTCAGACAAATGGTTATCCAACATCTTCTTAAAAACTTCCAGTGTTGGAGCATTCACAACTTCTGCAGGCAAGTTGGTCCACTTATTAATTGTTCTAACTGTCAGGAAATTCCTTCTTAGTTCTAGATTGCTTCTCTCCTTCATTAGTTTCCACCCATTGCTTCTTGTCCTGCTTTGGAGAATAGCTTGACTCCCTCTTCTTTGTAGCAGACCCTAGTCCGAGAAGGCTCAATGTATCATCTTATGAGCTTCTTGGCATCTCTTGATTGACATGCCTAAGAAGACTCTCACCCAAGACTCTCACCTCCTTGTAGGACAGTAAGACAAGCAGAACTTCAGCTTTTGGGTTCTAATGCGGGAACTTCATCTGGGTCCTCCTTGGTCAAGAGTGTGGGGAGACGGTCGATACAAGTCGCCTGTCTTCTTCTCACTCTCTCCAAAACCTCTCTTAGCTGAACAATAGAGAAACTTCTTCCCTCTTGAATCGATCCTTACCACATTTGGGACCTTGGTTAGGTCTTCTCCAGCTGTTCCATCCCATGGAACAGAAGAGACGACCTGAAAAAAAAATGCCATTTTGGGTGGTGGGCTTCAAAAATTTTAGCAAGGGTTTTTTGCCCAGTTACAGGGTGGGTGTAGCCATGGTGGGTGTGGCTTAGTTGGCCTCCTGAACCATGGCAGGGGGAGGGGGCGTTTTTGCCCTTCCTGGCCACCGGAGGCTTTCCTTGAGTCTCCTGGAGGACGAAAGCGGCCTCCCCAGGCTCCAGAGGCCCTCTGGAGGCGGGAAATGGGCCCGTTTCCGGCCTTCCTCAACTTCTGGTAGGCCTGTTTTTCGCCCTCCTGAAACCACCACGTGCGCCCTGCACATACTTGCATCCAAAACGGGCCACGTTGGGATTTCTGGGAGGGGTGGGAGGGGAGGGGCCATCCAGGAGTGGGATTTGGGGGTCCTCCGAACTGCACAGAATTTTAGCTAGAGGTTCTCCCGAACCCCTGCGAACCCCCACCCCTGAGCCCAGCCCAACATTTAGAAAACTCTGCTAGGATGCCTCGCGCAATCTTGACCCCGCTCTCCGAGGTTCATGGAAACGCAAAAACGTTGACTCCCTCTTCTCCATCCATTTTGCCTGTCATGGCTGGTCAGAAACAGGCTGAGCTCGAAAGGGTACGAGGGAGTCATCTGCTCCACTTGTGGCTTGTCCCAACTTACGTTCTTCGAGTCCTTCACTCAAGGACTTGGGCGATCCTTGATCCTCTCTAGTCAAACGTGGCGGGAAGGATAAATCTAGTCCCACTGACGTTTATTTGTTGTTTGTTTTGACTCCTTCCTCCTTTGACCCACCATCTGTGGCTTTCAAGGAGACGCGAGAAAGAACTCAAATGTCATTGGATAAGGCTCAGGGTCATCTCGTGGCCTTCCTTCTTCTACCGAGTGGGGCATCTAGCCAGCCAAGGGGCTGAGACGGACGGGGCATCCGGCCAATGGTTTTGTCGGGAAGGCTTGCTTCCCACCCCCCTTTCCCCCCACCCCCAAACCTACACCATGGCTGATTGGCGTAACAGCAGCATGCTTGGTAACCGAGACTTTTGTCACTTGGACTTCAGAGCGTGTGGCTACATTTGCAGCAGCTGTCTGAGCTCATCAGCCTGGGGCAGGAGCCCCCTCCCACCTCTTCTCCTCCTTTGCTGATTTTATCATCTATCACTGCTTCCTTCCTTCCTCCCTCCCTCCCTCCCCTCCCTCGCTCTCTGTTTTCTTTTCTTTCCTTCCAACCTCCCTTCCCCAACGCAGCTCCTCCACGATTCTCATTCCGTCCCTCCAGGACGCACCCCAATGAGAGTTTCTCGGGAGCCGTCCATCAGCTCTGCACACACACAGGCGAGGAAAGAGCGCTGCGGAGGAGAGGGAAGAGAGAAAGAGGCACCAACAGGCAACCTGATTTCTGGTCCTCGGTGAGAAACCGGGGGGGCTGCTCCGGTTAGAGCCAGGTGTGAGGTTTGGGAAAGTTGTGCCTTGGAGTTCCTGGACTTGGCTGGGAAGTCAGGAAAACAATAAATTCTTGCAGCCGGCCTTCTCCATGGACGGGAGGGCTTCCTCGGTTCAATGAGACCACCTGAGGAATATGGAAGACAAAGGCAGCATCGCAACTCCCACAACCCAGACGGGAATAAGGTGAGTTTTTGCTCTTCAGTTTCTTTGGAGATCTAGAAGTGAGGGCTCCTAGAAGAAAGAAAGAAGACAGAAGGTCTAATGAAGGAAGGAGTGGAAGAGACCCAGGACTCCATGCCGGCAGCCAAGATGAGCGAGATGCTTCAGCTGCCCTCCTTGCAAGTGTCAGAGCCTCAGGTGAAGGAGGAGGAGGGCCATGCCTGGTCCAGTTCCTCCACCCCGACTTTGCGCCGAAGGCGCTTCAGGTTGCGCCGTGTCAGGAACGCCGAAGAGCAGAATCCAGAAGCCGCATCTTCCTCCTCCTCGAAGGAGTTCCTTCAGCTCCCCTCCATCGAAATCACGCCCTCCAGCGATGAAGACGCCCCTTGGTCCAACTGTTCCACGCCGAGCGCCTCTCCCCGGCGTAAGCGCTTCCTCCTTCGGAAGTGGTTGAACGTGAGGGAGAAGAAAGAATGCAGTGAGAGCAGGTAGGTGGACCTCCATGTGTTCCCCCTCCGTCCTTTTCATGGTTTCCATGACTAGGTTTCCATGACATGACATGACATGACATGACATGGTTTCCATGACATTCCACCTGACTAGGTGGCTCAGTGGCTAAAGACACCGAGCTTGTCGATCAGAAAGGTCGGCAGTTCGGCGGTTCGAATCCCTAGCGTGAACAGGGGGTTGGACTAGATGACCTCCAAGGTCCCTTCCAACTCCGTTACTGTTACGTTCTCCAACAACGTTCCTTCAGGGAGATGAAACGGGGCATAAGTCCACATGTCCACCACCATGTTTAGGTCTCCCTCTCCTGGTTAATCTGGATCCATCTGAGGCCTCTTTGGTTTTCTTTTCGTGGTCTCATTTCGCACCCAGGACAGGTGGTCCTCGACTTACGACCACAATAGAAGCCCCACATTTCTGCGGCTCTGCGAGACATTCGTTAAGCGAGTTTTGCTCCATGTCGCGACCTTTCTTGCCATGGTGGTTGTTAAGTGAGTCACCGCCGTGGATAAGTTAGTAACCCGGTTGTTGAGTGAATCTGGCTTTCTCCTTGGGGACGTTGCTTGTCAGAAGGTCACTAAAAGGGGACCATGTGACCCTGGGATACCGTAACAGTCATAAATATGAAACAGTTGTTGAGCGTCTGAATTTGGATCACGCAACAACAGAGAGCCTGCAACGGTTGTTAAGTGTGAAAAAGTTACCTTTTTGTCAGTGCTGTTGTAACTTTCAATGGTCACTAAATGAACCGTTCTAAGTCGAGGACTACCTGTAGATAAATTCTTGCTTTCTAAGATCTTTAGAAAGTTTCAGAGGAAAACTGAGGGAAATTACCTTATAAGCAATATTTGCTGAAATAAGATATCGTGAATTATGTGAGGGATTTGCTCACATTTGAAAGAAGGTATCCGATTCATAGCATGTGAACGTTTCTATACAGGTAGTCCCCAACTTACGACAGATCGTTTAATGACCGTTCAAAGTTACGACGTCACTGAAAAAAAAGGGACTTATGACCGTTTTTCACACTTACCACCACTGCGGCAACCTTGTTGTAAGTCACGTGATCACAATTAAGACGCTTGGGAACCGATTCACATTTATGACCGTTGTTGTGGTGTCCGGGGGGAGGGGTGTCCCATGATCCCCCTTTCCGATCTTCTGACAAGCCAAGTCAATGGGAAAGCCAGATTCACTTAACAACCGGGTTACTCATTTAATAACTGCAATGATTCACTTAACAAACTGCGGCAAGAAAACGGGGCTAAATTCGTTTAACGAATGTTTCGCTTGGCGACAAAGTGTTGGGCTCAGTTGTGGTCGTAACTCGAGGACTGCCCTACAAAACTTGGAGTTCTTCAAATACAGTTTTGCAAATAACTTCTTAAAATTTGGTGAGGCCCTTTGTGTTTGTATTGGCTTAGTGTAAATGAGACACACACATTTCTCTCTGTGGTTGTGTAGATGGACAGGCCTACACGTGGGAATGTCAGCGTGTCATATCCAAGGTGTATTTTGTATACGCTTGAGTACTTTTTACATAAACGATGGTTATTAGAACAGGATGATGCATCCATAGATCGTCTTGTCAATAACAGTTTTCAGCCTTCAGAAGCAGGGGTGAAATCCAGCGGGTTCTGATGGGTTCTAGCGAACCGGTAGCGGAAATTTTGAGCAGTTCGGAGAACCAGCAAATACCACCTCTGGCTGGCCCCAGAGTGGGGTGGGAATGGGGATTTTGCAATATCCTTCGCGTGGAGTGGGGTGGAATGGAGATTTTGCAATATCCTTCCCCTGGAGTGGGGTAGGAATGGAGATTTTGCAGTATCCTTCCCCCTGGAGTGGGGTGGGAATGAGGATTTTGCAATATCCTTCCCCCAGGAGTGGGGTAGGAATGGGGATTTTGCAGTATCCTTCCCCTGGAGTGGGGTAGGAATGGAGATTTTGCAGTATCCTTCCCCCTGGAGTGGGGTGGGAATGAGGATTTTGCAATATCCTTCCCCTGGAGTGAGGTAGGAATGGAGATTTTGCAGTATCCTTCGCGTGGAGTGGGGTGAGAATGGAGATTTTGCAATATCCTTCCCCTGGAGTGGGGTAGGAATGGAGATTTTGCAGTATCCTTCCCCTGGAGTGAGGAGGGAATGGAGATTTTGCAGCATCCTTCCCCTGGAGTGGAGTGGGAATGGGGCTTTTGCAGTATCCTTCCCTCGGTAAGCTCACCAAGCCACACCAAGCCCACCAAGCCACACCCACCAAGCCACACCAAGCCACGCCCACAGAACCGGTAGTAAAAAAAATTGGATTTCACCACCGCTACAGAACATAGATGAAATAATTTCTGTTTTTTAATCTGGACAGAAAATCGCTAATTCAAGGAAGAAATTCTCAGGTAATTCAGAGCCAGCCAGTGTTGGCGATCAGTTTAGTCCAATGCTTTAGTCCTCCTTGTTCCAAAAATTACAATCAATTTTTAACTCTGGGTAGCTTGTATATTAAGTAAAAATCAGTGACTAAACAATTCAAGCCTCAAAGTTACTTGCTGAAGAAGTAACTTTTACACGCTTCTACCACCGATCAGGATGGCTTCCCTGGAAGACATGTTGACAATAAATCTCTCAATTGAATCAAGTTCTTGGTTGATTAATTTGCTTCCTTCTAATTGACATTACAATTTCACCGAAGCTAAAAACTGGGCACTTTTCTGAGGATATTTAACCACGATTCCCTTAATAGCCTTCACTGCCACCAAAAACGAATCTCATCGATTCTAATTCCGTAGTCAATTAATGATATCCAAGCGACTTAATTTTATATATTTTTCTCTGCCCTCTGCCTCTTTTTCTCCTCTTTTTTTCCCCTCCATCATGCCTTTCCCAGTCAAGATCTTTTGGCTGGACCTTAAGTCCCGTGGGGAGGTTTCAAATTTTTTTACTACTGGTTCTGTGGGTGTGGCTTAGTGGACGTGGCGTGGCTTGGCGGGCGTGGCAGGGGAAGGATACTGTAAAATCTCCATTCCCTCCCCAATCCAGGGGAAGGTTACTGCAAAATCCCCATTTCCTCCCGATCAGCTGGGGCTTGGGAGGCAGAGAATAGATGGGGGCGGGGCCAGTCAGAATTTTTACTACTCTGAACTACTCAAAATTTCCGCTACCGGTTCTCCAGAACTGGTCAGAACCTGCTGAATCCCACCTCTGTTTAAGTCACATGTATCACAGTTAGCATGAATATCTGGATCCCACTAATCGAAGACTTTTTTTTTAGCTTTGGGAAGGTCAGTTGGGTTATTTACCATATTTTTCGGAGTATAAGACGCACCTTAGTTTTTGGGGAGGAAAATAAGAAAAAAGCTGATTGGTGAGTGGATCGGCTTCCCGGAATACCCCCAATCAGCTGTTCCCAGAGGTGAATTTTAGCAACAGGTTCCTTGGTGGTGAGCTCTGTGCCTTGCTTTTTTTTCCTGCCTCTGAAACTTCTGAAACTCTGTTTCAGAAAAAAAAAAAAATTCCTGCCTCTAAAAGCCTCCGAAACAGCTTCAGAAAAAAAAGCCTCTGCAGCTCTGTTTGGAGGCCTTTTTTCTGAAGCTCTGTTTGGGGGCTTCTTTTCTGAAGCTTCATTTCTGATGCTTTTTTCAGCCTCTGAAACCTCCTTTTGAGAAGCCAAGTGGGGCTACATTCGGAGTATAAGGCACACCCAGATTTTTCACCCTCTTTTTTGGGGGGGAAAAGGTGCGTATTATACTCTGAAAAATACGGTATTTTTCATTATGTTTTAGCCATCCGGGCTAAAATCCTTTTTTTTTCTTTTTTAAATAACAAACCTGAGATTATGCTTTTCTCTCAGTTCAGCAGCTCGTGGCAATAAACAACACATGGTAGGGAGGCTGGTAATGTGTCATATAGCGTCAAAAGGGCGAGAGAGCAATGTGGACGCTTAGAAATGTTCTTGTGGTAGGAGATATTGGAAGAGCACCAGAATTGTCTCGATTAACAGAAAGACAGAGTTGGAAGGGACTATTTAGAGGTCTTCTAGTCCAACCCGTTGCTCAAGCAAGAAACCCACACCCTATGCCCGTGATGGTGAACCTATGGCATGTGTACCATGGATGGCACACGGAGTCATATCTGTGGGCACACAAGCGTTGCCCTAACTCAGCTCCAGCGCGAATGCGCACGCTGGCCAGCAGATTTTCAGGCCTTCCAGGCCCACCAGAAGTCGGGAAACGGGCTGTTTCCGGCCTCTGGGGGGCCTCCAGAATGTGTGTGTGTGGAAAAGGCCGTTTTCACCCTCCCCAGGCTCCTAGAAAGCCACTGGAGCCTGGGGAGGCTGAAAAATGGGCCTACTGGGTCCACCTGCTCTTCTGGTCTTCCGGGCGCCAGAAAATGGCCTTAAAATGGCCTGAAAAATGGCCAAAAAAACAGACCGTTTCCCAAGCCCTTTTCTGGGCCATTTTCAGGTCATTTTGGGGCTGTTTTCAGGACATTTTTGGGCTGTTATTTGGACCATTTTAGGCCACTTTTTGGGCTGTTTTCAGGCCGTTTTTTGGGCCGTTTTCAGGCCGTTTTTCGGGCCATTTTCAGGCCATTTTTGGGCTGTTTTTTGGACCATTTTTAGGCCAATTTTTGGGCTGTTTTCAGGCCATTTTGGGGCTGTTTTTTGGACCATTTTAGGCCAATTTTTGGGCTGTTTTCAGGCCATTTTTGGGCTGTTTTTTGGACCATTTTTAGGCTACTTTTTGGGCTGTTTTCAGGCCATTTTTTGGGCTGTTTTCAGGCCGTTTTTGGGCTGTTTTTTGGACCATTTTTAGGCCACTTTTTGGGTTGTTTTCAGGCCGTTTTTTGGGCCGTTTTCAGGCCATTTTGGGGCTGTTTTTTGGACCATTTTTAGGCCAATTTTTGGCTGTTTTCAGGCTGTTTTGGGGCTGTTTTTTGGACCATTTTAGGCTAATTTTTGGCCTGTTTTCAGGCTGTTTTGTGAGCCAAAAAACAGCCTGAAAACGGCCTGAAAAATGGCCAAAAAACAGGCATGCGTGCGCTGGACTGCTGGTCTTTGGGTTTCCGGTCCTCCAGCACATGCACATGCACACATGCACAGACATACATGCGCGTTCTGATTTGGGCACTCAGTGCCGAAAAGGTTCACCATCTCAGATATAGGGTTTCCTGCCTAAGCAGGGGGTAGGACTAGACGATCTCCAAGGTCCCTTCCGACTCTGTTATTCTATTCTATTTCAGAGAAACGATTGTCCAGTCTCTTCTTTAAAACCTCCAGTGGTGGAGCACCCAGAATTTCTGGAGGCAACCCAACCCACCGATCAATTATATTCAAAATATTTAGAATAGAACAGAGGTCGAAGGGACCTTGGAGGTCTTCTAGTCCTACCCCATGCTCAAACAGGAGACCCTACACCATTTCAGACAAGCGGCCGTCCAGTTTCTTTTTAACAACCTCCAGTGATGAAGCACCCAGGGGTGGGCTGCTGGGGGGTTCTCAAGGGTTCGGGAGAACCTCTAGCTAAGATTCTGTGCAGTTCAGAGCACCCCCAAATTCCACTCTTGGCTGGTCCCGCCCATCCTGCCCCGCCCCTCCCAGGAGTCCCCAAGCGGCCCATTTTGGATGCAGGTAAGTGCAGGGCACGCATGGAGGCTCGGGGAGGGCGAAAAACAGGCGTACTGGAAGTTCGGGAAGTCCGTTTCCGGCCTCCAGAGGTCCTCCAGAGCCTGGGGAGGCCATTTTTACTGTCCCACAGGCTCGAGGAAAGCCTCTGGAGCCTGGGGAGGGCAGAAATGCCCCACCATGGTGCAGGAGGCCGACTAGACCACGCCCACCATGGCCATGCCAAACCCAGCAATCGGGCAGAGAACCGCTTGCTAAAATTTTTGAAGTACCCATCTGGCTGGAACAAACCTTTGTCATTTACTCCAGCCCTTTCTGTCTAACAGAAGCTGTTCAGATGCCTTCAAGAAGCCCAGAGCAGTATCTGAAAGGAAATGTTATTTTCCTCCTGTTGTGTCTATCATCTCCTCTTTAGAAGTATGAGAGCACGGACGATTACGTGTATCAGAATGTTGTGCAACTGTCTTAACAGTTTCTTCTCGGTCAACAAGGCTTCGGGTCCTCCTTTTCCTCGCGGGTTGATTTATATTTTTGAAACGGCATTCGGAAAAAAGGTTAAGGCAAGGAGGCATGGATTAGCGAGTATTAGCATACCAAGACCAGTGTGCTGCTTGGGCTCTTCCAAATTCCTTCTGTTGTAGCGTTGGAAAATAAACACGTTGGACTTTTAACATGAAATTCCTGCTGGGTTCATTCTTGATGCATGAAGTTGCTAGTTTCTCAGGCGGTCTGATGGAGAAAGGAACCCATTCACCCCTGGTTATGCTAAACCAGATGAATCACTACAGTGAGAAGGAAGCAGGGTGGATAAAAATCCATGATTTTTTTAAAAAAAATCGGATTTTTTAAATTTAAATCGGATTTTTTTGATTTTTATCGAATTTATTTTAATACTTTTGGGGTAAAAATCTATCGTAAGATACTTTTCTATTTAAGATACATAAATAATGTAGTTTATTCATCATGAAATGGAGCTTAGCTATGTAGCATGAGGCTGTATATTCTGCAACACTGGGACTATCGGTGAGTCAACAGCGGGTCAAAGGAGTAGCAGAGATGACAGTTGCTCTTTAAAAGTTATGATTTAAATCGAGTTGATTTAAATCAAGCCTTTTTACTAGTGATTTAAATCATGATTTAAATCATGATTTAAATCGACTCAATTTAAATCAAATCCACCTTGGAAGGAAGTGACATGAACGGAAAGAGAACTGAAGAGTAACAGAATAACTGAGTTGGAAGGGATCTTTGGAGATCTTCTAGTCCAACCCCCTGCTCAGGCAGGAAACCCTATACCATTTCAGACAAATGTTTATCCAACATCTTCTTAAAAAATTCCAGTGTTGGAGCATTTACAACTTCTGGAGGCAAGTTGTTCCATTGATTAATTGTTCTAACTGTCAGGAAATTTCTCCTTAGTTCTAAGTTGCTTCTCTCCTTGATTAGTTTCCACCCATTGCTTCTTGTCCTCCCTTCAGATGCTTTGGAGAATAGCTTGACTCCCTCTTCTTTGGGGCAGCTCCTGAGATATTGGAACACTGCTATCATGTCTCCCCTAGTCCTTCTTTTCATAAGACTAGACATACCCAGTTCCTGCAACCGTTCTTCGTATGTTTTAGCCTCCAGTCCCCTAATCATCTTCGTTGCTCTTCTCTGCACTCTTTCTAGAGTCTCAACATCTTTTTTATGTCGTAAAAAACAGACCAATAGTTATCCAATCTCTTCTTAAAAACCTTCAGTGTTGAAACATCCACAACTTCTGGAGGCAACCCACCCCGCTGATTAATTATATTCAGAATATTTAGAATAGAATAGAGCTGGAAGGGATCTTGGAGGTCTTCGAGTCCAACCCCCTGCTCAGGCATGAAACCCTATACCCAGGAGTGGGCTTCAAAAATTTTAGCAAGGGGTTCTCTGCCTTGTTGCTGGGTGGGCGTGGCCATGGTGGTTGTGGCCATGGTGGGTGTGGCCTAGTCAGCCTCCTGCATCACGGCAGCTGGAGTGGGCTGTTTGTCCTCCCTGGGCTCCAGAGGCTTTCCTCGAGCCTCCGGGAGGGCAAAAACAGCCTCCCCAAGCTCTGGAGGCCTTCTGGAGGCCAGAAACAGGCCACTTTTCAGCCTTCCTGAACTTCTGGTAAGCCCGTTTTTGACCCTCCCTGAGCCCTGAACTTACCTGCATCCAAAACAGGCCACCTGGGGATTCTGGGAGGGGAGGGGTGGGAGAGGCCAGCCAGGAGTGGGATTTAGGGGTTCTCCCGAACCCCTGTGAACCCCCTGCCTATACCATTTCAGACAAATAGTTGTCCAATCTCTTCTTAAAAACCTCCAGTGTTGGAGCATCCACAACTTCTGGTGGGAAATCGTTCCTCTAATTAATTGTTCTAACTGTCAGGAAATTTCTCCTTAGTTCTAGGTTGGTCCTCTCCTTGATTCCATCCATTGCTCCTTCTCCTGCCTTCAGATGCTTTGGAGAATAGGTTGACTCCCTCTAGGCACAGCTAGATGGGTTTGACTGAAAGACCATCTATTCAAGACACGTCAGTCAATCATATCAATAATAGCGTATTTATGGGAGTTGCAGACCAGGAGGACATCAAATATGAGGAATGCTGTTTTAGACCTCCAAGGCATGGAATATCTAAATCAATATTTCTCAACCTTGGCAACTTTTAAGATGGGTGGACTTCAATTCGCAGAATGCTGGCTGGGGAATTCTGGGGGTTGAAGTCCACATATCTGTTCTGTCCCCGTCCCACACACGCACCCCCACAGACGGCCTGGAGTTAATAAGCCACACGACAAAATCTTTGAAGATAAAGCTGGCAGCAACCCAGTGGTTAGCTGCCAATTCAGACTTTACTCACATAAAACAAAGATTAGACTGCAAGCATTCCGATAAAACAGGCAAAGTTTTAACAATACAAGGATTAGTCCAAATGCAGTCCGACAAGGCAGGCAGAAGTCCAGTAACGCAGATCATGGATTATTTCCAGTTTTTGCTCATCACAAACTGAACCACCCACATTTATACCCTGTGGGGTATGGTCCAGTGACTCAGCTAATCTCTGGCACGCCTTCCCCTCTGCTGCGCACGCTTCTCCCTGCGCCTCTGCCAAGGGTCCAGCCAGCATTTATCTTCTTCGTCGCTGTCCACCTGTGGCTGCGGGGACGTGCTTGGCTCTGGGCCTATCTCTTGGCCTTCGGTGTCCTCCGGAGGCATTGCCAGAGAGGAGGGTCCTGGAGAGGGAGGCCTTGCCAACTCCTCTCCCTCACTCTCAGAGTCTGCATCTGTCGATAGCCCAGGCTCAGGCAACGGAGCCACAACAATATCCTAAAGTTGAGGATTGGGAAGATTGACAAACACTGGTTTAAACAGTGCTCCATTGATGCAGAACAGAATGGGACAATTATTGTGGTATTTCTTCATTTCATTGGCTAGCATTGGACTCTTGTGGCCTTTAGCAGCTCTGGATCGAGGTGTGGGGAATTGCGTTTGTGTGCGTAGAGGTGGCGGACATGCTGAGACCCTATTTATCGCTGTACTTCTGAAAATAAAATATGTTTCTTTTAGCACTCTGAAGGCATGCTGGCGGTGAGACAGGAAATGAATGACGGTTGAAAAGGAATCGGGTTGAATTTTCATCCATTTTCTAAAAAATTAAAAAAAAAATCCCAACTCTTCCCATCATTCACAGCCCTTCATTGTACTAAGCTATAGTTGGTTTTGCCATGGTTTGTTTATTGGCTGTGTTTATACAAAACACTCAAAGACACAACTTCATGGCTTCGTGTCCTTATTTCCAGGTTGAATCTCTCCTTGGTCAGTTTCCATCCATTGGAATGATCCTAGGCGCCGGGAGTTTGCAAGGCAAACTTAAATTAATTCAAAGGGAGTTAATAATTAGACACACTTCACATGATCACCTGCCAGGGGGCATCGCTGGAGTAGCAATCCAAGTCATTGTGATGCATTGCGAAATTTAAACACATTTTACAGTGGATTATTTTCAGGCTCAGAAGGATTTATATTGTTTTATTTATTCCCCTAGCATGATATGATTGCTCATTTAGTATCCTATGACTATCACTAAGTGCTGTATCTGAACGTATTTTTTTATGTACACTGAGAGCGTATGCACCAAAGACAAATTCCTTGTGTGTCCAATCACACTTGGCCAATAAAGAATTCTATTCTATTCTATTCTATTCTATTCTATTCTATTCTATTCTATTCGATTCGATTCGATTCGATTCGATTCGATTCGATTCGATTCGATTCTACTCTACTCTTTATTCCAATATTCTATTCTATTCTATTCTATTCTATTCTATTCTTTCCTTCCGTCGCGAGCTGAAGACGTGGCACTTCCGCCAATTAAACTGATCCGTTTGGGGGTACACTGGTATAATTTTAAATCGTTTTGTAATTGGGTTACTGATTTTAATTTGGTATTGTATTGTGATTTGTATTGAAGTTGTCATTTTGTAAGCCGCCTTGAGTCCCTAGGGAGAAAGGCGGCATATAAATAGCAACAAATAAATAAATAAATAAATAAATAAATAAATAAATAAATAAATAAATATTCTATTCTATTCTATTCTACTCTACTCTACTCTTCATTCCAATATTCTATTCTATTCTATTCTATTCTATTCTATTCTATTCTATTCTATTCTATTCTATTCTATTCTACTCTACTCTACTCTACTCTACTCTTCATTCCAATATTCTATTCTATTCTATTCTATTCTATTCTATTCTATTCTATTCTATTCTATTCTATTCTATTCTATTCTAAAAGGAAATTCACAACACTACGCTTCTCGGGTACATTAATTCTTCTGAGACCTCTTAAATAAAAAAAATAATAAATTTACCTCGGAGGGAATTATATTCTTTCCCTGCCACTGGTACCGAACAAAAGACAACTTCTTGCAAGAATAATTGACAAGACCTCGGGGAAGAGATCAAGGTAGTTAAAAAAAAAAGAGAGAGACTATTTCAGTGTTCTGTCTCATCGTGTCGTCTCTTACAATACATCACGTCTCGTTGTTTCTTATTTTCGGAGAGCATCACCCACCCAGTAGCTTCTAATGAAAAGAAGCCGAGGTCTGAGTCTGCACGCTACGTTTTCAGAATTTCACAATCGGAATAATTCGAAGGCTTCGGTGTTGAGTTGTTAATTAACTTGCAGTGGAAAAGAGAGAGAGAGAGAGAGAGAGAATGGCTTATTCCAGGGAGGGGGAGCTAATTTGGAAGGCAGAAAGGTCATTGTACATAAAACATCTGGATGCAAGTTGTACACATCACAATCCTACCTTTAACCTAGACAGATGTTCCTTTAGATAAGCCCTTCTGTTTATGATTGAACAGAAGAGAATACCAATAGCCTTTAGACTTATATACTGCTTCACAGTGCTTTACAGCCCTCTCTAAGAAGATTACAGTGTCAGCATATTGCCCCCAACAATCTGGGTCCTCATTTTAGTGACCGAGGAAGGATGGAAGGCTGTCAACCTTGGGCTGGTCAGGATTGAACTGCTGACAATCGGCATCCTAACCACTGTGCCACCACGGCCCTTCCTTCCTTCCTTCCTTCCTTCCTTCCTTCCTTCCTTCCTTCCTTCCTTCTTCCTTCCTTCCTTCCTTCCCACTTAGCAATAGCCCTTAGACTTATATACCGCTTCACAGTGCTTTTACAGCCCTTTCTAAGCGGTTTACAGAGTCCGCATATTTGCCCCCAACAATCTGGGTCCTCAAAAGAGCCTGGATAGCTCAACAGACAGAGCTCTGTAATTTAACAGCAGCTGTCTGCAATTACTGTAAGTTCGAATCTCGCCAGGCTCAAGGTTGATTCAGCCTTCCATCCTTTCTAAGGTAGGTTAAACGAGGACCCAGTTTGTGGGGGCAATAAGCTGACTTTGTATAAATATACAAAAGTATGAAGGCTATTGCTTAGCGAATTGTAAGCTGCCCTGAGTCTCTGGAGAAGGGCGGCATATAAATCTCCTTGCTCGTGCATGCACCTTCCATACATGCAAACGGCCTCCAAAACATGGCTAAATGGGACGGCATTACGTCAAGAGTGGGTGGGCGGGGCTTGCCGCAGTCGCCTATATCGATTTGCCCGAACTGGACAGTACCAGCTGAATCTCAGCACTGCCTTACCATTTGAGACAAATGGTTGTCCAATCTCTTCCCGAAAATCTCCAGTGATGGAGCACCCACAAGTTGTCGTTCCGCCGATTAATTGTTCTCGCCGTCAGGAAATGTATTCCTTAGTTCTAGGTTGGTTCTCTCTTTGATTGTCATTGATTGATTGTTCCCCAGAAGAAACACGGAATAGCCGTTCTCTCTGGCTTGCAACTTACCAACTCCATCATAAATCTGTTTTTGTAACCTGAAAATGAAAAAAAACAAAACCCCTGGGAATGGAGGTTTTTTGTCCTGAATTAGCAAGATTGTCTTCATCAACTTTGCAAAGCCTAAAGTAATTTCTGTTGCAGTTCTTCCTGGAACAGAACTTTTAAAAATTTCTTAGGCCATGGAACTTGTTAACTAAAACAATACGTTCCCAAAACTGATAGAAAATGAAATTTTGAGTGAATGGGGATGGTTTTGTTTTGTTTTTTGCCCTTGTCGCTCACAATCCTATGGGACGCAATGGCTCAGTGGCTAAGATGCTGAGCTTGTCGATCGAAAGGTCGGCAGTTCAGCGGTTCGAATCCCTAGCGCCGTGTAACAGGGTGAGCTCCCGTTACTTGTCCCAGCTTCTGCCAACCTAGCAGTTCGAAAGCACGTAAAAAATGCAAGTAGAAAAATAGGGACCACCTTTGGTGGGAAGGGAACAGCGTTCTGTGTGCCTTTGGCATTGAGTCATGCCAGCCACATGACCACAGAGACGTCTTCGGACAGCGTTGGCTCTTCGGCTTTGAAACGGAGATGAGCACTGCCCCCTAGAGTCGGGAACGACTAGCACATATGTGCAAGAGGAATCTTTACCTTTACCTTTAAGTATCTTTTTAAAGTTTGGTGAGGCCCTTTGTGTTTGGACTGCCTTCTTGTAAAGGACAGTTACATATTTCTACCTGTGGGTATGCAAATGTGCATGCATGCACGTGGGAATGTGAGTGTATCATATACAAGGTGTATTTTGTATATTTGGCTCTGATTGCATCTTTCTGAAAGACTTAAGTTGGTAATATTAACTTTTTTTTTTAAAGGTCTAACAGAGAGAAACGCATTTTCTCCAGTAGTCTATTAGGAGCAATTATTAGCCTATTAGGAGCAATTATTAGCCTATTAGAAGCAATTAATACGAAGCACTCATTTAGGTTCTTCGATACACATGGCCTGAAGTCAGCCGGGGTCCAAGAAAAAAAAAAACCTCCTAGCAAATTCACACAATAGCATTATAGACAGATTTGCAGTCTCCAAAAAGCTGTCATGGAATATGAGTATAATTTCTCATCTCGTGTGGAGAACGTTTCATGCATCTGTAATTGAATTGCCGTAGAAAGTGCTTTTTGGGGTTTGATGGGGCTAATTATTTCCCTCCTTTGTGGTTCTCTACCGCTATACCCACCGGAAGTTAGAACGGGTATGCAGAGGAAATAAATAACATCTAAGTGTCTTTAAATATTCCAGTTGGGAGAAATGATTCTTCCAGAGAGTCATGTATTCTTAAAAATATGCAAAAATACCAGGAATGATATTGGTTGAAAAGAATTGGTCGTTCAGAGCTTTCTAACTGCCAATAAAATCTTTATGGGCTAAAACATATTTCAAGCTAGACGGGAGGTAATTTACGGTTTTCTCATTCTCATCACGTTCAAGCAGTGGTGAAATCCAAATTTTTTTTTTTTACTACTGATTCTGTGGGCGTGGCTTGGTGGGAGTGGTGTGGCTTGGTGGGCATGGCAGGGGAAGGATACTGCAAAATCTCCATTCCCACCCCACTCCTGGGATAAGGATATTGCAAAGTCTCCATTCCCACCCCACTCCAGGGGAAGGATACTGCAAAATCTCTATTCCCTCCCCACTCCTGAGGGAAAGATATTGCAAAATCCCCATTCCCACCCCACTCCAGGGGAAGGATACTGCAAAATCTCCATTCCCACCCCTCTCCAGGGCAAGGATACTGCAAAATCCCCATTCCCTCCCCACTCCTGGAGGAAGGATATTGCAAAACCTCCATTCCCACCCCCACTCTGGGGCCAGCCAGAGGTGGTATTTGCCGGTTCTCCGAACTGCTCAAAATTTCCGCTACCGGTTCTGCAGAACCTGTCAGAACCTGCTGGATTTCACCCCTGCGTTCAAGGAACCAGATCTCCAAAAAAGAGAATCGCAATGAGAGTTGACATAGCCATAAGGATAATGGTTTTGTGTATGGATGGTGTGTGTGTGAGTGTGTGAGAAGGAGAAGGTTTGTTTATGTCTTGAACTTCTGCTTTCTCAAATATAGCAATAGATTACAGATTAATAGAGTTGGAAGGGATCTTGTAGGTCATCTAGTCCAACCCCTCGCCCAATCGCTTACAAAAGCGATTGTAAGACACTGAAAAGGATATGATTTCAGCCACAGTATTCCAAAATCACACTTGGCTTAATTTGTGTTGGTGTTTGCCTTGGTGGAATGAATGTATCAGGTGCGAAAAATCAGGGCCACACTTTAAGTGCCAATTAGTCCTCGAGTTATGACCACAATTGAGCCCAAAATTTACATTGCTAAGCGCAACGTTGGTCAAGTGAGTTTTGTCCCCGTTTTACGTCCTTTCTTGCCGCTGTTGTTAAGTGAATCACTGCAGAGGATAAGTTAGTAACCTGGTTGTTAAGTGAATCTGGCTTCCCCCTTGACTTTGCTTGTTCAGAAGGTCGCAAAAAGGGATCACATGATCCTGGGATATAAACCAGTTTGCCGAGCATCTGAATTCTGATCACGTGACCATGGGGATGTTGCGAAGGTCACGACTGGGAAAAATGGTATTGCTGTGTTGTTTGACATTACACGCATGTGTGGATGGCACACAAGCAAATTGCTGTGATGTTTGACATCACACACGTGTGGACGGTGCGTGCGAGCGAATTGCCGTGTTGTTTGACATCACACACATGTGTGCACGGCACACGTGAGCAAATTGCCATGTTGTTTGACATCGCATACATGTGTGGACGGCGCGCGTGAGAGAATTGCTGTGTTGTTTGATGTCGCGCACATGTGCAGATGGCACGTGCGAGCAAATTGCCGTGTTTTATGATGCCACACACATGCACGGATGGCTCACACACACGTTTCCGGTGCTGGGCGAACTGGTTGTAACAGTATGTGAAGCCCACATCTGGTTACGCCACATCACCGTAGGTCAAACAAGACTTCGTTATGCCGAAGGACGCTGTTTCTAATGTCGTTTCTACCCGCGAATACTGGAATCTTAGTTTTCTTAAGAAAGAGATAGCGGCTAGGGGAAAATCCCCGCCGATCAACAATGATTGTGGCTTGGCTAGGAGTAGGGAGGGCTTTGAAACTGAGAGACCAAGCAAAGCTCATCACTTCTTCACAATAAGGAAGGACTTATCTTATCTTCACCTGACTTCCAGAAAGCTAATCCTGCGGAAGGAGGGAGGGAGGGAGGGAGGGGCGAGAACAGGCTATTATTCAGTAGCATTTTGTCCAGTCACCTGAATGACCTTTGAACCTGAATGACTTTTGAATTGTGCCTGTTCAGCATCAAGCCAAGAATGACCCCAAGGAAAGTCTGACCGGGAAGGTTTAATCGTTAAATGGAGCAGGTTAATTTTTACTCCTGCGGGTTTTTTGCAAACTGCGGTTCCTTACGGTCATGTCCAGAACATTGAGCGGTCAGCCAAGGAGGAGAATGGGCTACTCTGGCCACCAAGCTGAGATTGACTCCGAGGAGTAAATCACAGTTCAATGGGGTGGAATTTAGTCTCTGCTAGGCCTGGGTCAAATCCTAGAGTTCTTGCACGGCGTTGATTCTGCTGGGACTTGACCGATGAGGTAAGAATCCTTTGCGAACTCTTCCTTGCAAAAAAAAATATGCCGGTTCTGCTTTAAGATCAGATCAGATTAACAGAGTTGGAAGGGACCTTGTAGGTCATCTAGTCCAACCCCCTCCCTACTCGATTTCTGACAGAGGACAATCCAGTCTCTTCTTGAAAGAGATGAAACTCCCACAACGTCCAAAGGCAACTTCTGTTCCACTTGGCTGATTGCTCTATCAGAAAATATCTCCCTATTTCCTTCTGACCAGGTTGACTCTCTCCTTTTTAAAATTTTACATAAAGTTTTTATTTTATTTTATAACTTATAAAAATTCCATTATTAGTTAAACAGTGTGTTTGTCTGGGTAGAAATATTTTTAGGAAATAATCATCAAAGTGTTTCCAACAATATTTATTACATTAATATTCATTGTATCGTAATGATAATATTAAGATTTGCTTATCCATTTTAACAAGCTTTTTTTTTCATTGTTCCTTTTCTTATAGTTTGTTTGTTTGTTTGTTTGTTTGTTTGTTTGTTTGTTTGTTTATTGGTTTGATTTATATGCCGCCCTCCTCCGGAGACTCAGGGCGGCTTACAATACATTAAGCAATAGCCTTCATACTTTTGTATATACCTGCTTAGTAGGGCTTTTGGCCCCCCCAAGCGGTTTTCTTTTTTATACAAAGTCATCTTATTGCCCCCACAATCCGGGTCCTCATTTTATCTACCTCAAAAGGATGGAAGGATGAGTCAACCTTGAGCCTGGTGAGATTTGAACTCGCAGTAATTGCAGGCAGCTGGCAGCTAAGTGCTATTTTAACAGCACTTTAGTCGGCTGCGCCACCAAGGCTCATTCTATATTTCTAACTTCTGTCAGGTTGAATCTCTCCTTGTTCAGTTTATCTCTCTTTATCGGAAGCAAAGGAAGAAATTTTGCATTTGAAAAGGGAGAAAAAAGGGGACAGGAAATCTGTACAGCATAATTGACGAGGCAATGAACTGGAAGCACAGAGGCAGATCAAGAATAAGCATTTAATATATATATATATATATATACATATCTGCTTTTTGTGTATTGTGGAACAGATTCCAACACCAACCCTTAAGAGTATGTGCTTCCCGCTCTGCAATGCAATCTTTGCTTTCTGAAGATTAGCAAGGCCAAAGTGGGTGAAAGTGATTACAAGATTACAACCGATTTATTTGCAGAAGGCTAAACAAAAAAAAGTAGGGATGCGATGGCTCAGTGGCTAAGATGCTGAGCTTGTCAGTCGAAAGGTTGGCAGTTCAGAGGTTCGAATTCCTAGTGCCGCGTAACGGGGTGAGCTCCTGTTCCATGTCCCAGCTTCTGCCAACCTAGCAGTTCAAAAGCAGGCAAAAAATGCAAGTAGAAAAATAGGGACCACCTTTGGTGGGAAGGGAACAGCGTTCCGTGCGCCTTTGGCATTTAATCATGCCGGCCACATGACCACGGAGACGTCTTCGGACAGCGCTGGCTCTTCGGCTTTGACACGGAGATGAGCACCGCCTCCTAGAGTCGGGAACAACTAGCACATATGTGCAAGGGGAACCTTTGCCTTTACCTTAAACAACAAAACCACAAAACACCAGCCTTCTGGAGACCAACTTCTTGTCTGTGATGGTAACCGGATATGCTGAGGAGGAATATCAGAATTTCACTGTCTTCATTGCTGCTCTCTGGGGATGTAGAAGGTCCATGAATGACTGCCAAAACATGGAGCTGTTGATAGAATAGATCCCGTTTCAAAATTTCTCCAGCTGCCTACATGCATTATTGAAATGCATTGAACTTCCTCTAGTCACCCACCGCTGAAAAGTCCCTTCATAGAAGGGCTGGGGGATTCTGGGAGTTGAAGTCCACCCATTGTCAGCGTCCCAGCACTGACATATATAAGGAGAGGAGAAGCTTGAATTTTTGCCTACTTAAGTCCTTTGAAGATTCTGTCTCCTGGGAGATGGGAGGGGGAGACATTCCTGTGATCTGACGGAGAAGGGATGAGGAAAGTGGCTTGGAAGATAGCCAATGAGACGCAGAGAATTGGGGATCGGAAAGGGAGGGATTGGGGGGGGCAAAGGTCAGTACTGACCGCGAAAGAGCCAGGGACAGATCACTATGCTCAATAAAATTTCCTCAAAGATCGGCAGTTTGGAAATTCATTTATTTTGAGATAGCATCGAAACCTGACACCCATCTTCAAGCTTCCAAGGTTGAGAAACACTGCCCTAGACCATTTCAATCAATCAATCAATCAATCAATCAATCAATCAATCAAAGAGCCTTGGTAGTACAGTGGTCTAAGGCACCCTGTTATTAAACTGGTTATTAAGACCTGCTGCCTGCAATTACTGCAGGTTCGAATCTCGCCAGGCTCAAGGTTGACTCAGCCTTCCATCCTTTCTAAGGTAGGTGAAATGAGGACCCAGTTTGTGGGGGCAATAAGCTGACTTTGTATAAATATACAAAAAGGATGAAGGCTATTGCTTAGCGCATTGTAAGCCGCCCTGAGTCTCCGAAGAAGGGCGGCATATAAATCTAAATAAAAAAAAAAATCAATCAATCAGAATAGAGGTGGAAGGGACCTTGGAGGTCTTCTAGTCCAACCCCCTGCTCAAGCATGAGACTCTGTATCAGTTGGCTGTCCAGTCTTTTCTTAAAAACCTCCAGTGATGAAATCCCTAAAACTTCTGAAGGCAAACCATTTCCACCGGTTAATAGCCTTTGGCGTTAGGAAATTTCTCCTTAAAATTATTGTAGGGGTCAGTGTGAATTAACTGTTCCAACAAGAGATAAAACAGAAGCAAGCACCTCCAACTCGGAAGCCCAAATCAGAGCCGTTTCTTGCCCGTCCCAAGAGATCTCTATAAATAGCATCGGCCAACCAATAGAAAATAACCCACAAGAGTGGATTCCCGAGCAACAGAATCCCAGCTAATTGTGTAATAATGACCGCAGGGAGCTTCAAAATCACAAGCCACTTGGCCTCATATGTCCTCTTTCTTAGCGCCACGCGGTATTTGCCACAGCTGCAAAAGGAAACGGTGACATCTCCTGGATGGAGGAGGCAATGTCTCCACCGGATTTCTCTCCGGCTCGGTTTTTCGGAAGGGCATTGCAATGAATTCCTCGGGTTCTCCATCCAGACTTCAGAGCATCAGGAGTAGAAGTCTCACCGCCTTCCCCCTGGGCTCTGGGGAGTCCAGGAAAAAAAGTCAGACGTCAAAAAAACAACAAAAAAAAACCCCTGGTATATCTACAGCATTATGGGCTGATGCTTGTATAAAAGTCTGTAGAGATTCTCCGTCTTGCAGGTCATGGTTGTCCCAAAGGTGCTTTTTTTCAGGAGGCAACTGGGCTTTCTTGTTTTTTCTTTTGAAGACGTTTCGCTTCTCATCTGAGAAGCTTCTTCAGCTCTGTCGGGATAGTGGGGAATGGAAGGATTTATATTCCGTGCAGACGGCTGGTCATTTGCATCCTTTTTAGAGGGTCCTTGAAGCACGAAAGAGGAATGGATTTCCAGAGGAAAAAAAACTGCAGACTACAGGTATCATTAGCACCGCTCAGGTGACCCTGAGGACACAGATAAACCTCCAAGTGCTTCAAGGACCCTCTAAAAGGATGCAAATGACCAGCTGTCTGCAAGGAGTATCAATCCTTCCATTCCCCACTATCCTAGTCAGAGCTGAAGAAGCTTCTTGGATGCGAAGCAAAACGTCTTCAAAAGAAAAAACAAGGAAGTCCAGTAGCCTCGTGAAAAAAAGCACCTTTGGGACATGATGGTTGTATAATTTTTGGAAATGTTTGTGGTTCTGTAGTAAGAAATTCACAACCCATGCTAAATGACGGTTTAGAATATTGTTGAAATAGGACATCACATATCTGTTTACAGATATTACTGATTTATCTTCCTTCCTTCCTTCCTTCCTTCCTTCCTTCCTTCCTTCCTTCCTTCCTTCCTTCCTTCCTTCCTCTTTCTCCCTTCCTCACTCTCTCTCTCTCTCCTTCCTTCCTTCCTTCCTTCCTTCCTTCCTTCCTCTTTCTCCCTTCCTCATTCTCTTTCTCCCTTCCTCTCTCTCTCTCTCTCTCTCCTTCCTTCCTTCCTTCCTTTCTTCCTTCCTCTTTCTCCCTTCCTCACTCTCTTTCTCCCTTCCTCTCTCTCTCTCTCCTTCCTTCCTTCCTTCCTTCCTTTTTCTCCCTTCCTCACTCTCTTTCACCCTTCCTCTCTCTCTCTCTCCTTCCTTCCTTCCTTCCTTCCTTCCTTCCTTCCTTCCTTCCTTCCTTCCTTCCTTCCTTCTTTCGAAGTCAGGGAAATCAGACTTGTAGGATGTAGGATGGCTTGGCCTAGATGGAGAGCTATGAAATTGTGGCCTTTCAGATGGGGCTGAACTACAACTCCCAGCGTTCCTCCCCACCAAGCTGACGTGAGCTTCTGGGAATTGTAGTTGCAACCTCTAGAATCTCCCCTCCCCTCCCCCCTCCGAGTTTCCTATCCCTGCAGTGGAGAAAATGCAGATGTGAATAATTCTTGAGTTGTGTGATTTTGATGCTGGTTAAAAAATACATCGTAAAAAGCTAAATCACCTTTGGCGAGACTGGAAGCATCCATCAACCGGGTTTATATCTTGATAAGATGATTTTGATGCCAGCGGGTGCTGTCATTCAGAGATGGTTTGAAGGCTAATTTTCCAGATTATGCGAGAAACCGGATACTCCCTTTAGGACTACAGCTTCCATTTCGGAATAGACATTCAATCTGAAGTATTTTAATCTGGTGATATTTTAAGCCCGAGGATATGTCGCAGTATGGCTTGAAGGATAGTTTCTGATTTTTATTTTTAGTCCTGTTTCCCATCATTTCCTTGCTTTAACGGTGTTATGTTTATTTATTTATACCTGTTTTATTAGATTTTTTGGAAGGCTGCCATCCTCCCAAATGGCTCTGGGCATAGTTAAAAAGAAAGGTTTGGCATTTAAAGAATGGGGCAGAGGGAAGGGGCATAATATTGTTGGGGTCCTAATAAAAATTGAGGAATGTATTGCAAAAAAAAAAAATATGTATTACATTTGGAAAACAAGACATCTGTATTGAATACACGCATAGGAAGTCTGTTTTCTTTCTTTTTTAATCTAAAAGAGATGCGTTCAGATTTTGCAACTCTAAAACTTGTGGATTTGAACAACCAGAATTCCCCAGCCAGGATGACTGGATGGGGAATTCTGGGAGTTGAAGTCCACAAGTCTTAAAGTGGCCAAGGTTGGACACCACTGATCAGTATTGTAAGAAAGAAGAATAAATTTGGTTATCACTTTTAAAGTGCTCCATGGCTTAGGACCTGGTTATCTACGGGACCGCCTGCTACCACCAATAGCCTCCTACCAGCCAGTACGCTCCCATAGAAAGGGGCTCCTCCGGGTGCCATCGGCCAAACCACGTCGACTGGCGGCCCACAGGGGGGGGAGCCTTCTCTGTGGGGGCACCTACGATCTGGAACGAGCTCCCCCCGGAGATACGGAGGATCCCGGATCTGCGCACCTTCCGTCACGCGCTTAAGACTTTTTTTATTTCATCAAACTGGCCTGGCCTAAATCTTCTCCCCTTTTTAAACAAAAATTTCAATTTGGTTTTAAATTATGGGGTATTTTTAAATTTGTTCAGCCAAATTATTTAATTCGTTTTTATTCTATTTTAAATTTTTGTATTTATGTGTTTTACTCCGTGGCTGTTCACCGCCCTGAGTCCTTCGGGAGTAGGGCGGTATAGAAATTTAATAAAATAAAAATAAATAAATAAATAAAATAAATACATTCAAGTAAGATTTCGGGAAATCTCTTCCTTACTGTCTGTTAAAATCAAAACTAAGGGGAAAAAAAAAATAAGAGAACAAGGACATGCCACTTATAAATGAGCATGATTAAGCTTTCATTTGTATGTGCAACCAATTGGTTTAACTATTCGTTTAAGAGTCACTCCCTTTGTCTCTCATATTTTGCTTGTTTCTACAGCAGCCAACACAGCAATCATGAGGATGAACCCTCCCGATTTCTGAGCCCGGGACTACGTGATGACAGGTAAGTAACTGGAAGAAAAGATTAATTGATGGGTTGAATAATGCACAATTTTTCCCAACCTGGTAACCTCGGACACATCAAGATTCTTTCCATTCTGGTCCAGGAAAGACCAGCAGAGAGTAACATCTGTTTTCTTGTGGAGTTTCTCTCCAGCCTTGGAGATCTGAATACAAAGCCTGTTTGCAGCCCAATTTCCAAGGTTGTCATAGAAGACTTAGACTTACGATAACTTTTTGTCTCACTTTGAATGTACACTAATCGGTGTACATTAAAATGAAATTTTGTTGCATGCGGCTCTCAAAGAGTCCCCACCTCCAATATACACTACGTATCTAGTGTTTTATGATGAGCGTATTTTACAATGACTATGTTCATGATCTATCACTATTGTTGTATGTACATTGAGAGCTTACGTACCGGAAACAAATTCCTTGTGTGTCTAATCACACTTGGCCAATAAAGAATTCTATTCTATTCTATTCTATTCTATTCTATTCTATTCTATTCTATTCTATTCTATTCCATTCCATTCCATCCCATTCCATTCCACTCCATCCACTCCATATTTTCTATTCTATTCTATTCTATTCTATTCTATTCTATTCTATTCTATTCTATTCTATTCTATTCTATTCTATTCTATTCTATTCTATTCTATTCTATTTCTATTCTATTCCTATTCCTATTCCATTCCTATTCCTATTCCTATTCCTATTCCACTCCACTCCACTCCATTCTATTCTTCATTCCAATATCCCATCCCATCCCATCCCATCCCATCCTATCCTTCGCTTCAATATTCTATTCTACTCTACTCTACTCTACTCTTTTCTACTCTACTCTACTCTACCCTACCCTACCCTACCCTACCCTATTCCTATTCCTATTCCTATTCCTATTCCTATTCCTATTCCTATTCCTATTCCTATTCCTATTCCTATTCCTATTCCTATTTCTATTCCTATTCCTATTTCTATTTCTATTCCACTCTACTCCACTCCATTCTATTCTTCATTCCAATATCCCACCCCATCCCATCCCATCCCATCCTATCCTTCACTTCAATATTCTATTCTACTCTACCCTACCCTACCCTACCCTACCCTACCCTACCCTACTCTATTCTATTCTATTCTATTCTATTCTATTCTATTCTATTCTATTCTATTCTATTCCTATTCCTATTCCTATTCCTATTCCTATTCCTATTCCTATTTCACTCCACTCCATTCTATTCTTCATTCCAATATCCTATCCCATCCCATCTCATCCTTCACTCCAATATTCTATTCTATTCTGTTCTGTTCTATTCTATTCTACTCTACTCTACCCTACCCTACTCTACCCTACCCTACCCTGTTCTATTCTATTCTATTCTATTCTGTTCTGTTCTGTTCTGTTCTGTTCTGTTCTGTTCTATTCTATTCTATTCTATTCTATTCTCATGACTAAATAAATATATATATAATCATGGCTTGAGTGAGTAGAAGGCAATCCAACATTTCATAAACAGAGAAAAATAGCATACCAATAGAAGAGAAATACAGTATTTGTAGTTCAAGGTTGACCTGTGGGGGGTCCTTGGTGCTCTCTGAGCTTGATGGTTTTCTTGCAGACATTTCATGACCCAACTAGGTAACATCATCAGTGCTGGAAGGGTAGGGGGTTGGGGTTTGCTCTCTGGTTTATATACAGATGGATTTCTCTGTTGGTGTTGGTAAGAGCCATCAACAGGCACACAGAGATAAACAATGTCTACATCCTAAGCCAGACATTTGTTAATTTATTACCTTTCTTTTGACACCGTTGTTAAGTGAATCACTGCGATTGTTAAGTTAGTAGCAGGGTTGTTAAAATGAATCTGATGTCCCCATTGACTTTGCTTCTCAGACGTTTGCAAAAGTTTATCACATGACCCTGGGACACCCCAACTGTCATAAATATGAGTCAGTTGTCAAGTGTCTGAATGTCGATCACAATGACCGAAGGGATGCTGCAACGGCCATAAGTGTGAAAACCGCTCATCAGTCACTTTTTCATAAGCGTCGTCGTAACTTTGAATGGCCACTAAACAAACCGTTGTGAGTTGAGGAGTACCCGTTGTCTGTTTTGTTGTTGTTGTTGTGGTTTGTTTCCTTCTTAGCTTTTTCATTGCCTTTTTGGAATGGCATGTGAATGAGTACGAACTCTCCTTCCCAGTGGTGGTATTCAGCTGGTTTAGACCGGTTCGGGAAAACCGGTAGTGGCGACCTGTGGGTGGGCCTGCCCCTGCCCTGCCCCGCCCCAGCACTGTTCTGCCCCAGCTACAGACCCCAAAGAATGCAGCACACACAAAGTCTGTACAAACCTTAGTTTACTAAAATAAAATCAGGGTTTTTTTTTCAAACAAAGGCTGTTAATTAACTTTCTTAACAGCCTGCAAGAATCCAAAGAATAAATAATCTTAATCTTACTATGGTTGGCAGAAAGCCCAGAAGCAATTTGCAGAGAACTAAGATCAAGGCACGAAGGAGAGTGAACGAAGTTGTTCCCTGCAAATTGCTTCAGTCGGCGTTCTTCCTTAAATAGGCTAAGGGAGTGGCCAATTAGCCCCAAGCCTTATTCTCGAGGAGACCTTCTCCTGAGGAGCCACTCCTGCCTTTTAACATCTCTGCGCACCCGCGCATCGAGAAGAGGCTCCTCCTCTTCATCCTCTTCATTTAAGGGAGCTTCTGGAGGTTCTGAAGGCCCTGGCTGAATCCCTGCCTCCGGCACCACGTCTTCTCCAGCCTCCTCACTGTCCGACTCGAGTGCCAGTTGCACAGGATGCTGGCAGAGCACCACACCAGCCTCCTCACTGTCCAAATCAGCCACCAGCCACACAGGCTGTGTACGGGCCACAACACGGCACTATGCCATCTTATTTAGCCACATTTTCTAAGTGCAAGCCACGAGAGAGAGAGCAAAGCTCATGCATGGAAGTCCAGGCATATGCACGAAAGGCGCACGCACGAGCACATTTTCGGTGCGTGGCAAACCGATGGTAAAATTATGCGAAACCCACCTCTGCCCCTCCCCAGTCTCCTTACAGAGGAATGGAGATTATAGGGAAAAGAAGCAAGGAGAAAGAGAATGTAATTTGAGTAGGAAACCTAATGTACTTTCTGATTTATGATAACTTCATACCGCAGCATCAGTGCAAAAAAAAAAAGGGGGGAAACATAAAAAGTGAAACTCATTCACGGGACTTTCTTTCCAGCCAGATTTGCAAAATATGCTTTGCCTTCTGAAATTTTTTTTTCCCCCAATAGCAGAAAAAACAATTCTTCCCCTCCACCCCCGATATAATTTACATTTAGACTGCAATTTTTCGACTGCCGCAGAATGGTCTCTTCTCTTCTGTTTCTCAGTATTCTCCCATTGTGTTTTATTTAACTTCCTTACCCAAAGCTGTTATTTCCTGGGGGTGGGGGCGCTGGTGGAAATATGGAAGCCAGATGGTTGCGATCACTACTCAAGACGTTAACTTCCGGATCCAACAATGAGGGGAGCCAAGAGGCATTCAATTCTTACTTGAATTCTTTCTCTAGCATCCTCAGGCACAGGAGTGGGATGCTGGGAATCGTGCTGCAGCTACTCCTTGAAGTTCAGAATATACAGTAGTGGCCAAAAATTGTGGAAACCTTTTGGGAAAAGTGTATTTTTGAGGTTTGGTGGCTAATAACACCTCTTTGTGTGTGTGTGTGTTTTTCAAGATAATCCTATTCCTCTGCTGGAATGGCCTTGGAAAGCCCAGATTTTAACTCAATTGAAAATCTATGGAGTTTTTTTAAAATTTGATTTATATGCCGCCCTTCTCCGGAGACTCAGGGCGGCTTACAATGCGTTAAGCAATAGCCTTCATACTTTTGTATATTTATGCAAAGTCAGTTTATTGCCCCCACAAACTGGGTCCTCATTTAACCTACCTTAGAAAGGATGGAAGGCTGAGTCAACCTTGAGCCTGGTGAGATTCGAACTTACAGTAATTGCAGACAGCTGGTGTTAATCACAATGCTTTTAGTCTGCTGAGCTACCGGGCCCGAGTTGACTAAAGAAACTTCTTAGTCAGAAGCGACCCAGCAATAAAACCCAGTTAATAGAAGCAATCCTTCAATCTCGGTTTCACAATCACATGATAACAGCTGCAGAACTCAAAGACTTGGTTCACTCCACGGGAAGAAGTTGTAAGGCCGTAGTTCATGCTAAAGGTTACCCAACTAAGGATTAACTGACAGGGTGATATATCTGTGTATATCTCGTTTTTTCTATGGTGATCGTTTTTGTATGTCTCGTTTTTTTCTACGTGTTTCACTTTTCTTCTTTATACTGGGACTGCTATTCTAATAGCAAATCCTTCCTAATAGTTATCGCATTACATTCTTGATTAAATTATTTTTCCATTGTTATATAATTTTATGGTACTACTCCAAAAAAAAAAAAAAAGTGGTGTTATTAACTAGTTTTAGAAAATACACTTTCTCCAAAAGTGGGCTTTTTTGATCATAGTGCGAAACGGGGCCTTCTCTGCTCCCAAATTAACATTCAAATTGCCTTAAATCAAGCTGATGGCTAATATCCAAATTTAGTAAAGTTGCTGTGCGGAAAATCATGATTCTCTAGGGATAGACGCATGTAAACAGTTAGTAGGGTTATTTCTTTTTTTTTTTTTTTTTAAAAAAACAAACCTTAACTTTTAAAATTAATTTTTACTGAAGAATTTGAGGGTTGTTCCTTGAGACACTTGAAAGCCATATTGGATCACTGGGATTTTGTCTAACGATTGGATAAAGTGGTTGTGAAGCTTCCACACTCATTGAAAACCAGCAACGGATTAAAAAAATGGGACTCTTGATATCGGTCAAGGCTCTGTTATAATTGGCTCCATACTTTCTTTCTTCTCTCTAGGCTGCAACCCGTTGCTGTTTCTCTTGTCTTTGCCATGGTAGCTCTACCGATGGTAGTAAAAGCTGGAAAGAAAATGTTCCTCAGTCTAAAGAGAACAACGAGTCCCGCTGAGGGCCAATTAATAACCCAAGGGAGAACCGAGCTGTTGAGAATTACTATTCGGTGGCTGAGCCTTTTCTTCCATATGTTTCCCTCCAATTATCCAGGCCCTTGTAGAAATGGTTACCCTGGAGGAAATAAGAGGGAACAAAGCAGATAAACCATACTCTGCTCTGAAAAGTTTAAATCCCTCCCTCCCTCTATTTCCTCCCTCCCTCCCTTCCCTTCCTTCCTTCCTTCCTTCTTCCCTCTATTTCTTTCTTTCCTTCCTTCCTTCTTCCTTCCTTCCTTTCTTCCTTCTTTCCTTCCTTCCTTCCTTCTTCCCTCCCTCCCTCTATTTCTTTCCTTCCTTCCTTCCTTCCTTCTTCCCTCTATTTCTTTCTTTCCTTCCTTCCTTCTTTCTTTCCTTCTTTCCTTCCTTCTTCCCTCCCTCCCTCTATTTCTTTCCTTCCTTCCTTCCTCCCTCTATTTCTTTTTCCTTCCTTCCTTCTTTCTTTCCTTCTTTCTTTCTTTCCTTCCTTCTTCCCTCCCTCCCTCTATTTCTTTCTTTCCTTCCTTCCTTCTTTCTTTCCTTCCTTCCTTCTTTCTTTCCTTCCTTCTTCCCTCCCTCCCTCTATTTTTTTCTTTCCTTCCTTCCTTCCTTCTTTCTTTCCTTCCTTCTTCCGTCCCTCCCTCTATTTTTTTCTTTCCTTCCTTCCTTCTTTCTTTCCTTCCTTCCTTCTTTCCTTCCTTCTTTCCTTCCTTCCTTCCTTCCTTCCTTCTTTCTTTCCTTCCTTCCTTCCCTCCCTCCCTCCCTCCCTCTAATTCTTTCCTTCCTTCCTTCCTTCCTTCCTTCCCTCCCTCCCTCTATTTCTTTCCTTCCTTCCTCCCTCTATTTCTTTCTTTCCTTCCTTCCTTCTTTCTTTCCTTCCTTCTTTCTTTCCTTCCTTCTTCCCTCCCTCCCTCTATTTCTTTCTTTCTTTCCTTCCTTCCTTCCTTCTTTCTTTCCTTCCTTCTTTCTTTCCTTCCTTCTTCCCTCCCTCCCTCTATTTCTTTCTTTCCTTCCTTCCTTCCTTCCTTCTTTCTTTCCTTCCTTCCTTCCTTCCTTCTTTCTTTCCTTCCTTCTTTCTTTCCTTCCTTCTTCCCTCCCTCCCTCTATTTCTTTCTTTCTTTCCTTCCTTCCTTCTTTCTTTCCTTCCTTCCTTCCTTCCTTCCTTCCTTCCTTCCTTCCTTCCTTCCCTCCCTCCCTCCCTCCCTCCATTTCCTTCCTTCCAGATGGGTCTTACTTGATTTTTGTGTGTGAGCGATTGAATACTCGAACAACAGAGTTGGGAGGGACCTTGGAGGTCTTCTAGTCCAACCCCTTGCTCAGGCAGGAAACCCTATACCCATGATGGTGAACCTATGGCACGCATGCCACAGTTGGCACACGTACCCATATTGGTGGGCACGTGAGCTCAGCTCTGGCGCGCCCTAGATGATTTTCGGGCTTTCTGGGCCCATCAGAAGTAGGGAAACAGGCTGTTTCCTGCCTCCGGAGGGCCTCGGGGGTGGGTGGGGGGGAAGGCCATTTTCGCCCTCCCCAGACTCCTAGAAAGGCTCTGGAGGCTGGTGAGAGAGAAAAAAGGGCCTACTGGGCCATTGCATGCCAGGAGTGAGGGCGGGGAGGGAGTTCGCGAGGGAATGCGCAGAGGCAGGGCACATAGAATTATGGGTGAGGGCATGCGCGTGTGTGACCCCCCCCCCCGCTCCCGGCACGCAATGGCAAAGAGGTTAGTCATCACTGCCCTGTACCATTTCAGACAAAGGGTTGTCCAGTGTCTTCTTGAAAACCTCCAGCGATGAAGCACCCACAACTTCTCAAGGCAGGTCCTTCCACCGATTCATTGTTCTCACTGTCAGGAAATGCCTCCTTAGTTCAGTTATCTTAGATTGGACCCTTGGTTTGAAAACTCCTGCATTATGCACACATAACAAGTCGTGCCTCTTATTGAAGAAGGAATGACTGAAGAGCACTCAAGATTAAGATTTAGGGCTGCCAAAAAAAGCTTCCTCTGTCAATGTCTTCATTTTCTTGTGTGTCCCTTTACCTGGGGAGTCCCTCACCTGTTTCAGGAAGGAAAGGGAACTTGAAAAGCGCTAAGGTTTTTATAGCAGCATTGAGGAAGGAATGGAACAGATTTTCAGACGAGAGGAATCCGTCCTTTGGATCAGTGGTGGAATTCAAATTTTTTTACTACCGGTTCTGTGGGCGTTGGCTTGGTGGGCGTGACGTGGCTTGGTGGGTGTGGCTTGTACGTGGCTTGGCTTGATGGGCATGGCTTGGTGGGTGTGTGGCATGGCATGGCATGGCTTGGTAGGCATGGCAGGGGAAGGATACTGCAAAATCTCCATTCCCACTCCACTCCTGGGGGAAGAATATTGCAAAATCTCCACTCTGGGGCAGCCAGAGGTGGTATTTGCCAGTTCTCCGAACTGCTCAAAATTTCCGCTACTGGTTCTCCGAACTACTCAAAATTTCCGCTACTGGTTCTCCGAACTGCTCAAAATTTCCGCTACCAGCTCTCCAGAACCTGTCACAACCTGCTGAATTTCACCCCTGCTTTGGATGCAATCTGGGTCATATCTTTAAAAGGGACCCCGGCTCTGGAAAAGTGACAGTCACAAAGTCCTTGACGTGTAGTCAAAAAAGGCCAAGAGTCCCCCCCCCCAATCGAAGCCCCTTTTCGGTCTTCCACCTTCTTTAGTCAGAAGAGGGCTCCAAACACTCAACATCCAATGGATGGAAACTAATCAAGGAAGACTAATATGATCTGCCTAATGACTGGCTGGGTGGGCGTGGCTAGATGGTCAGGTGACTGGGTGGGTGTGGCCAACTCTGTGTCACTCACGTCAAGGGGTATCTCGCCGGCCTCTACTCACCCCTCCCTCCCAGCCACTCATTGCCTCCCCACCAGGGCTCCATAGGGCCCCAACAGGAAGCAGGTGTTGGAGCTAAGCAGCCACCGCGAGAAAGAGTTAGCAAAACAGCTCAGTTCAAATTGGATCTGACCGAGAAGGAGGCTCAGCAGAAGCACCTCACTGAGGACTAGGAGCATAGGCTTTCCAAGCAGAGGAAAGATCTGCGGGGGTGCAAGGCCAGATACTGGCACCTGGAGGCTCAGCAGGCTGAGATGGTCAGCCAGTTCCAGGCCATGATGCGGTTCCACTGGAACGAGGTCCTCCAGCTCTTCGCCACCAGCGGCGCTTCCCTCCAGCCTTCGCCCGAAGCCCCACACCAGGAGGCTGAAGCAGACCCCAATTTCTGCCCCCCTCCAACCCGCACAAAAAGACCTCAAAGGGGGAGACTCTCTGCAGCAACACACCGTTCATTGCGTACTTCTGGCCCAGGGACCGTAGTTTGAGGACCTCTGATTTAGTGCAATATAAAAAAATGCCAATAATTTTTCTGCGGACCATCACAGTTTTCTCGCAGACCATCAGTTGGTGACCGCTGGACTAGAAGACCTCCGAGGTCCTTTCTGACTTTGTTCTTCTGTGATTAAAAAAAAAAAAAAAAACCCTATCCTGGCCAGAAGATCTTCTCTGAGAACCTCTTGCTCCTGGAGGCTTGTGTTGGTACACGTGTCTGCGTGTCCTGAGTAGAGACTCAACGCTCTCTTGTGCCACCTGCTTCAGTTGATCAGGTGCTCCTTCCACCCGTTTATTTGCTGATGATGGCAGGAGGGAGCAAGCTTTGAGCTCCTCGGGGGAGGGAAAATGTTGTTTTCAGGTGCTGCGTTGGGATTTCAGGACCAGAGGCTCAACCTTTCTGGTAGCAGACACTGCAGCTGACATCATGCCCAGGTGGAGCTCGGCAGACAGGGCTAGTTTGTTTTTGGAGAACTGGGGCAGAGAAGACCTCGTATCCACCTCAAAATACACACACACACACACACGGAAAGAAGACTGAGCAGCTGCACCGCGGTTCCCGAAAAGAAGCAATCAAAATTATCCGGCCAAGATTGTTTTAGTTCTCAGAAGTGGGAGAAAGACTGAGGAAGGAGGCTGTTTGGGGGAAATCTGGTGAACATCGTGCCATCCAGAAGCTCTTTCTTCTGGAGACCTGAAACCTATGGAGTTATCCCTCTAAGGAATCTTGACTTGAGAAGAGAAAGGCCCATGCACCAAGCGTCCAATTCAAACATTGCCTTTTGGACCTGTTTCTATGGCCTGGACTCCGAAGCAACGTTTCCTTCAGGACTAGACATCTGGGGCACCTTGAGAACTTCAGGGAAGCTTTCTATGGGTTGTGGTCTACAGCGTTACCCACCAACACTCGGCCAAGCACAGTCATGGTCCAGAACCTCCATTCCAAGAAGATCAACTTAGGTACAAAGCAGACTTGCCATCTCCGGTTAGATTCCTTGAGAAAAAAGTTCTCCTTTCTCAGACTTATGTAAGTATATCTGGTATATCCTTGGACGGCAGGGCTGTCTCTTGCTAAAGCTGGGGGTAGAAGTGGGAGAGGGGATTAGAGCGGCATGGTGAGATCGTGCCCAGTTGCTTTGGGGGACACAAACAGATCAACCAGCAGGTTGAAACGAAATTAGATCTCCCGGTCGTCTGTTTTTTCAGCCTTATTCTGCTTCTGAACGAACGATCCAGTAATTGTCTTTAATACCGGTTGATGGACATGCTCTCCAGTTATTGATTTAATCCTTTTTCAAGCCAGCTAAAATAAGAGCTACGGGATGCGGTGGCTCAGTGGCTAAGACGCTGAGCTTGTCAATCGAAAGGTGGGCAGTTCAGCGGTTCGAATCCCTAGCGCCGCATTACGGGGTGAGCTCCCGTGACTCGTCCCAGCTTCTGCCAACCTAGCAGTTCGAAAGCACGTAAAAGATGCAAGTAGAAAAAGAGGGACCACCTTTGGTGGGAAGGGAACAGCGTTCTGTGCGCCTTTGGCATTGAGTCATGCCGGCCACATGATCACGGAGACGTCTTCGGACAGCGCTGGCTTTTCGGCTTTGAAACGGAGATGAGCACCGCCCCCTAGAGTCGGGAACGACTAGCACATACGTGCGAGGGGAACCTTTACCTTTACCTAAAATAAGAGCTGCCTTTAGAACCTCTGGTGGTGGATTCCATAAATTGGAAGTAGGTTTTTTCCTCATAAACAGTAACAGAGGTGGAAGGGACCTTGGAGGTCATCTAGTCCAACCCCCTGGAAGGGACCCTGAGGGGCTGAGTGGGCTCTGGGTAGGGGAATCTGAAGGGGGAGGGACAGATCCCAGGGAAATACAGAACAGTAAGTTGGGGGCGGGTTTCGACCTTCTATTGAAGGCAGGACAAGAAGCAACGGATGGAAACTAACCAAGGAAAGGGCCCGCCTAGGATTAAGGAGAAATTACCCGACAGTTAGAACAATTAATCCTTGGAATGGATTATTCCTAGAAGTTGTTGGACTAGAAGACCTCCAAGGTACCCCTTCCAACTCTGTTATTTTGCTATTCTTTTTTCCTTCTTTCCTTCCTTCCTTCCTTCCTTCCTTCCTTCCTTCCTTCCTTCCTTCCTTCCTTCCTTCCTTCTTTCTTTCTCCATCACTGGAGGTTTTCAAGAAGAGATTGGAGAGCCATTTGTCTGAAATGGTATAGGATTTCTTGCTTGATCAGGGGGTTGGACTAGAAGACATCCAAGGTCCCTTCTCCTACGGTTATTCTCATACTCTTCCTTCCTTCCTTCCTTCCTTCCTTCCTTCCTTCCTTCCTTCCTTCCTTCCTTCCTTCCTCCCTCCCTCCCTCCCTCCCTCCCTCCCTCCCTTTCCATCTTTTTCCTTCCTCCTTCCCTCCCTCCTTCCCTTCCTTCCTTCCTTCCTTCCTTCCTTCCTTCCTTCCTTCCTTCCTTCTTTCTCCATCACTGGAGGTTTTCAAGAAGAGATTGGAGAGCCATTTGTCTGAAATGGTGTAGGATTTCTTGCTTGAGCAGGGGGTTGTACTAGAAGACCTCTAAGGTCCCTTCCGACTCTGTTATTCTGTTATCTGAATCTCCAGAGGGGGATGGATGGAGGTTCATGTTTTTTCCTTTAGAAAGGTTAATCCTGCGCCAGTTGGTTTCTCTGGTTCTTTGACTGGGATAATGAAGAGGTGCTAAAAGCTCTGGCTTCTCTAGGTCAGTGATGGAGCTTTGGAATTTGACCTTTGCCGGGAGATGCAAGGACAGTCACCCCGAGTGGGTGCACTCAATGTTTCTAGGTGGTAGGAAGGGTTGGGAGAGAACTGTGATGCAATTTGGGTTGTGAAGAGAGGGAGAGAGACCTTTTTGGGTTAATTCCCAGAAGGAAAGTTTGGGGGATTTTGTTTGTTGTCTAATCTGTGCTAAGTCTATTTTAGGCCTTGTGCTAAGGTATATTTATGTCTTAAATGGATGGAAGAACTTACTTTGGTTTTGCCAAATCATGAGCCTCGAGCCAAGCTTCAAAAGAAATCCAGTTATTTATTAGGGGCTTCATGTCCACATGTTCCAAGTGAAGCCAATTCTGACCCCACTTAATTTACTCCCCAATCATGACCCTGTTTCCCCCCTCCCCTCAGGGTGTGTCATCAATCACATTCGCCAATGGAGCAATTTCGCGGGTTGTAGAGATCACTCCCCTCCGGCCGCTGTGGGTAACCCTGGGAGACAGCCTTGAGAGAGATATGTCTGGAGTGTACTTCTGTTTTTGGCTGCCGTGCTGCTTCATCGGTTTCCCATCCCCTTTGCCTATGGCAACTCGAGAGCAGGCCAGGGATGCTTTGTGAGTTGACACTCAGGTAGGCAAGAGGCAGCATTTAGAGCAAGACCCAAAGGTGTTTTTTCCAAAAGAAAACTGGACTTCCTTGATTTTTTTTTCCCTTGAAAACATTTCGCTTCTCATCCAAGAAGCTTCCATAGTTCTGAATAAGACCCAAAGGAGCTTTTTCCAGAAAAAAAAACTGGACTTTCTTGGTTTTTTCCCCTTGAAAATGTTTCCCTTCTCCTCCAGATTAGTATTCAGATTTGGAAGGGACCATGTAGGTCATCTAGTCTAACCCCTCGCCCAAGCAGGAGAAGGTTCTACAGTTCTGAATGCCTAGTCCTTGAATTTACCACCACAATTGAGCCCAAAATTTATGTTGCTAAACGAGACATTTGTTAAGTTAATTTTTTTCCATTGTATGACCTTTCTTGCCACAGTCGTTAAATGAGTCATACAATTGTTAAGTGAGTCACACAAGGGGATCACATGACCCAGGGGCATTGCAACCGTCATAAATATGAATCGAGCATCTGAATTTCGATCACATGAGCACGGGGATGCTGCAATGGTGGTGAAAAATGATCATAACTCACTTTTTTCCCAATGACGTTGTAAGTCGAGGATTACCTGTAGATGTCAGAGGAGGTGACTAAGCGTAGAGAAACGATGTGGGAAAAACCTCATGGCCCAGCAATGGCCCTTTGCTGCCGTGAATTTCCCCCCCACGCCGGTTGAGTCAATTGTGGTTAAATATTTGCATTGTAGCTCTCCCACACAGCATGCTTCAAGGCAGCCATGCAGTTCACACACTGTAGTTCTGGTAATAGTTGGTAATTTACAAACAGATTGCCTGGAGAATTGTGGTTTAAGAGACACATGAACTGAGGGGGCGGCTGAAGTTTGACATTTATCACAAACTTGGTAAGTGACTACGGTCACGCAAACACCGCTTGAGTCGGCTTCCGCCCAGTTTGTGGGACGTCGGGGTGGGGAATTGTAAAGATCGCGGCCCAGAGTTTCTGAAAAATTAGAATAGAATAGAATAGAATAGAATAGAATAGAATAGAATAGAATAGAATTTTTTATTGGCCAAGTGTGATTGGACACACAAGGAATTTGTCTTGGTGCATACACTAGAATAGAATAGAATAGAATAGAATAGAATAGAATAGAATAGAATAGAATAGAATAGAATAGAATAGAATAGAATTTTTTATTGGCCAAGTGTGATTGGACACACAAGGAATTTGTCTTGGTGCATACACTAGAATAGAATAGAATAGAATAGAATAGAATAGAATAGAATAGAATAGAATAGAATAGAATAGAATAGAATAGAATAGAATAGAATAGAATTTTTTATTGGCCAAGTGTGATTGGACACACAAGGAATTTGTCTTTGGTGCATATGTCTCAGTATAATTGTTAGAAGAAATATCCTTCTGGGTTCAGCTCCAAGTGGGGAAAAAGACACTGGAGACTGCTTGGAAAGATGGTTTAATGGTGGACAGGATCACATGGTTTGAGTTCCTGAACAGAAAAGAGGCCGAGATGCAGCGAGTCTCTGGGTTTTATGTTCTCTCTGGCTTTGAACTTCCTGGGCCCCCAAAAGAGTATCCTGATTGGTTGTCAGACTCCCAGGGGGATGGGGGTCTTAGCTAGCCTTGCTGGCTGATGTAATCTTCCCAGGTGCCATGTGGTGAGTTTCTGTTGCTAGATGGCTCCTATTGTGTTGCAGATAATGGTCCATTGACAAAGATGGGAGGGAATTGAGTTTCTGCCTCTGGCCCATTGACAAAGGGTGGGGGGCAAGAAGGTGGGAGCTGCTTCGTCTTTAAAACATGCTTCTCCATTTCTCAACCAGGGAAACATAATATTCTGCCTTTTTAATATTTCCTAAAATATTTCATTCTTCTAGGAAAGGGGTGGGTTGGACCCCTTGGTGAGCAGGGGGTTGGACTAGAAGACCTCCAAGGTCCCTTCCAACTCTGTTATTCTATTCTATTCTAAAATGGAGCCCGCAACTATGCAATCAAAGCCTCACAATGTTTTGGGGAGATTACATTGGCACATCAATCCTTGGGAAGCCTTGAATTCTCCCACACATGGGTTTGTGTAAACGCTTTCTTCTTTCTGCTCGCTCAGCAAAGCTAAATTTCCGATGTGGTTAACTGGTTCTGTGAAGCCACCCTATAATTCTATCGTATTTTTAGTTCTGCCTTCCAGGCTCTCAATGCACCGAAATCATTTTGTCAATTTATTTATTTATTTATTTATTTATGAGAAACATCTTCGCTCTCCTACAGGCCTTTTCTGACATCCACCTCTAGGCCGTAGCCATCGGAAATCTGCAGCCCAAGATAATTAAAAACATATGGCTCTCTCTCTGAAAATGCAGAGGAGGAGGAGGAAGGAAAACAAACTGCAGATGTCTTATCGCGGAGAGATTACCTTGAAATTGTGCGGAGATTGAGAGATGCAGGAAGCCAAAGGGCATCATACATTTTTTTTTCCCTCTGGAGGTTATCTTCTGCGTATGTGATATATTGCACACACACACACACACACACACACACACACACACACACACACATATATATATATATACACTCATACATATAAATGTATATATAAAAATGCATATCTATATATCTAAAAGTGAAAACCACTCACGCATTAATCACGGAATCTCCAGAACCGTAAAGCCTACAACCTTGAAATTTGCCACATTTGTTCCTCTTGGCTTCTAGGTGCTCACTAAGAGAGGATTTTTCGAAATGACCATCAGAGCATTAGTATTTCCTATATTATTATTAACACACTCTGATGTTAAGGAGTTCTACTCCCCCTCCCCACCTCAAAAGAAAGCTGTTCCAAATGCAAAACACAAGCAGAGGAGAGGAGTTTCACTTTCAGTTTTACTGTCACAGCAGCAAGCAGCTTTACTACAGAACAGTTGAGCTAAGCCATGCCCAGCCTCCTTCCTGTCTCCTTCTTGCTCACACAGCAAATACTGTTTGAGTTTCCAAACACCCCTCAACTCTCTCACACCCTGACAGGATGCTAGCTAGATGAATACCGATGGATGCTGCAGGCTGGGACATTCTATTCTCTATCCCCCTCTGTTCCAACTGCCATTTGCATTATATTAACACACTCTGATGCTACGGGGTTACACATTCTACACTCTACATTCCCGTCTGGACTACTGTAACACTCTCTACATGGGGCTTCCCTTGAAGAGCAGCCGGAGGCTCCAACTGGTCCAGAATGCGGCCGCGTGGGTAATTATGGGAGCGACCCGACGCTCCCATGTAACACCGCTCCTGCGTGAGCTGCACTGGCTCCCGGTGGTCTTCCGGGTGCGATTCAAGGTGCTGGTTGCCACCTTTAAAGCGCTCCATGGCTTGGGACCTGGGTATCTACGAGACCGTCTTCTGCCACCAATAGCTTCCCATCGACCGGTACGCTCCCACAGAGAGGGGCTCCTCCGGGTGCCGTTGGCTAGGCAATGTCGGCTGACCACCCCCAGGGGGAGAGCATTCTCTGTGGGGGCCCCTACCCTCTGGAATGAGCTGCCCCCGGAAATTCGTAGGATTCCCGACCTGCGTACCTTCCGTCGTGCCCTAAAAACATTATTATTCCAGCAAGCAGGGCTGGCCTAAATAATAATAATATTTTACTATTTTAATGGGTTATTTTATTAGAGTTTTCGGACAATTTATTTAATTGTTTTAAATTGCTTTTAATTTTTATATTGTCATGGTTTTATTTTTGGCTGTACACCTCCCTGAGTCCTTCGGGAGAAGGGCGGTATAGAAATTTAATAAAATAAAATAAAATAAAATAAATTAAGTTTCAGGCTGCAAGTGTCAATTTATCAAGCCTGAGCACATAAATTTCGTAGCGAAGCACGGGCGTCCAGCTAGTATATAAATATATATTAATCACTGTCCATTTTGACTACATAGTGGAAAGAGGAAAGTTGAGAGTTCACAAGGTTGATACTATATGGAACAGAGCTGTGACTGAATCTGGATGTTCTGCTTCGGAATAGATTCTCATTTACGTATTTATCATTTCTGTGTTCTATTTGGCTGGTCTACCTTGCAGATTATAATACAGCATACTGTGGAAACAGTATTTTTTTTTAAAAAAAGTACTTTTAAGAGAACAATGTATGTACAACATGGTGGCAAACTGCTGTGGAAATTAAGCGATGATATATATATATTTGCAGAGATGGCAATTGGTTTGGCTGTCAGTTCCTTCTCAAACTTTTCCATTTTACTGGTGAGATTTTCTCCTCCGTCAGGTTTCCATTAACGTTGCAACTGTCTCAGGGGTGAAATCTAAATTTTTTCCCCTACCGGTTCTGTGGGCGTGGCTTGGTGGGCGTGGCAGGGGAAGGATACTGCAAAATCTCCATTCCCTCCCCACTCCAGGCGGAAGGATATTGCAAAATCCCCATTCCCACCCCACTCTGGGGGCCAGCCAGAGGTGGTATTTGCCGGCTCTCCGAACTACTCAAAAATTTCCGCTACCGGTTCTCCAGAACCTGTCAGAACCTGCTGGATTTCACCCTTTGTGACTGTGTTTGTGTGTTTTAAAGTCACTTTCACACTTCAGAGAGGAGGGAAGATGGCATTTGTGTATGCTTGTTTTATTTTGGGGTTTTTCTTTAAAAAAACCCCCAAAAAAACCCCAAAAGCAATGCAAGCTGCGTTGCCGTACATCTCCCAAAAGAACATTTCATGCAGCAAGTCATAGAATGGGAGAGACAGATATCTGATTTCGGCATAATAGCTTCCTGAACATCATGTGACCCTGAACAGAGAGCCCCCCTCCCTCCCTCCCTCCTCCCTTACCTCCCCCCCCTTCCCCATCACTCAAGGGCAGAGCAAGTCCTTCACATTGTGGGAAGCCTGCTGGTAAATCACTCACACTTGACTTCATTCGAGTAAATGCTCCCCAGAGCTACCTCCCTGTGATCGGTTCAGAGGATGGAGAACCAGTCAAGTGGCAATGGGTAAGACGGTTGTTTTGTGGGCAATGTCACAGTTGTCTTGCTGGGAAGCTTAATGGTAGACTTTTTGCCCAGCCTTCTTCATTCCTCCCACCTTCTTCAAGATTGGGTGCTTTCTCCTTCTTGCGACATCTTGGAAGATGCTCTCTGCAACGCGGCCCTTAAACCTCATCCTCTGGAGAGGGCTGTCGGCTCTGCGCTGATAGGGTTTGATGGGATGGAAGAACATCGGTCTTCCGAATGAGTCAGCAACCAGGAGATGGAAAGGAAGTGCCCAAGTCACCTGGTTTCCTCTGCTCATCTGGACTTGCTTGGAGAAGAAACACGGCACAGCGGGATGGAACTGAGGACCAACGACCCTCTTTGAAAAGGTTCCCTCCCTTTTGCTTCCTCGTTTATATTTTTATTTTCCGGACTGCTTCGTGAATTAATTTTGCTGACAATCAAAACTCTTCCCTGTGCTCCTTGGAGAGGCAAGGGTGTGCAAAGAGACAGCGTTGGTGCTGAACACCAAAACATGATAAGGAAGGACGTCATGACGGGATTGGAGAAACATCTCAAGATGAACTTTTCCTCATTTCGATACTCCCGGTCCTGGATTTGATTCCGAACTTCCAACGCTTTGGGGTTTTACTCTTCTTTTGAACATCTCTGCAACTCGGCCTTGGGTGTCTTTGGAACTCTGTTTTTGCAAATTTTAAGCTGCGCCTGTCAATAACATCACTAGCAACTCTCCTGAAAAAAATTTCCAAAGGCAGCTGTGACTTTAACATTGATCCCTCGGTGAAAAAGGCAAAAAGTGAGCAGAAGAAAAATAATAAACGGACAAGGCCAGCTTTTGGAAGCTGTTTTCTCTGCCTTGCCCTGGGGGCTGAAACGTGAGTGTCTTTTTTTTAAAGTACTTCTCAAACTTCCAGAAAGAAAGAAAGAAAGAAAGAAAGAAAGAAAGAAAGAAAGAAAGAAAGAAAGAAAGAAAGAAAGAGAAAGAGAAAGAAAGAGAAAAAGAGAGAAAGAAAGAAAGAAAGAAAGAAAAAGAAAGAAAGAAAGAGAGAGAGAGAAAGAGAAAGAAAGAGAAAGAGAAAAAGAGAGAAAGAGAGAAAGAAAGAAAGAAAAAGAAAGAAAAAGAAAGGAAAGAAAGAAAGAAAGAGAAAGAGAGAGAGAGAAAGAAAGAGAAAGAAACAAAAAGGAAAGGAAAGGGAAGGAAGGAAGGAAGAAAGAAAGAAAGAAAGAAAGAAAGAGAAAGAGAAAAAGAGGGAAAGAAAGAAAAAAGAAAGAAAAAGAAAGAAAAAGAAAGGAAAGAAAGAAAGAGAAAGGAAAGGAAAGGAAAGAAAGAAAAAGAAAGAAAGAAAGAAAGAGAAAGGAAAGAAAGAAAGAAAGAGAAAGAAAGAAAGAGAAAGAGAGAAAGAGAAAAAACAAAAAGAAAGGAAAGGAAAGGAAAGGAAAGGAAAGGGAAGGAAGGAAGGAAGGAAGGAAGAAAGAAAGAAAGAAAGAAAGAAAGAAAGAAAATACCAGCAGTTTAGATTTGGCTGGGAAACCTTGCCTGGGGGGTACGATCCAAGCAGTCTCTTGGAATTAAGAGGCTACTTTTCATTTTTCTCTTTTGGGCTTGGTTTGTTGTGCTCTTGGGTGTGGGGGGGGGCAGAGGCTTCCAGTTGCTCTGTGTTTTTCAAAAGGCAAGGCAAGAGTTTTGCACTTTTCGCCACTGAGAATCTCGGCACCCCTCCACTTGTCTTCTGCTCGTGGTCCTCTTCCATCTCCTTGCCTTCTGATCAGCCGGACGCCCGTCGGGTGGTAAGATGGCAGCATGTGCAACCTCACTACATCATGCACTCTAACAAGGTCAGCCTTGCCCATCACTCGGTCCTTCCCTTCTCCTTTGCATCGGCCTCCAGCTTTTCCCCTCCTCTCCCTACCTGCTACCCCCAAAGGGCATTGTGCCAAACTTGCAATTGTTTTAATTTCCTTGATCAAATTTATTGGCCACCCGTCTTGCCATAGGGTGAGATCTCTTCCTCCTTGGCTCTGGATGAAGCTTTGCTGCCGTGTCCCTTCCATTCTCTCTCTCTCTCTCTCTCTCTCTCTCTCTCTCTCTCTCTCTCTCTCTCTCTCTCTCTCTCTCTCCCCCCCCCTTCTCTCTCTTTCTCTTGAATTATTTATTTTGAACAATTTCTCTCCACTGCGTTATTTGTCTTCTCCAAATAATTGCAGATGATCCGGCTAGAAATGGACGTTCTCTCTGTGGAGTGCTCGGTGCTGGGGCTTTCCCGGTTGCCAGCACTGATGAAGTTGCCTAGTTGGGTAATGAAACGTCCGCAAGAAAACCGCCAAGCTCAGAGAGCATCAGGCACTCCAAAATCCAATTCTGAATGACAAATATCCTCTTCTGTTGAATTTCTCTCTTTTAAATGGTGTATCGTTTTGCCCTTTTGGAGAGGATAGCCAGCTCAGTGGGCTCTAACCAAAAGGATTTCACAAATCAATGGAATCCAGCTAGACTTCATTATTTGACAGAGGGGATTTGTGTCCCAGATGACTGACTCTTTCTTTCTTTCTTTCTTTTTCTTTCTTTCTTTCCTTCCTTCCTTCCTTCCTTCCTTCTTTCTTCCCTCCTTCCTGTTCTCCCTCTCTTCTTTCTCTTTCTGTCTTTTCCTTCCTTCCTCCCTCCCTCCATCTTTCTCTATCTCTCTATCACTTTATCTTTCTGTCCTTCTGTCTTTTCCTTCCTTCCTTCCTTCCTCCCTTCCTCCCTTCCTCCCGCCTTTCTCTCTTTCTCTATGTCTTTCTCTCTTTCTGTCCCTGTCTTTTCCTCCCTCCCTCCCTCCCTCTTCCTCTATCTCTCTATGTCTTTCTCTTTCTTTCTGTCCTTCTGTCTTTTCCTTCCTTCCTTCCTTCCTTCCTTCCTTCCTTCCTTCCTTCCTTCCTTCCTTCTTTCCTTTTCTCCCTCCCTCCCTCTATCTCTCTATCTCTTTCTTTCTGTCCTTCTGTCTTTTCCTTCCTCCCTCCCTCCCTCTTCCTCTATCTCTCTATGTCTTTCTCTTTCTTTCTGTCCTTCTGTCTTTTCCTTCCTTCCTTCCTTCCTTCTTTCCTTTTCTCCCTCCCTCCCTCCCTCTCTCTATCTCTTTCTTTCTGTCCCTCTGTCTTTTCCTTCCTCCCTCCCTCCCTCTTCCTCTATCTCTCTATGTCTTTCTCTTTCTTTCTGTCCTTCTGTCTTTTCTTTCCTTCCTTCCTTCCTTCCTTCCTTCCTTCCTTCCTTCCTTCCTTCCTTCCTTCCTTCTTTCCTTTTCTCCCTCCCTCTATCTCTCTATCTCTTTCTTTCTGTCCCTCTGTCTTTTCCTTCCTCCCTCCCTCCCTCTTCCTCTATCTCTCTATGTCTTTCTCTTTCTTTCTGTCCTTCTGTCTTTTCCTTCCTTCCTTCCTTCCTTCTTTCCTTTTCTCCCTCCCTCCCTCTCTCTATCTCTTTCTTTCTGTCCCTCTGTCTTTTCCTTCCTCCCTCCCTCCCTCTTCCTCTATCTCTCTATGTCTTTCTCTTTCTTTCTGTCCTTCTGTCTTTTCCTTCCTTCCTTCCTTCCTTCCTTCCTTCCTTCCTTCCTTCCTTCCTTCCTTCCTTCCTTTTCTCCCTCCCTCCCTCCCTCTATCTCTCTATCTCTTTCTTTCTGTCCCTCTGTCTTTTCCTTCCTCCCTCCCTCCCTTTGGGTGAGTACATCTGTAGTTGACAGTAATAACCCAGTGAAAACGGAACATAGAAAATAGAATACATATGTCTACCAAACTTTGATTAATAGGGCATCATCTGGCCAAGAGCTCCGTTTTGAGCACTGGAGGTGAGATGATTCTGCCTCAGGGCTTCAAGCCACGTATCGGAAGTGATGTCCCTATCAGGACTTTGAAGCTGCGCTTGTCTGCCTCCGCCAGTGGCTTTTGAGCATGCCATGCCCAGTGAACCATTGAATGGTGAGAGAATGGATCCCCAAGATGTCCCCAAATCAAGGAAAGACAGTTTTTTTGTTCAAAATATTAGAGTTTGTGTTTGCTTTTCAAATAATAGAAACTTCAAGGCTGAAGCTGACTGACTGCTTCAGATAAGATGCATTGGCTTTGTTCTCTAATGATTATTTTTGGGTACTTCTATATTCATTTCCTAAGGGGACGTGGTGGCTCAGTGGCTAAGACGCTGAGCTTGTCGATCGAAAGGTTGGCAGTTCAGCGGTTCGAATCCCTAGCGCCGCATAACAGATTGAGCTCCCATTACTTGTCCCAGCTTCTGGCAACCTAGCAGTTTGAAAGCATGTAAAAAATGCAAGTAGAAAAAATAGGGACCACCTTTGGTGGGAAGGTAACAGCGTTCCGTGCGCCTTTGGCGTTGAGTCATGCCGGCCACATGACCACGGAGACGTCTTCAGACAGTGCTGGCTTTTCGGCTTTGAAGCGGAGAAGAGCACCGCCCCCTAGAGTCGGGAACAACTAACACATATGTGCAAGGGGAACCTTTCCCTTTCCCTTATTCATTTCCAATTCCTGCATTTAGCAGTAATCCTCCTTCTACCAATATGGCTTCCTCCTTTTTCTCTTCTTATATCTCCTCTCTTCTTTTGCTTACAAATGGTTTTTAACCAAGCACCTTGGATTTGTAGGGAAAAGGTTTGACAAGGCAGGGCAACTCTGTTTCCTTCTGGGCCTTTCATCATTCCATAATATTGTCTAGGCTTTTATTTAACCAGGTTATGACTGGATAAGTGGCAAAACAGAATGGTGTACGATCTAGGCCAGTCTTCTCTGTTGGGTGTCACCTCTCATCCATGGCCAAGTAACTTGAGAAGATGAGAACTGTCCCCCAATGGCCATCAAATTGAGGCAGGCCAGTCTAGTATTGGAAGAAGTATCCATCTGGTTCAGTTCCAAGCTGGGAAAAAGGCACTGGACACAAAATGGAGGCTGATTGGAAAGAGAGTCCATTTATCGATGAAGCAGAACCACCAAACATGTGTAATTCTGGGCAGCTGACCACATGGGGTTGAGAGGGGGGGTATTTATACCTTCTCTTGAGCTTTGCCCTTGAGCTTCCTGTTCCTGTGCAAGAACATGTATTCTATTGGCTGTGGTCAGACTCCCATGGGGCCATGTCGGGTTCATGTTTGTCTGAGCTAAAGTTTGGTTGAAGTTTCTGGAGTGGGGTGGGAATGGAGATTTTGCAGTATCCTTCCCCTTGGAGTGGGGAGGGAATGGAGATTTTGCAATATCCTTCCCCTGGAATGGGGTGGGAATGGAGATTTTGCGGTATTCTTCTCCCAGGAGTGGGGAGGGAAAGGGGATTTTGCAGTATCCTTCCCGTTGGAGTGGGGTGGGAATGGAGATTTTGCAGTATCCTTCCCCTGGAGTAGAGTGGGAATGGAGATTTTGCAATATCCTTCCCCTGGAATGGGGAGGGAAAGGGGATTTTGCAGTGTCCTTCCCCTGGAGTGGGGTGGGAATGGAGATTTTGTGGTATCCTTCCCCTGGAGTGGGGTGGAAATGGGGATTTTGCAGTATCCTTCCCCTGGAATGGGGAGGGAATGGGGATTTTGCAATATCCTTCCCCTGGAATGGGGTGGGAATGGAGATTTTGCGGTATTCTTCTCCCAGGAGTGGGGAGGGAAAGGGGATTTTGCAGTGTCCTTCCCCTGGAGTGGGGTGGGAATGGAGATTTTGTGGTATCCTTCCCCTGGAGTGGGGTGGAAATGGGGATTTTGCAGTATCTTTCCCCTGGAATGGGGAGGGAATGGGGATTTTGCAGTATCCTTCCTGTTGGAGTGGGGTGGGAATGGAGATTTTGCAGTATCCTTCCCCTGGAATGGGGAGGGAATGGGGATTTTGCAGTATCCTTCCTGTTGGAGTGGGGTGGGAATGGAGATTTTGCAGTATCCTTCCCCTGCCACACCCACCAAACCACTCCCACAGAACCGGTAGTAAAAAAAATGTGGATTTCACCAGTGTAAGACCAGCTCAAAAAAATGGGAAAATAGCAATATTAGAGGAGAAGTTGTTCTCACTAGAATCAACCTTACCCCACTTACATTGCTTATTTCCCCTTCATGCTTAAGAAATTTGAAGTCCTGCAATTCTGCAGGATATAGCCAACTCTGATAGAAATATTTGACTTTTGGGACTGTCATCTGAATCATATGTCCCTGTCCTAATGTTTCCGTTAATTGTATTCATTTAATGTATTCAATTCATGCTTATATGTATATATATTATCTAATATGTACTCGACAAAATAAATAAAACAAAAAATAAATAAAATATATGGAGAAGCAATAAACACTGGTCGGCTAGCAATCCAAAAAGTTGTGAGCGGGCATTTAGCTGATATTTTTAAGCGAAAGTTGGTAGTAATGCTGATTTGGATCTTTATCGTAACACGGTAGTAAAAAGGGAAGTAAAGTTTGAGTTCCTCCCCAGGTTTTTCGAGGCTTTATGGTCCAAAATTGGGAATTCAAAATTGAGCCTTGGTAGTACAGTGGTCTAAGGCACCCTGTTATTAAGCTGGTTATTAAGACCAGCTGCCTGCAATTACTGCAGGTTCGAATCTCGCCAAGGCTCAAGGTTGACTCAGCCTTCCATCCTTTCTAAGGTAGGTAAATTGAGGACCCAGTTTGTGGGGGCAATAAACTGACTTTGTATAAATATACAAAAGGATGAAGGCTATTGCTTAGCGCATTGTAAACCGCCCTGAGTCTCCGGAGAAGGGCGGCATATAAATCAAATTAAAAATAATAATAATTCTAAACTTTGAAACTAACGGGACCAAGAATGCATTGTTTCTAAATAGGGTTAACCAGGTTTTGGGGGAAAAAAATCGACTCGTAACACTTATCTAACTCTGTATCTGGAAGTATTTATAACTCATGGCATTATTTTTAGGATTTGGGTGTCCTATTTCTGAGTCTTATGGGAACCTCAAACTGTGCCACCTCTGATCTGAATCTGTTTCCAGTAAATTTATCCGTTCACTCTTCGAGGGTAAAGATGTAGGTGTCGAGAAAATAATGTGTTTTTTTTTCCTGAGAATTCTACGCAAGGCATGTGAATTTTCTCAAGAAACCCTCACGCTCGGATCAAAATGCATCTTGCAGATGTTGTTCAGGGGCAAATGAAGAGGATAATAACGTTGAGTGTTATTTATGGCTCCAGATCTTTGCAGCTAAAGCTCGTGCCTTGATGTTCCATCTTTTCTCACGAGAAAAGGCTGCCTTTGTAATTACCTACTATTAGAAATGTAACCAAGGGGATTGCAACCTTCTTATACAATTGCTTGCTCTCTCTTTTTTTTTTCTTTGAGGTGTTTGGAACAATATCAATTTTTGAACCCCTGTTGCTAAATAGGACTGCCACGCAGGGGTGAAATGCTCTCGGTTCGGACCGGATCGCCTGATCCGGTAGCGATGGAGGCGGGTGGTTCGGAGAGCCGGTAGCAAAAATCCCTGCTCCCTCCCCCATGCCCAGCTGAGCCGCACAATCATCAGAGGCTTTTTTTTTTTACTTTTAAAAGCATTTTTTCTACAACCTCTTCGGCCGAAAAAATGCTTTTAAAAGTTAAAAAAAAGAAGCCTCTGACGATTGCGTGGCTCAGCTGGGATCGTCAGAGGCTTTTAAAAGAAAAAAAGCCTCTGCTGATCAGGCAACTCAGCTTGGATCGTCAGAGGCATTTAAAAGAAAAAAAGCCTCTGCCGATCAGGCAACTCAGCTTGGATCGTCAGAGGCATTTAAAAGAAAAAAAGCCTCTGCCGATCAGGCAAATCAGCTTGGATCGTCAGAGTCATTCAAAAGAAAAAAAGCCTCTGCCGATCAGGCAACTCAGCTTGGATCGTCAGAGGCATTTAAAAGAAAAAAAGCCTCTGCCGATCAGGCAACTCAGCTTGGATCGTCAGAGGCATTTAAAAGAAAAAAAGCCTCTGCCGATCAGGCAACTCAGCTGGGATCGTCAGAGCCTTTTGAAAACATTTCTTTACAACCTCTTCGCCGAAGAGGTCGTAGAAAAAATGCTTTTAAAAGTAAAAAAAAAAAAATTGGCCACACCCATCCAGTCACATTACCCCCCCAAGCCACGCCCACAGAACCGGTAGTAACAAATTTTACATTTCACCACTGCTGCCACGGCGACCATCATCGTAATTTACGAAATATCTGGTTGTATCAGGGGTGAAATGCTACCGGTTCGGACCAGTTCGACCGAATTGGTAGCGATGGTGGCGCGTGGTTTGAAGAACCGGTAGTGACGGCAGCGCAAAGCTCTGCCCACCCGCCCAGTTGTCGTTACTTCCTGGTTTTAACCAGGAAGTTACCTGTTTTTTACCCACTGTGCGTGCGCAGAAGGTTTTGCACACGTGCAGAGGGTCTGTGCATGCATGTAATGCACACATGTGCGCAAGCAAAGCGAGCGTCCACGCATGGTGCATGCACTTCCGAACCGGTAGGGAAGGTAAGTAGATTTCACCCCTGGGTTTTATCTTCAAGTTGTCTCCTCTTTAAATCGCTCTTCCTCCTTCATTGACATGCACAGAACACATTCTTCAGAAGTCCAAGTCATATACAAACATTTTCTAGATTGTGTATTTTTTCAATAAGAACAGAGACGAAAGCTTCGCTTCGTGAAATAGGACTGGAGGTTTTTAAGAAGAGATCGGACCAGCATTTGTCCACAATGGTGTAGGGACTCCTGGTTGGGCAGGAGGTTGGACCAGAGGACCTCGAAGTAGTGGTGAAATTCAAATTTTTTAGTTCTGGTTCTGTGGGCGTGGCTTGGTGGGCATGGCAGGGAAAAGATATTGCAAAATCTCCCTATGATTTTAATCCATACGATTTTAATGGATCACATGCCTTGAAGATGTTGGGTGAAGAAGAAAAAGGTGCGGAGGTGCTGAGAATCGCTGGGTTTTATACCCTCTCTGGCTTTGAACTTCCTGGGGCACAGGAAGAGTATCCCGATTGGTTGCCGTCAGAGGTCACGGCTAGCTTTGTAGGTTGCCTGTGCGCTAAGTTCGGTTGAATCTTGCTGGGTGATGCAATGGAGGGCAATTAAATGGCTCTGCCTGAAGGAAGTAGATCTTTGTTGTGTAAAATGGATTGGCTCGGGCCTTAATGGCCCATTGACAAAGGTGGGGGGAGGGGCTGGTGATGTGGAATTTAGAAATGCTAACTGTTTACGTTTGCAAGAGAAAACAAAAACGGTCCAAAGAAGAAGGCATCTTCCTCTGCAGCCACTGGGCATCTCCATTCCCACCCACCCACACCCACCAACACACTTAAGCGTTATTTTTTGCTCTCTGGGTCTGTTTTTTAAGAGTTTTAGCTCCTCTATTTCTGGAGCCCAGCTCTTGTGAGCATCCTCTCATGCGCCGCTGGAAAGTAGGACAGGAAGGGGAACTGCCATCCGGGCGAACATGGAGAAATGCTGAATCCCCTGCGGGGTGAGAAAATCCGGGATGATGAATAGGGCTGGATGAAGTCATTTTGGCTCCGCCAATGGGAGGCTTTGGGCTGGCTGGGAAAGGCAGGGCTTCTGCTGCAGAGTCCCTCCTTCTCCAGCGTTTTTTTGTTTTTCCTTTTTTTTTTTTTAACCTGAAAGGATGACTTGACAAGGGGCAAGGCTGGTGGAAGGGAAGGACCAGTTAAGTAGGCATTTTTTTGGTGGAGGGGAGGGTGAGGTGGGTTGAGTTTTTTTTTTCCTGGTCTTCACAGTATGGATGATTAAAGACCTCCTGCCTCCTCTTCCTCTTCTTCCTCCTCTTCCCTCCTTCTCCTTTCTGCTCCCATTTAAAGCATCTTTGAATTATGCTGATTAATTCCTTCTACATTTGCCTGCACCTTTGTGGCTTTTCTCATGACCTTCTGCCTTTCCTTCCTTTCTTCCTTCCTTCCTTCCTTCCTTCCTTCCTTCCTTCCTTCCTTCCTTCCTTCCTTCCTTCCTCTTTCTCCCTTCCTCACTCACTCACTCTCTTTCTTTCTTCTTTCTTCCTATCTTCCTTTTCCTTCCTTCCTTCCTTCCTTCTCCCTTCCTCTTTCTCCCTTCCTCACTCACTCACTTTCTTTCTTTCTTTCTTCTTTCTTCCTTCCTTCCTTCCTTCCTTCCTTCCTTCCTTCCTTCCTTCCTTCCTTCCTTTTCCCTTCCTCTTTCTCCCTTCCTCACTCACTCACTTTCTTTCTTTCCTTCTTTCCTTCCTTCCTTCTTTCTTTCTTTTCTCCCTTCCTCCTCCCTCTCTCCGTCCCTCTTTTTTCTTCCTTCCTTCTCTCTTCCTCACCCCCTCTCTCCTCCCTCCTCCCTCCCCTCCCTCTTTTTCTTTCTTTTCTTTCCTTCCTTCCTTCTTTCTTTCTTTTCTCCCTTCCTCCTCCCTCTCTCCCTCCCTCTTTTTTTCTTCCTTCCTTCTCTCTTCCTCACCCCCTCTCTCCTCCCTCCTCCCTCCCCTCCCTCTTTTTCTTTCTTTTCTTTCCTTCCTTCCTTCTTTCTTTCTTTTCTCCCTTACTCCTCCCTCTCTCCCTCCCTCTTTTTTCTTCCTTCCTTCTCTCTTCCTCACCCCCTCTCTCCTCCCTCCTCCCTCCCCTCCCTCTTTTTCTTTCTTTTTCTTTCTTTTCTTTCCTTCCTTCTCCCTTCCTCCCTCCCTCTCCCTCCCTCCCTCCCTCTTTCTTTTTTCTTCCTTCCTTCCTTCTCTCTTCCTCCCACCCTCCCTCCTTCCCCCTCCCTCCCTCCCTCCCTCCTTTCTTCCTTCCTTCCTTCCTTCCTTCCTTCCTTCCTTCCAGCCACCCCCCCCTTCTCCCTTCTTATTTCTCCTCTTGCTTTTTGAGCATTTCCATCGCTAAGTCAGGCCTGGCAGTCATCTCTCTTCCTTTCCAAAGAAGGCCAGGGACTCGTCCGTTTCCCCGAAAGCTCTGTGGACGGAGAAGTTGGGACAACGAGGAGGAGATGCTTCCTCTCCCCTGCGTGTTAAAACTTTGCTCCCCTACCCACCCAAGGAAGCCCCGAGAAACATCTGTTTGCAGCTGGAACAGTGTCTCTCGTGAGGCTCAGCCTCTGAGCGTAGGAGCCTCTGCTTCCCCCCTCTGCTCCTTTTCAGATCATGCCAGGCCTCCTCTGACCCACACCTTACCCTCCGCCCCCGAATGGCCAGACGACTTGCTTTCTCCTCCTCCTCTTCCTCCTCCAGCTCTTTAGCCAACTCTTGCGTCTTTTCCTTAACTGCCACCTCACCTCACGTTCTCTTTTCCCTTCTTTCCCCCTTTCTCCTCGCCTCCCCCTCCTCTCCTGGTTGACTGATAGGCCAAGCAGAAAGCATGGGGACATCTGATATGGCGACAGCAAAGGTAGGATGGAAATGCTGCCATCCTTGTGCGTAAGTGGCTTCGCTCGGCAAGTTCTTCCTTTTCTTGCGTTTCTGAATTCTCCCCATCAGTCTCGTCTCCCTCCCTCCCTTCCTTCCCCCTCCCCATCCCTCAAATATTCTTCAGGGATGAGAAACTCTGCCATTCTAAACTCTTTTATTTATTATTATTTATTTATTTGATTAAATTTCTATACTGCTCTACTCAGGGCAGTGAACAGCCACAGGATAAAACACATCAATACAAAAATTTAAAATAGAATAAAAACGAATTAAATAATTTGGCTGGACAAATTTAAAATACCCCATAATTTAAAAACAAATTTTAGACTTTTCCCTCCATGTTCTCCCGTCTGCACCCCACGTGTACATATTCCCTTGGGGGTACCAAAGAGGTCTTCTTCTGATGCTTTTAGTGGAATGGGGAGCCCACCCTCCGGGATCAAATGTGACCATGACGAGTCTTGGGGGGTTAATATCTAGATCTCCTTCGAAAAGGGATTAATACATACAAGGAACAGGGCAGTGGTGAAATCCAATTTTTTTTTTACTACCAGTTCTGTGGGCGTGGCTTGGTGGGCATGGCAGGGGAAGGATACTGCAAAATCTCCATTCCCACCCCACTCTAGGGGAACGATACTGCAAAATCCCCATTCCCTCCCCGCTCCTGGGGGAAGGATATTGCAAAATCTCCATTCCCACCCCACTCTGGAACCAGCCAGAGGTGGTATTTGCCGGTTCTCCGAACTGCTCAAAATTTCCGCTACCGGTTCTCCAGAACCTATCAGAACCTGCTGGATTTCACCCCTGGAACAGGGTGTATATTTACAATGTACGACCACAGTTGAGCCCAACATTTATGTTGCTTAGTGAGAAATGTGTTAAGTGAGTTTTGCCCAATTTTACGACTTTTTTGTGCTACCTTCGTTAAGTGAATCGCTGCAGTTGTTAAATTAGGAACACGGTTGTTAAGCGAATTTGGCTTTCTCCATGGACTTGGCTTGTCAGAAGAGTGCAAAAAGTGATCGCATGACCCCCCACTCCATCCCCGGGGACATTGCAACCGTCATAAATATGAACCAGCTGTCAAGTACCCTAATGTAAATCACATGGCCATGGAGATGCTGCAATGGTCATAAGTGTGAAAAATGGTCATAATTCACCTTTTCCAGTGCTGTTGTAAGTTCGAATGGACACTAAATGAAATGTTGTAAGTGGAGGAGTACCTATATAGGAAAATTGGAGGCTCCATCCGGTCATTAAGTTGAGACAAGGAATATTTGAGAGAGCGGGGTGGGAGAGACAGGGAGGGAGGGAGAGAGAGAAAGAGAGAGGGAGAGAGACACAGAGCGAGAGGGAGAGAGAAAGAGAGACACAGAGGGTGGGAGAGAGGAAGGGAGAGAAAGGGAGAGAGACAGGGAGAGAGAAAGAAAGAGGGAGGGAGAGAGACAGAAAGAAAGCGGGAGGGAGGGAGAGAGAAAGGGAGAGGAAGAGAGAAAAGAATGGGAGAGGGAGAGAAAAGGAGGGAGGGTGAGAAAGGGAGAAACAGAGAGAGAGAGAGGAAGGGACAGAAAGAGGAGAGAGAGAGAGGAAGGGAGGGAAAGGGAGAGAGAGAGAGAGGGACAGAAAGATGAGAGAGAGAGAGGAAAGGAGAGAGAAAAAGGGAGAGAGAGAGAAAGAGAGGGACAGAAAGAGAAGAGAGAGAGAGAGGAAGGGAGAGAGAGAAAGGGAGAGAGAGAAAGAGAGGGACAGAAAGAGGAAAGGGAGAGAGAGAGAAAGGGAGGGACAGAAAGAGGAGAGAAAGGGAGAGAAAAAGAGAGAGAAAGGGAGAGGGAGAGAAAGAGAGAGGGACAGAAAGAGGAGAGAGAGAGAAAGAGAGAGAGAGAAGGGAGGGATAGAAAGAGGAGAGAGAGAGGAAGGGAGAGAAAAGGAGAGAGAGAAAGGGAGAGGGACAGAAAGAGAGAGGGACAGAAAGAGGAGAGAGAGAGAGAGGAAGGGAGAGAGAAAGGGAGAGAGAGTGAAAGAGAGGGACAGAAAGAGGAGAGAGAGAGAGAGAGGAAGGGAGAGAGAAAGGGAGAGAGAGTGAAAGAGAGGGACAGAAAGAGGAGAGAGAGAGACAGAGGAAGGGAGAGAGAGGAAGGGAGAGAGAGAGAAAGAGAGGGACAGAAAGAGGAGAGAGAGAGAGAGGAAGGGACACACACACACACACACACACACATAGAGAGAGAGAATTTGATCTATGCTGAACAGTCTTTGCAGATATGGGATCAAAGTCCACCCACTTTGCCTTGTTCACAGCTGCATCCCCCAAGAAACCCCCTGGCCTCACATCTTCTCTTCAGCCCAGGTGAGCTTCAAGCAGGTGGGCTGTGCTGGGTCTTCAGAAGAAGTCCTTTGAAGTCCCACCAGAAGGAACCTTGTGTACCGACGAGTAGGTGATGGTGGGAAGCCTTCAAAGCAACCAGAGAGAACGCAAATGCTTAAGCTAATCACGGCTATCAAATAAACCGCATGAACTTAATTTACCCAGCATACCAAGTCCCAGACTCTGGTTTAGATATCCCTGTGGTTGGGTTCAGAACAGTGGTGGAACCCAATTTTTTTTACTACCCGTTCTTTGGGTGTGGCTTGGTGGGCATGGCAGGGGAAGGATATTGCAAAATCTCCATTCCCTCCCCACTCCATGGGAAGGATACTGCAAAATCTCCATTCACACCCCATTCCAGGGGAAGGATACTGCAAAATGTCCATTCCCACCCCACTCCAGGAGAAGGATACTGCAAAATCTCCATTCCCTCCCGACTCCAGGGGAAGGATACTGCAAAATCCCCATTCCCACCTGACTCCTGCGGGAAGGAAATTGCAAAATCCCCTTTCCCTCCCCACTCCTGGGGGAAGGATATTGTAAAATCTCCATTCCCATCCCACTCCAGGGGAAGGATACTGCAAAATCCCCTTCCCCTCCCCACTCCTGGGGGAAGGATACTGCAAAATCTCCATTCCCTCCCTACTCCAGGGGAAGGATACTGCAAAATCTCCATTCCCTCCCCACTCCAGGGGAAGGATACTGCAAAATCCCCATACCCAACCCACTCCAGGGGAAGGATACTGCAAAATCCCCTTCCCCTCCCCACTCCTGGGGGAAGGATATTGTAAAATCTCCATTCCCATCCCACTCCAGGGGAAGGATACTGCAAAATCTCCATTCCCTCCCCACTCCAGGGGAAGGATACTGCAAAATCTCTATTCCCACCCCACTCCAGGGGAAGGATACTGCAAAATCCCCTTTCTCTCCCCACTCCTGGGGGAAGGATATTGCAAAATCTCCATTCCCTCCCCACTCCAGGGGAAGGATATTTCAAAATCTCCATTCCCACCCCACTCTGGGACCATCCAGAGGTGGTATTTGCTGGTTCCCTGAACTGCTCAAAATTTTCGCTACCGGTTCTCCAGAACCTGTCAGAACCTGCTGGATTTCTCCCCTGGTTCAGCAGACAATGTTTTCAAAGCCAGGAATTTTAAATGATGCTTTGTTGGAGAAACCAAACTAACGGACTTTGCTTATCTCAATCCATAATGGACAGGTTCACATTATATCACCCTAACCAATAATAAACCAATTGCATTAGAACTGTGTGTGAATTGTCATGGTGGGGGAGAAAATGAAGCTTTTCCCATTAAAAAAAGAAATGCGAGAAATCAGATGGAGCTTGCACTCTTCTTGAGAAGGGCAGATCCTGCAATCCTTAATTGACTTGGTTTGTCTGCGGAGCATAAGAGAAAAGGATTCTAAAAGCTTTAATTACTTCATATCATATGCTACATAAGCAGCCTTGCAAGACCAGCTTTTCCGAGTAGAGTTAAGGTCAGGTCTTAAAAGCCTTAGAAGACATCCAGTTTGATTTATGGATCTGAAAATATTTGTGGTTTTTGAAGCATTTGTGCTATGAGATTACCTACCCTTTCATCCATCCATCCATCCATCCATCCATCCATCCATCCATCCAGGCATCCATCCAGGCATCCATCCATCCATCCATCCAGGCATCCATCCAGGCATCCATCCATCCATCCATCCATCCATCCATCCATCCATACATACATACATACATACATCCAGGCATCCATCCAGGCATCCATCCATCCATCCATCCATCCATCCATCCATCCATCCATCCAGGCATCCATCCATCCATCCATCCATCCATCCATACATACATACATACATCCATCCAGGCATCCATCCAGGCAGCCATCCATCCAGGCAGCCATCCATCCATCCATCCATCCAGGCATCCATCCATCCATCCATCCATCCAGGCATCCATCCAGGCAGCCATCCATCCATCCATCCATCCATCCATCCATCCATCCATCCATCCATCCATCCAGGCAGCCATCCATCCATCCATCCATCCATCCATCCATCCATCCATCCATCCATCCATCCATCCAGGCATCCATCCATCCATCCATCCATCCAGCTAGCTATCCATCCAGCTAGCTATCTAGCTATCTAGCTATCATCTATCATCTTATTTATTTTTCTCTTTGAAGAAATGAGATGTTCTATCTATTGTTCTATCAAAACTATCTATTGACGGACAGATAGACAGACAGTCAGACAATCAGACAGATAGATACAGAGCTAGACAAAAATCTAGATCGATAGACATTTAATGATATAGATACGACAGACAGATAAAGCTAGTTAGCGAGACAGAAACCTAGATAAGCAGATAGACAAATAAAGGATGGATGGATGGATGGATGGATGGATGGATAGATAGATAGATAGATAGATAGATAGATAGATAGATAGAGCAAGTGAGCTAGACAGAAGCCTAGACAAACAGATAGACAAATAATGATGGATAGATGGATGGATAGGTAGATAAATAGATAATGGTAGATAGATAATATTCTGTATAGGTATATAGATATACTGTATATTGTTTGTGCCTTTGAGTCAGTATTTGATTCCTGGCAACTGCCTGCACATGTCTCTAAAGTTTTCTTGGCAAGATTTTGCCCTTGCCTCCTCCTTCCTAGGGCTAAGAGGCGGGCGGGGGGGGGGGGGAGGACGGACGTCATCTAGACGGCTTTGTACATAAAGCAGGAGTAGAATTCCCAAATTTCCCAGTTTCTAGTTTGGTGCCTTAATCACTAGAGCAAATCGATTCTCTCCCTCTTGATGGTTTCCGGCTTGTGATAGATACCTGGGTGTGGTTGCAGATATGTTTACGTTAGGGGTTACTATTTCAGAATTCCTCTCAATGCGTAGTCATTTTTGGTTGAATATGTGGAGCTGATTTTTTTAGTGCCCCCCTCTTCCTCCTTCTCTTCCTCCTCTTCTCCCTTTTCCTCCTCCTTCTTCTCCCTCCTCTTTTCTCCCCCTCCTCTTTTCCTCCTCCTCCTCCTCCTCCTCCTCCTCCTCCCTTCTCTTCCTCCTTCTTCTCCCTCCTTTCTCCTCCTCTTCCTCCTCCTCCTCCTTCTCCCTCCTCTTTTCTCCTCCTCCTCTTCCTCCTCCTCCTCCTTCTCCCTCCTCCTTTCTCCTCCTCCTCCTCTTCTTCCTCCTCCTCTTCCTCCTCCTCCTCCTTCTCCCTTCTCCTCCTCCTTCTCCTCCCTCTTTTCTCCTCCTCCTCTTCTCCCTCTTCCTCCTCCTTCTTCTCCCTCCTCCTTTCTCCTCCTCCTTCTTCTTCTCCTTCCTCTTTTCTCCTCCACCTCCTCTTCCTCCTCCTCCATCTCCTCTTCTTCCTTCTTCTCCTCCTCCTCCTTTCTCCTCCTCCATCTCCTCCTCCTCTTCCTCCTCCTCCTCCTCCATCTCCTCCTCCTCCTTTCTCTTCTTCCTCCTCCTCCTTCAGATTGAAATCCTACCCAGATAGATAGAAAGTTGTTCTTTAGCATCTGTTTATACCGCTTAATTGTTCAAAATGTTTGAAAGTAGCCTAGAAAGGATTTTCAGAATTTTATTTTATTTTATTTTTAGCAGAGAAAGGAAGACAGAATTGAATAACTGAGCTGAAAGGTTTTGGCTAAACGGCAGAGCATTTGTTAAGAACACCTGGGGGACACAAAAGGTACATAAAGTTTTGAAGATAAAGTTTGGTATGTGCTTCCTCCTATTTTAAATTAAGAGACGCTTAAAAAAAAAAAATGGGGCAGAGAGCAATTACCAAGAGAAGCACATTTGATGAATGTGAAAATCATACTTTCTCAGGGCATGCTGGAAACAGAATCTCACATGGATGCACTATTAGAAAAGAGAATGCACAACTTTCACTTCCTGTTCCACATCCTTTTCTCCCTTCCTTCCATACTGTTTGGAAGCATTTTTGCTAGCACGCTTCTGCCTTCTGTCCTTCCTCCCTCCCCTCCCTTCTTTCCCTTTCCTTACCCTTCCATCCTCCCTCCCTTCCCTCCCCCTTTCATCCTTCTTCCCCTTTCCTTTCCTCCCTCTTTTCTTCCTTCCTTCCCTCCTCTCTCTCCTTCTCTCCTCTCTCCTCTTCCTTCCTTCCTTCCCTCCCTCCATTCCTTCTTTTCTCCCTTCCTTCCATAATGTTTGGAAGCATTTTTGCTAGCATGCTTCCCCCTTCTGTCCTCCCTCCCCTCCCTCCCTCCTTTCCCTTCCCTTTCCCTTCCATCCTCTCCCTCTCCTCTCCTCCCTCTTTTCTTCCTTTCCTTTCCTCCCTCTTTTCTTCCTTCCCTTCCCTCTCCTCTCTCTCCTTCCCTTCTCCCTCCCTTCCTTCTTTTCTCCCTTCCTTCCATAATGTTTGGAAGCATTTTTGCAAGCATGCTTCCCCCTTCTGCCCTCCCTCCCTCCCCTCCCTCCCTCCCTCCTTTCCCTTCCCTTTCCCTTCCATCCTCCCTCCCTCTCCTCTCCTCCCTCTTTTCTTCCTTTCCTTTCCTCCCTCTTTTCTTCCTTCCCTTCCCTCTCCTCTCTCTCCTTCCCTTCTCCCTCCCTTCCTTCTTTTCTCCCTTCCTTCCATAATGTTTGGAAGCATTTTTGCAAGCATGCTTCCCCCTTCTGCCCTCCCTCCCTCCCTCCTTTCTCTTCCCTTACTCTTCCATCTTCCCTCTCCTCTCCTCTCCTCTCCTCTCCTCCCCTTCCCTTCCCTCTCCTCCTCTCTCCTCTTCCTTCCTTCCTTCCTTCCCTCCCTCCCTTCCTTCTGACCTCCAATGCCTTCAAATACTCATTTCCTCAGTCTTTCTCCTCCTCTCTTCTACTCTTCACTGTTTAAATACTTTTTTTGGTTCTACAGTATTGCACACACACACACACCTGTTTGCATTGCCTACCCTTCCCCTCAAGAAGCTGCATGCCAGAGCGATGCAGGGGGAGTCTGGGACTTCATCCACCAAGATGCACATGTTGAAACTTGGATGACATTCTGGATTGCAACAGGTCCTGTAATACCCCCGAGAAATCTGCCTTACCCTTTTAAGTTTCTGTTCCTTTTCCCGTGCAGAGCTGAACTGGCAAATTATAGCCAATGCATAACTATTATTCCAAACAAGCCACAAATACACACACACACATACACACACACACACACCAAAAAGTGGCTTGAAGGGGATGGATAATTAGTTTGCCCCGAGGAGGAAGGCAGTCAACTCAACGCTGACTTTTGCTAAATGGTAAACTGAGCTGGGTAAGTTATTTTTTTTTTTAATTCTTCAGACGGTTCTGACAAGTGATCAGAAGATCCTGATCCAGTGCTGGATTTCAATTTTTTTTTACTACCGGTTCTGTGGGCGTGGCTTGGTGGGCGTGGTGTGGCTTGGTGGGCGTGGCTTGGTGGGCATGGCAGGGGAAGGATACTGCAAAATCTCCATTCCCTCCCCACTCCAGGGGAAGGATACTGCAAAATCCCCATTCCTTCCCCACTCCTGGGGGGAAGGATATTGCAAAATCTCCATTCCCATCCCACTCCAGGGGAAGGACATTGCAAAATCTCCATTCCCACCCCATTCCTGGGGGAAGGATATTGCAAAATCTCCATTCCCACCCACTCCAAGGGAAGGATACTACAAAATCTCCATTCCCTCCCCACTCCAGGGAAGGATACTGCAAAATCTCCATTCCCACCCCGCTCCAGGGGAAGGAGACTGCAAAATCCCCATCCCCTCCCCACTCCTGGGGGAAGGATATTGCAAAATCTCCATTCCCTCCCGACTCCAGGGGGAAGGATATTGCAAAATCCCCATTCCCTCCCCACTCCTGGGGGAAGGATATTGCAAAATCCCCTTTCCCTCCCCACTCCAGGGGAAGGACATTGCAAAATCTCCATTCCCACCCCACTCCAGGGGAAGGATACTGCAAAATCCCCATCCCCTCCCCACTCCTGGGGGAAGGATACTGCAAAATCCCCATTCCCTCCCCACTCCTGGGGGAAGGATATTGCAAAAACTCCATTCCCTCCCGACTCCAGGGGGAAGGATACTGCAAAATCCCCATTCCCTCCCCACTCCTGGGGGAAGAATATTGCAAAAACTCCATTCCCTCCCCACTCTGGGGGCCAGCCAGAGGTGGTATTTGCCAGTTCTCCGAACGACTCAAAATTTCCGCTACCGGTTCTCCAGAACCTGTCAGAACCTGCTGGATTTCACCCCTGTCCTGATCCTGTTCCATGTTTTCCAAGCCCCCAATTTTATTAAAGGGCTCAGAAAACAGAGCTGCAGCTCTCTTCATCAGATGCCCAGGGTAGTGGGAGGGGGGTGGATGTAGGGCTTTTTTGGGGGAAGAAGGGATGTGTGTGAAAAGAAGCGGGAGCAAGTGGCAAGCTTCCCCGGAGACCCAGCTTTGGGCTGTAGAATAAATTGGAGAGGGGTTTTATGTAGCAAATAGACATCCCTTGGAACCAAAGACCCCATTGCCAATTTAAAAAAATCAGCTTTCAGAAAGAAATAAGGAGAAATTTCCTGACAGTTTTTAGAACAAACTGTCGGAAAGAGCCTTGGTGGCGCAGCAGACTAAAGCGCTGTTAACTAGCACCAGCTGCCTGCAATTACTGCAAGTTCGAATCTCACCAGGCTCAAGGTTGACTCAGCCTTCCATCCTTTCGAGGTAGGTAAAATGAGGACCCGGTTTGTGGGGGCAATAAGCTGACTTTGTATAAAAAAAGAACACCACTTGGGGGGGACCGAAAGCCCTACTAAGCAGGTATATGCAAAAGGATGAAGGCTATTGCTTAATGCATTGTAAGCCGCCCTGAGTCTCCAGAGAAGGGCGGCATATCAATCGAACCAATAAATAAATAAATAAATAAATAAATAAATAAATAAATAAATAAATAAATAAATAAATAACAAATAATCAGTGGAACAACTTGCCTCCAGAAGTTGTAAATGATCCACCACTGGAGGTTTTTAAGAAGAGGTTGGACAACCATTTGTCTGAAGTGGTGTAGGGTTTCCTGCCTAAGTAGGGGGTTGGACTAGAAGACCTCCAAGGTCCCTTCCAACTCTGTTATTTTACCTCCTTCCCCTTTAAAAAAAAAACAAAACACACTTTCTGGACTTTTCCCCCACTGGGCCATTTCTTCAAGGAGGCTCTTAAAATGCCTTTCAAGGGCCTTCTTCCAAGGATGAAAAAAACCCACCATCGCCCCATTTCTCTGAATTATTAATTCCGGGAGAGGCCGTTGAGAAGGCTACTACAGCGGAGCCGCGCACGGAAAAGCCTAGGGCTGGGGGTATGGGGGTGGGGGTGGGGGTGGGGGTGGGGGGCGAGGAGAGGTGTGGCAACCGGCAAGCCAAGGTTGGGGAGGACCCTCTTCCGAGCACTGCTAGCAGCCGAGTTAATAAGGTTTTCTTTCTTTCTTTCTTTCTTTCTTTCTTTCTTTCTTTCTTTCTTTCTTTCTTTCTTTCTTCTCCCTCCCTCCCTCCCTTTTTCTTCCTTCCTTCCTTCTCCCTTCCTCTCCCTTCCTTCTTTCCTCAATCCCCCCTCTCTTTCTTTCTTTCTTTTCTTCCTTCTCCCTCCCTCCCTCCCTCCCTTTTTCTTCCTTCCTTCTCCCTTCCTCTTCCTTCTTTCCTCAATCCCCCTTTCTTTCTTTCTTTCTTTCTTTTTCTTCTCCCTCCCTCCCTTTTTCTTCCTTCTTTCCTTCCTTCTCCCTTCCTCTTCCTTCCTTCTTTCCTCAATCCCCCCTCTCTTTCTTTTTCTTTTTTTCTTCCTTCTCCCTCTCTCCCTTTTTCTTCCTTCCTTCTTTCCTCAATCCCTCTCTCTCTTTCTTTCTTCTCCCTCCCTCCCTTTTTCTTCCTTTCTTCCTTCTCCGTTCCTCTTCCTTCCTTCTTTCCTCAATCCCCTCTCTTTCTTTCTTTCTCCCTCCCTCCCTCTTTCTCCCTCCCTTCCTTCTCCCTTCCTCTTCCTTCCTTCTTTCCTCAATCCCTCTCTCTCTCTTTCTTTCCTTCTTCTCCCTCCCTCCCTTTTTCTTCCTTTCTTCCTTCTCCCTTCCTCTTCCTTCCTTCTTTCCTCAATCCCCCCTCTCTTTCTTTCCTTCTTCTCCCTCCCTCCCTCCCTTTTTCTTCCTCCCTTCCTTCTCCCTTCCTCTTCCTTCCTTCTTTCCTCAATCCCTCCCTCTCCCTCTCTCCCTTCCTTCCTTCCTTCCTTCCTTCCTTCCTTCCTTCCTTCCTTCCTTCCTTCCTTCCTCCTCATACCCAAGATGGAGAAAGGGGCGAGGTGGGGAACCCCCAGCTCCGAGAATGTAAGTCAGGATCCGGAGCAAAATGCTTTTTTTCCTCTCCCCCACCCTCTCCAGTCTTTTCCCCACGCAGGGGGTCTTCAGCGCCCGGCCGTCCCTCGCCTTCGACCCCCCGACCCTTTCCCCCATTTTCGCAGCGGTCCAGCCTCTCTCTCTCTCTCTCCCCCCCACTTCCCCAAGGAAAGCATCCCAGCCGGGCCGAGGATGGGGGGAAAAAAGCGCCGCCTGCGTCCCGATCCAAGCCGGCAAACTTCGTCCCGACCGCGCGAGGGCGAGGGAGCCAGGATGCAGCCCAAACCCGAGCTCGTCCGGCGCGCATCTCCGGGCTCTCAACCACTGCAGGCCAGGCTGCGCCCCCCACTCTTTCTCTGATTTTCCCCCTCTCGTTCTCTCTTTTTCTATCCGTCTCTCTCTCTCTCTCTCTCCCTCTCCTTCCCTCCCTCTCTCCCCCTCTTTTTCTATCCCTCCCTCTCTCTCTTTTTCTGTCCCCCCTCTTATTCTCTCTTTTTCTCTCAGTCTCTTTTTCTCCCCCTCTCTGCCCTCTCTTTTTCTATCCCCCTCGCTCTCCCTCTTTCTGTCCCCTCTTATTCTCTATCCGTGTCTCTCCCCCTTTTCCCTCCCTCCCCCCTTTTTCTATCCCCTCTCTCTTTTTCTATCCCTCCCTCTCTTTCTGTTCCCCCTCTTATTCTATCCCTCTATCTCTCCCCCTCTCTGTCCCTCTCTCCTCCCTCTCTTTTTCTATCCCCCTCGCTCTCCCTCTTTCTGTCCCCTCTTATTCTCTTTTTCTATCCGTCTCTTTCTCTCTCTCCCCCTCTTCCTCCCCCGTCTCTTTTTCTATCCCCCTCTCTTTTTCTATCCCCCTCCCTCCCTCTCTCTCTCTCTTTTTCTATCCCTCTCTCTTTTTCTATCCGTCTCTCTCTCTCTCTCCTTCTCCCTCCCTCTCTCCCCCCTCTCTTTTTCTATCCGTCTCTCTTTTTCTATCCCTCTCTCTCTCTCCCTCCCTCTCTTTTTCTATCCCCCCCTCTCTCTTTCTTCCCTCCCCGCCCGCTTTGGATCCCGGGGCTGGCCGTGCCCGCGAGGGCGCGCGCCCGCCAGCCGGCCCCGGACGGCCGCCGGGCTGGCAAGGAGCAGCTCGGGCGGAGGCTGGGCCAGCTAGGCGGCGGCGGCGGCGGCGGCGGCGTCCCTCCCTTCGGCGGGGGCCAGTGCGGCTCGGCCACTCTTCCTCCCCGGCTGGCTGCCTTTGGCCTCGGCCGGGCGCCTTTAAAGGGCGGGCAGAGGGCTGGGCAGCCGGCCGGCCGGGTGAGTGGGCAAGGCAGGGCTCCCCGAGGAAGAAGAGGAAGAGGAGGAGGAGGTTGGGTAGCCCGGCCAAGCGGGGCCCCACCATGGCATGATCTCCGCCGCCTCCTCCTCGCTGGCCTGCCCGGGCTGCCCGCGCTCTGCCAAGCCCGTGCCCGGTCGCCGTCCACGCTTGCGCCCCAGCGGCCTCTCCTGGCCCGGCTCCACCGGTTCGTCCAGCCGCGGCGGGGTTGCGCGCATCTGCGGCGGCGGCGGCGGCGGGGGTAAGAGCAGCAACGGCGGCGGCGGCGGCAACGGCAGCCTCCGCTTGCCCGGCCTGGTCCACTATGTCTTGGGAACCGCTCCGCCGGAGGCATCCGGGGCTGGCCAAGGAGCCGGGCAGCGCCTGCTCGTGACGGTCCTGATGAAAGGCTTCAAGCTCGCCTGGTAAAGCCAGAAAGGGGGAGGGAAGGGAGGGAGGGGGAGGGAGGGAGGGAGGGGAGGGGGCGCCTCCCCCCACCGCATTAGCAGGGTTGGGGAGGGGGGGAAAGAGGAGGGGAGGATGGAGGAGAGCACCGCAGTGTGGGGGATGCTCCCAGGCGGAGGGAGGCAGAGGGGGGGGAGTGCAAGGGCATGGATGCTCCTCCGGCTGGACCAAATCTGTGTAAGGGATGCTGGCGCAGTGGCGCGCCTCGCCTCCCTCCCTCCTTCCCTCCATCCTCCTCCTCCTCCTCTTGTCTTGCTGCTTGCCACACCTCTCTTGTGTGTCCTCCCCCCTCCCCAACCATCGCCCTCCAAAACCTCCCATCTCTTTTTTTGGGTGGGTGGGTTGCTGGCTAGATTGACCATTGAAAGCCAGACTCCGTTGCCTTCCCACCGAACCCCACTGCCCCCCCCACCTCGCTTGTGGAAAAGTTGGCGATGATGCGCCTTCTTTTATGCCTCCTCGGAAGCCTGAGCACAGATAGATGCCCTTCCTTGGACCCATCCCAAAGCTGCACCAGAGATTAACGGCAGGCTTCCTCCATCTCGGGTGCCAGGCGCTTGGTGGGTTGTGCTTTGGAGGGGTTGGAATCGGGGCTGGGGGGGGTGGAGAAGGGAGGAGGGGGAAAGGCCAGGTTGGGCTGGGGGTGATGGTGATGGTGGGGGGGGGTGTACCAGGCCGGAGAGGAGCAACTGACCAACTGGCTTGATGTTGATCTCTCTGGAGGTTGTGCTTGGGAAAGCTTTTTCTTTTTTTTAGAAAAAGTAAAAAAAAGAGGGGAAAAACTTCGTAAATGCTCTTCTGCGTCCCTTAACATTTTTGGGTTGTTTTTTTTTTTTCCTGCTTGCATAAGTTAGGAGAATTCAGATAGTCCTTTCCAACTCCCAACCCCCCCCAAAGAAATCCTGATATGACATAATGCAATAATTTCCCCGATTGCTTCAGAATGAAACTGGAAAGGCTCTACTTCTCCTCTCTCTCTCCCCCCCCCACACCCACATTTTCTGAGTCTGCCCCAAATTCCATTGGCATGTTGCAAAAAAAAGGATGAGTGGGTGCAACCTTGGCAGGCATTGCTTAAACACCCAGTTGTTGTAAATTGTTGCTTGTGTTTGGATTGTGTTTCTGTCGTGAAGGGGTATAAGGACGGCCACGCTTTATAGTTGTATTATACAAGTCCTAATTTAGATGATGGCACCATTTACGGCTCTGCTCTCATCAAGTGGAAAACCCCAACGTTCATTGGGCTGCAAGTTGCGTTGACTGAGACAGATGGAGACGACTAAGTAAAAATGTAATAAGCCTGGCATATTTGTGTTGATGAATTAGAAGGCGGTGAAGAGAGAGACTTCGGTCATAGGAGGTAGGGATTTTAGGAAAAAAAAAAAAGAGAGAGAGATGTTAAAATGCAATGTTAAAATAACTCCGGAGTGTTATTGGTATCTCTTTCCCGCTTTATATTAAAAGATCCCTTGAAAGTTAGCTGAAAGGAATCTTTGGAATCCCAGTTTCTGACTGGGCATCTTGAAATGGACTTTGTTGGAGAGGTTTTGTGTTTGTTTGTTTTTTTGCTTTAATTTATATGCCGCCCTTCTCCGGAGACTCAGGGCGGCTTACAATGCGTTAAGCAATAGCCTTCCTACTTTTGTATATTTATGCAAAGTCAGCTTATTGCCCCCACAATCTCGGTCCTCATTTCACCTACCTTAGAAAGGATGGAAGGCTGAGTCAACCTTGAGCCTGGCGAGATTCGAACCTGCAGTAATTGCAAGCAGCAGTTGTTAATAACAGTGCTTCAGTCCACTGTACTACAGGCTCTTTCCAGTTGAGATTTACTGGGCCTTTCGAATGAGTGACCTAGAATGAGAATTTTATGCTCTCTGCCTTTGTTTAGACGTCGATGCTTTGATGATGTACTAACTAGAAGGATAAAATGCAGGCGTTTGGAATGTGTCCTGATATAACTTTTCCTGGTGAACAAGGGATGCCTTGAGAACACAAATGCACATGCATATATAGAGACACAAGGACACATACACACACGCATGCATGCATGCATGGACAGACAGGCAGACAGATAGACAGACAGACAGACATCCCCTCCCCCCTTGAATGAATGAAGCATTAGATACCACTCGGGAATCAGGGGGAAAAAAACACCACACCTCCGGACAAACAAGACTTTTATTACACACCTCAAGTGGTCCTGTTTTGCATCGGACTTGTGACCCTGCCTCATTTAAAAAAAAAAAAATCACTTAATTATATAATAGCCTCATTTGCTCGCATCCAATCCTCTATTGAAAGGGATTAGGTTTGTGGAACATTTGGGATTTAATTCTCCTTTCATCGGCTCAGGACGGAGACTGGGGAGGAAGAGCAGAGAGGCCTGGCAGAATTGATGGATTTGTAGTCAGCGTTTTCAAGAGAGAAAGAGAAATTTCTGTATCTGCCGACAACGACTGCTCGAAGAATGCTAGAGGGCACTGTATTACTACTTAAGCCTGTTCACAGCAGATTTTTTTTGGGTCCTCTAGTGTGCGCCCCCCCCCGCAATCTTTCTAGAACTAGAATCCCAAAAGTTAAATTTAACCTTTTTCTGATTCCGATTTTCCTTTTTCGCAAAGACAAATGTCCTGAATAAATGTCAGCATATTTAAGGACGCTTACTGCCCTCTGGTTGATGGCAGGAGGATGAAGAGGAGTTGAGTTCAACCTAGATTTTCTTGGTTAAAGCTTGATTGAAATAGACCCATCCTTAATTTTGGGGATTTCTGGAGAGTTTGGGAATGGGAAAAGAGGACAGAGGGGTGTCTGTCTGTCTGTCTGTCTGTCTGTCTGTCTCTGTGTGTGTGTGTTTGAGAGAGAGAGAGCGAGAAAGAGAGAGAACGAGAGAAAGTGAGAGAAAGAGATACAGAGAGAGAAAGAGACAGAGAGAGAGAAAGAAAGTGAGAGAAAGAGACAGAGAGAGAGACACAGAGAAAGAGAGAGAGAGAAAGAGAGAGAGAGAGAAAGTGAGAGAAAGAGACAAAGAGGGAGAGAAAGAGAGAGCGAGAGAGAAAGAGAGAGAGAGAGAAAGTGAGAGAAAGAGACAAAGAGGGAGAGAAAGAGAGACCGAGAGAGAAAGAGACAGAGAAAGAGACAGAAAGAGAGAAAGAGAGAGAAAGAGACACAGAGAGAAAGAGGCAGAGAGAAAGAGACAGAGAAAGAGAGAGAGAGAAAGTGAGAGAAAGAGACAGAAACAGAAACAGAGAAAGAGAGAGAGAAAGAGTGAGAGAAAGAGAGAAAGAGAGCAAGTGAGAGAAAGAGACAAAGAGGGAGAAAAAGAGAGAGCGAGAGAGAAAGAGAGAGAGAAAGAGACAGAGAAAGAGTTATTATATGTGATCAGTTTTATGTTGTTTTGCTTTGTTTTTAATGAAAAGGGGGTTAGTAGTAGTATGTGTGCAGAACTCACCAGAAAGATAGATTTGGGACATTCCTAGGTTTATTTATCGTTTTCAGTCACCATTTTATATATTAGTTACTTTTTTAAAAAATATAGTGTGGTTATTTTGGAGAGAATAGAATAGAATAGAATAGAATAGAATAGAATAGAATAGAATAGAATAGAATAGAATAGAATAGAATAGAATAGAATAGAATAGAATTCTTTACTGGCCAAGTGTGATTGGACACACAAGGAATTTGTCTTGGTGCATAAACTCTCAGTGTACATAAAAGAAAAGATACATTTGTCAAGAATCATAGGGTACAACACTTAATGATAGTCATAGGGTACAAATAAGCAATCAGGAAACAATATCAATATAAATCTTAAGGATACCAGCAACAAGGTTACAGTCATTAGTGGAAGAAGATAGGTGATAGGAACGATGAGAAGATTACTAGTAATGCAGACTTAGTGAATAGTTTGACAGTGTTGAGGAAATTATTTGTTTAGCAGAGTGATGGCATGTGGGGAAAAAACTGTCCTTGTGTCTAATTGTTCTGGTGTGCATTGCCATATAGCGTCGTTTTGAGGGTAGGAGTTGAAACAGTTTATGTCCAGGATGCGAGGGGGTCTGTAAATATCATTGCTTTTGCTGTACGTTGCCCATAGATGCACGTTGTGGCCCTGTAAAACAATATTAAACAAACAAAAATGATCCCCTCCAACTATTTCATATAACAGTTTAGCTTATCCCATCAGGAAGCTGTGAATGTGAAATTGTCTAATTTTATACCCTGAACTTCAGGGAATCTCAGTCCACAAATGGGATAGACCAACTGCAGTCCAAAAGAGCTACATTTAGTTTCTTTCTAAAGAATTGTAAAGTGATACTTTTAATTTAATGTTGATTACTCTATCGTATCTTTTTTGCTTGTTCGTTTGTTTTCAGCTTGACAGGTTAAAAACAGTTGCTTGAGTTGATTGTTACTATCTAGTTAAGAGATTTCCACCGCAAGTAAAAAAAGAAGACGAAATAGTTTGGGAAAAGTGAATTATAAGAGGCCCACGCTTCTTCTTACCCTTTAAAATAGATCTAAAATAGATCACAGGAAAACCATTTGTTTTTTTACTTGACCCTGATTCTGCTTTGTGGCAGTTAGTGGTAATTTACGTCTAATCCCTGGTTCTGTTTTGTGTCTAGCTTCCTGCCTGAAACTACTGCAGTAAATTACAAACATTCTCAACTCATCAGCAGAATCTTCCTACTTTTGAAATTAGAAATCCTTCTGGAGTTTAATAACTTTTTTTTAAATATATTTTTTTAATTTTTATTTCTCATAAACCCATTTACATGTACTGTCATTTTCATCCTTTTTCATTCATCTTTTCTTTTAACTTTCATTTTTCATTTTTACTTTTTGGGGCCTGCTGTTTTACCCTTTACTTTTACTCCAACCTTTCTTTTTCTCTTCCTTCCTCTCTCGTCTCATACTTCCTTCGTTCTTTCTCTCCTTCTCTTTCCTACTTCCCCTTCTCTCCCCCCACTCCTCTCTTCTTCCCCCTTCTAACCTTCTCCTCTATTCCTCTTTCCCCTCCCTTTTCTTCCTCTCCTTTCCCCTTTCTTCTTTCTCCTCTTCTCTCCTCTCTCCTCCCTTCCTCTCTCTCTCCTTCTTCCCCTCTCTCCTGTTGTTTCCCTTTTCAGTTCAATTTAAAGTGGTATTCGAGCAGCCCCGATTTTCTAATTATCTTTATTCTCATTTCAATTTTTTATTCATTTACTATTTATTTTTATAAATAATAGAGAAAGGGGAGAGGGGGATAAAAGGGAAAAAAGTGAGATATTATAAAAATGTATGCAAATGATGGAGTTTAATACCTTGACTTGATGTCTGTGGAAACTCTCAGTCATCCAGGTCATGTCTGTTGATCAGAAAGTCGGCAGTTCAGCAGTTCGAATCCCTAGTATAGATCTCCTGCATGAGCAGGGGGTTGGACTAAATGACCTCCAAGGTCCCTACCAACTCTGTTACTGTTACTGTTCAAGAGGCATATGAACTTTCTGGCTTGCTGGCGGGGTCTCTCTTCAGAGTTTCATACGTAGCAGTGTCCTTCAAAAGATTGTTCACCTTGGCCTTGTAGTCATCTGTGTTCGGGATGATTCTGCATCCAGTGCACACTGCATTTACACATCCTAATGAGTTGTCGCGGGACGCAGTGACTCAATAGCTAAGACGCTGAGCTTGTCGATCGAAAGGTCGGCAGTTCAGCGGTTCGAATCCCTAGTGCCGCGTAATGGGGTGAGCTCCCATTCCTTGTCCCAGCTTCTGCCAACCTAGCAGTTCGAAAGCAGGTAAAAAATGCAAGTAGAAAAATAGGGACCACCTTTGGTAGGAAGGGAACAGCATTCCATGCGCCTTTGGCGTTGAGTCATGCCGGCCACATGACCACGGAGACGTCTTCAGAGAGCGCTGGCTCTTCGGCTTTGAAACAGAGATGAGCACCGCCCCCTAGAGTCGGGAACCTTTGCCTTTACTTTTAATGAGCTGTCACAGTTTCTTTAGTTTTGTCAGTGTCTTGTGTGAACGCATCTGTTGTGCTTAGTAAACCATGGTTCCCTCGTTGTAGAAACCAAGCCAGTTGTGACTTGCTCAGCAAACCGGAAATACTTACATTGGTGTCTTAATGGAAACGGTTTGATCGCGGCCAGACAGACCAGGAATCCTCAATTTTTCAATCCTAAAAGGATCATGATAGATTTTAGAGGAGGTTGATAGGGTACGTAACTTGGAGTTCTGCCCCAGTTACGGACCCCAGAGAATGCAGCACACACAAAGTCCGTACAAACCTTAGTTTACTAATTAAGGACTACTAATGAGCTTTCTTAGTAGTTGTTCGAACACAAGTACAGTTTAAATCAGTCTTTTCTGAACAAGGGCTGTTAATTTAACTTCATGAACAGCCGTCAAGAATCCAAAGAATAATAACTCAATTCTGAAGCGCAGTATTTCAGATAACTGTAATCTTACTGTGGTTGGCAGAATGCCCAGAAGCAATTTGCAGGAAAACTGACAAGAAAAGAGCAAGAGCCGACCAGACGTTTCTGGAATCAAGACGCAAAGGAATATGAACGAAGTTGTTTCCTGCAAATTGCCTCAGTCGGCATTCCTCCTTAAATAGGCTATGGGAGTGGCCAATTAGCCCCCAGCCTTACTCTCGAGGAGACCTCCTCCTGAGGAGCCACTCCTGCCTTTTGGCAGCTCTGCGTGCTCGTGCATCAAAAAGAGGCTCCTCCTCTTCTTCCTCTTCACTTAAGGGAGCTTCTGGAGGTTCTGAAGGCCCTGGCTGAATCCCCGCCTCTGGCACCACATCTTCTCCAGCCTCCTCATTGTCCGACTCGAGTGCCAGCTGCACAGGCTGATAGTGCAGCACCACACCAGTCTCCTCGCTGTCGGAATCAGCTACTAGCTGCACAGGCCACTGACGGGCCACAACATTTGGCTCAGCATGCGGAAATATTTCTCAAATATTTATCGAACGTCTGTTACATATTGAAGCCTAGTTGTCCCTTTGCTTCTGGACCAGTGTTGGGTTTCACTTAGCTTTGCTACCAGTTCGCTCACGTGCACGTCACTTCTGCACATGCGCAGAGCGTATTTGATGACGTCTGGGCAGGTGGGTGGAGCTTCTCAGCACCGCTACTACCGATTCGCTTGAACCTGTAGCAACCCACCACTGTTCTGGACAATCTAAATCTAATCTAAAAATGATTGAATTTCAGTTGTGGTTTAGGAGAACCAAACCACTGGGAGATTTGTGAAGCAACGCTAGGCTGCAAAATTTTGCCCTTATGCCAAGGAAAAAATTAATCTTAAATCACCAGGTCTCCTTCTTAATCCCATGGCCTATTCAGTGATCTTTAAAGCAGAATTAAGGTGCGGACCGCAATCCAGCGGCGAGAGCATACAGGGCTTCAATTTGGGAAGGAGTTTGAATGTCATCCTCCCTTGATTTCTTTCCAGAGTGTGAATTGAATAGCGACCCTTGTCTTGGTTCTTGATTTTAAAAACAGTCATTAAAGAGAGCAAAATTCCTCTGTAGGTCTTAGATCATTGGGGATAAAAAATAATCTACTGGTCTGCATTAAACAGGGGGCAACTTGGGGGAAAAAGACATTCCTAATTACTGAAATTGACTAGCTCTTGACTAATTGGGCAAAAGAGAAGGAATAACCCCAAATGACTCCTGTCTGGAGAGTAGGATGGTTTTTTTTTAATGAACTGTCACCATTGGTGCTCATATAAGTCTCTTTTTTTTCCCCCTTCCCATGGCTGATCTAAAAGGACCTTCATTGTCCTCAGGTGCCCTCAAAACTCTTTCTGATCTCAGGTCCAATGCAAATTATATTCCCCTAGTGAAATGGAGATAAGACGATGGATGTTTCCCCCCCACTCCTTCAGCTTTGAGATTCAAAACTTGTTCACAATCCTCATCCACCACCATTGGATCAGAGGTGGGCTTCAGCAGGTTCTGACCAGTTCTGGCGAACTGGTAGCAGAAATTTTGAGTAGTTCAGAGAACCGGTAGTGAAAATTCTGACTGGCCCTGCCCCCATCTATTCTCTGCCTCCCGAGTCCCAGCTGATCAGGAGGAAATGGGGATTTTGCAGTATCCTTCCCCTGGAGTGGGGTGGGAATGGAGATTTTACAGTATCCTTCCCCTGCCATGCCCACCAAGCCATGCCACGCCTACCAAGCCACACCCAGAGAACCGGTAATAAAATTGAAACCCACCACTGCATTGGATGTATTGAAAGAATATTTTTTAAAGTTCTCTGGTTGCTCCTCCAACTAAGATAATGTGGTCCTCCTTAAGTCCTTTAGTCCTCCTTAATGTGTCCAGCCTTAGCAGGATACGAGGATTACGTTGCTCTATAGCAGGACTTTCCAGCCTTGGCAACTTTAAGACCTGTGGACATCAACTCCCAGAATTCCCCATCCAGCTATGGAATTCTGGGAGTTGAAGTCCACAGGTCTTAAAAGTTGCCAAGGTTGGACACCCTGCAAGAATATAGGTCCGTGATGGTGAACCTATCCAGAACCCACTGGAACCGGAGCCCTCTGTGTGGGCATGCATACCATCGCCATCTATTCTTCATGGGTGCCGGAGTGCTGGAAAACGGCCTGAAAATGGCCCTAAAACTGACCAAAACCAGCCCCAAAACAGACCTTTTGGGGGGCTTTGGGGGGGCCTTTTCCAGGCCTTTTCCAGGGCCATTTTTCAGGCCATTTCCAGGCTATTTCTCGGACCAAAAACAGCTGGAAATGGCCTGAAAAACAGCAAAAAAACAGGCATGCCAGCCAGCTGGTTTTTGGGTTGCTGGCACTCTGGTGCAACGCACATGCGTGCATGTCATGGGTGGGTCCTACCTACCTTTACTACCGGTTTGCAACGGGACCACGTAGGAGCGCTTGCTTCGCTCGCACGCATGTTCTTCTGTGCATACGCAGAAGCATTTTAATGACGTCCGGGTCGGTGAGCGGAGCCTCCTGTCGGTTTTATTACCGGTGCTATAGAACCGGTGCGAACCGGGGGCAATCCACCACTGATGCAGGAGCGTTCCGGTTTGGGCACTTGGTGCCGAAAAGGTTCGCCATAACTAGCATAGGTTAATTCCGCTCTGTCAGACTTCGATGCTATCTCAAAATAAATGAATTTCCAAACTGCCAATCTTTAAGGAAATCTTCTCTTTATTCGAGTACAGCAACCGGATCATGACTCGATGCGGACAAGACTGACCTTTTGCCCCCCCAATCCCTCCCTTTCCGATCCCCAATTCTCTGCTTCTCAATGGCTATCTTCGAAGTCACTCTCCTGACTTCTTGTCTCGTCATTTCACAGGAATGTTCCCCCCACCTTCTTCATTTCCACGGAGACCGAGCTTCAAAGGGATTTAGCAGGCAAAAGTTCAGAGCTTATCTCCCTTTTCTATGTCAGCGCTGAGACGCTGACACGCTCATCAGATTCAATCTCCCCAAAAAGGTGCTTTGGATCATTCCAAAGCAGCAGGAGCTCTTTAAAGCAGCCCTATCTTTCTTTGGGATCCTCTTGGGCCACCGAACAATCCTTGGAAAAGATGCCAACACTTTAAAGAGCTGCACCCGGATTGCATTCCTACTGGAACATCTTTTCTAAATGATTTCTGAAGGCTCTTTTGGGTGGGTGGGGGGGCAGCCTGCATTAGCCTTCAGACACTGAATAAAATACCTACCTAGTGGCGATAGAGTGGCGATAGAGACGGCAAAGTCTAACTACTTTTCCGCCTCTATTGCGTCATCAGGGAATCGTCCAGCTGCCCTGTTTAGGGTGACCCGCGCCCTGCTCCATCCAGGAGTGCGGGAGGATCCCTTAGAAGGCAGGGCGGAGGATTTCGGACAATACCTGTATGACAAAATCGCCCAGATCCGGGGGGATTTGGACTCTGACTGGGTAGATCAGGGCAGGGTGACGAGGAATAGTCTTGAGAATGTTATCTGGGAGGAGTTTGATGCTGTGACTCCTGATGATGTGGACAGGATTTTGGGGAGACTTAGTGCGGCCACATGTTTACTGGACCCGTGTCCCTCCTGGTTGGTACTGGCTTCCCGGGAGGTTACACGAGGCTGGCTCCAGGGTGTTATCAACGCTTCGTTGAATGAGGGTTACTTCCCCACCGCCTTGAAAGAGGCGGTGGTGAGGCCTCTCCTCAAGAAGCCGTCCCTGGATCCGGCAATATTGGCCAACTATCGTCCTGTCTCCAACCTTCGCTTTATGGCGAAGGTTGTTGAGAGTGTGGTCGCACGACAGTTTCCGCAATTCCTGGAGGAAACATCTTATCTAGATCCGTTCCAGTTGGGTTTCAGGTCTGGGCACAGCACAGAAACGGCATTGGTCGCGTTGGTTGATGATCTCTGGAGGGCTCGGGACAGGGGTTGTTCCTCTGTTCTGGTCCTGTTAGACCTCTCAGCGGCTTTTGATACCATCGACCATGGTATCATGCTGCACCGGCTGGAAGAGTTGGGGGTGGGAGGCACCGTGTTGCGGTGGTTCTCCTCCTTTCTCTCCGACCGGTCGCAGTTTGTGTTGGCAGGGGGGCAGAGGTCGACCTCGAGGCCTCTCATTTGTGGAGTGCCGCAGGGATCGGTCCTCTCGCCCCTTCTGTTCAACATTTATGTGAAGCCGCTGGGTGAGATCATCCGTGGCTTTGGGGTGAGATACCACCAGTACGCTGATGACACCCAGCTGTACATCTCCACCCCAGGCCACCCCAACGATGCCCTTGAAGTGATGTCCCAGTGCCTGGAGGCTGTACGGGTCTGGATGGGGAGGAACAGGCTCAAGCTCAACCCTTCCAAGACTGAGTGGCTGTGGCTCCCGGCATCCCGATATAGTCAGTTGACTCCATCACTGACTATTGGGGGCGAGTCATTGGCCCCCACAGAGAGGGCTCGCAATCTGGGAGTCCTCCTGGATATGCAGCTGTCCTTGGAGGAACATCTGACGGCTGTAACCAGGGGAACCTTTTGTCAGGTTCGCCTGATTCGCCAGTTGCGGCCCTTTCTTGATCGGGATTCCCTGTGCACAGTCACTCACGCCCTCGTCACCTCTCGCCTTGACTATTGCAACGCTCTCTACATGGGGCTCCCCTTGAGGAGCACCCGGAGGCTCCAGCTGGTCCAGAACGCAGCAGCGCAGGTAGTGACGGGAGCAGCATGGGGCTCCCATGTAACACCGCTCCTGCGCGAGCTGCACTGGCTCCCAGTGGTCTTCCGGGTGCGCTTCAAGGTGTTGGTTATCACCTTTAAAGCGCTCCATGGCATAGGGCCTAGCTATCTTCGAGACCGCCTGCTGCTACCAACGACCTCCCATCGACCCGTGCGCTCCCACAGAGAGGGCCTCCTCGGGGTGCCATCAGCCAGACAATGTAGGCTGGTGACCCCCAGGGGGAGAGCCTTCTCTGTGGGGGCACCTACCCTCTGGAATCAGCTCCCCCCAGAGATAAGGAGAATCCAAGACCTCAGTGCCTTCCGTCGCGCCCTTAAAACCCATTTATTTAAACAAGCCGGGCTGGCTTAAGATGAAATTTTTAACTGTTTTTAAATGTTTTAAACGTTTTTAATTGGTAAATGAGTTTTAATTGGGCCAAATTTATATATCTTTTAATTGTTTTTAATATTTGTTCTGCATGTTTTTTTAATCTGGCTGTACACCGCCCTGAGTCCTTAGGGAGAAGGGCGGTATAGAAATCCAATATAAAATAAAAATAAAATCCAGAGAGTGGGCAGTCTGTCCTTTTAATTCTACTGCAACTTTGTACTATGGCTTTCCCTGCGGCTGTTCGGATTCCACTTTAAAAATGATAGACGATCTTATTCCATAATTAAATGTTTCTTGTCAGAGCCCCCAGAAGCTTCGCATTGAAATGCAGAAAACGTGATAAAGTAGGCGTTAAGCTTGTCAGCCTGGGAGAAAACAAAGATCAAGGTTGGCTGTCTATCATGATGGAATCCTTCAAGGGAACAAATCTATCCCCAAAAAAGATTGCAAGAGGATTACCGTTCCTAGGTGGCTCCGTGGCGAAGACGCTGAGCTTGTCGATCAGAAAAGTCGGCGGTTCGAATCCCTAGTATAGGTTTCCTTCGGGAGTGGGGTTTTTTTTTTAAATTTGATTTATATGCCGCCCTTCTCCGGAGACTCAGGGCGGCTTACAGTGCGTTAAGCAATAGCCTTCATACTTTTGTATATTTATACAAAGTCAGTTTATTGCCCCCATAATCTGGGTCCTCATTTTACCTACCTTAGAAAGGATGGAAGGCTGAGTCAACCTTGAGCCTGGCGAGATTCGAACTTGCAGTAATTGCAGGCAGCTGAATGATAATAACAGGCTATTAGTCTGCTGCGCCACCAGGCTCAGGGTTGGACTAGATGACCTCCAAAGTCCCTTCCAACCCTGTTACTGTTACTCCTCAGCATCATTTTTGTAAAAAAGCGGTGAGTTCTTTACAATGCCTTTCCTCAACTGAGGCCTTTTGGGAGGTATGGAATCATAATTCTCCTTACTCCCAACTGTGAGAATTATGGTCCTTGAAACCCAACACATCCAAAGAACCTTAGTTTGGAGAAGACTTAGCAATGAGATGGTCCGGGAAAGTGTATAGTGGAGAAACTTTGGGGAAATAAACCAAGTAGGTAGTGTTGGAAGAAAAATCCAGATCCAGTTGCAATCCGGGAATAAAATGGAGTCTGATTGGAAAGAACGTTGGTTTATTGATGAAGCAGTACCACCAGCAGCATGTGGTTCTGGGACAGCTGATGAAATGGAGTTGAGAGTGGGTGGGTTTTATACCTTCTGGATCCCTATAGGGTCCTGTAGGGGTCATAAGCAAAAGGGGAAATGCAAATCCTAGGTGTTTGTCTGAGCTACTCTTGTCAACCTTTCACTTCCCTAATTGTATTGCTTATCTGGAGTTTCTGCCGGACCCAGTCTTTTGGAATGGATTATCAAATCTTCTAAAAGCTGGCCTCCTCAGTTTATGCTTGGGGGCAGGGAAACAGGGGCTGCTTTCTGCCTCCCTTAAGATTTTTTTCCTCCATTTCTTCTTTAGGGGAAATATTCTATCCTGCCTTTTAGTCCCCGAAATATTTCATTCTAATGGGGAGGGGGGCTTTCCACAGTAGGTAGGCAGGTAGGTAGGTAGGTGGGTACATGAATGGATGGATGGATGGAATGACAGACACATAAACACACAGGCACATTTTTAAAAATATGCTCATTTGTGGTGGAATCTCCAGGTAGAAAGGAGGGAGGCGTTAAGCAGGGGGCAAGCTTAGAGTCCTTGCACTGGACTCTAGAATCCCCGAAGCATTACCTGAACTATTCCCAAATAAATGTAACCAGTCTGGTGAGATTCTGATGACATAGGTCAGTGATGGCTAACCTTTTGCCAAAAGCGTGGGAACGTGGGGGGGGTGGTCACGTCTGCACGTGCCCACACCCATAATTCAATGCCCCCCCCACGCGCATGCGTGCGTGACCCCCCGGTGCTCCCCCCCCTTTTGGCACACGAGGGCAAAGAGGTCACTAGTGGGCCCGGAAGGCCCATTTTTTTGCTCTCCCCAGGCTCCAGAGGCTTTTTTGGAGCCTGGGGAGGGTGAAAACAGCCTCCCCCCCGGAGGCCCTCTGGAGGCCAGAAACAGCCCGTTTCCTGACTTCCGGTGGGCCCAGAAGGCCCAAAAATCAGCTGGCCGGCACATGCATTTGTGCTGGAGCTGAGCTAGGGCAACGCTTGCGTGCCCACAGATATGGCTCCGTGTGTCACTTGTGGCACGCGTGCCATAGGTTCACCATCACGGACACAGGTGATTAATAATAAAGCTTCTGTTTGAGACTATTCACAAGTGTTTCTGGTTGTATGAGCCTGTCATCTTTGGCTGAACTTTTGATTCCAGCTGTACTGGAAAACTACCTTCTGTCTTGCTAGCTTGTCTCTTTCTCTTTTGGTGAAATTCTGATACATTCATCTCGTTACCAGAGAGGTACAGTGGAATAAATTGAGATAATTGCCTGCAAATGTCTTGACCTGGATTCTCTAACTGAAATTTCCTGGAGATACGATACAACATATTTTCTCGAATATCCACCCTTCCCTGAAGTTTCAAGTAGAACGTCACAGGATGCTTACTCCTGCAAAGAAATAAATGTTGGTCATCACATTATAAAAAGGATGTTGAGACTCTAGAAAGAGTGCAGAGAAGAGCAACCAAGATGATGAGGGGACTGGAGGCTAAAACATACGATGAACGGTTGCAGGAACTGGGCATGGCTAGTCTAGTGAAGAGAAGGACCAGGGGAGACACGATAGCAGTCTTCCAATATTTGAGGGGCTGCCCCAGAGAGGAGGGGGTCAAGCTATTTTCCAAAGCACCTGAAGACCAGACAAGGAATAATAGATGGAAACTGATCAAGGAGAGATTCAACCTGAAATAAGGAGGGATTTTCTGATAGTGAGAACAATCAACCCATGGAACAGAAGTTGCCTTCAGAAGTTGTGGCAGTTTCTGTCACAACTTCTTTCAAGGAAGGAAGGAAGGAAGGAAGGAAGGAAGGAAGGAAGGAAGGAAGGAAAATAGCAATAGCATTTAGACTTATATACTGCTTTACAGTGCTTTGCAGCCCTCTCTAAGCGGTTTACAGAGTCAGCATATTTCCCCCAACAATCTGGGTCCTCATTTTACCGATCTTGGAAGGATGGAAGGCTGAGTCAACCTTGAGCCTGGTGAGATTCGAACTGCCAAATTGCAGGCAGCCGGCAGACAGCAGAAGTAGCCTGCAGTACTGCACTCTCACCACTGCACCACAGTGGAATGCAGTTGATAAGCTCTTCTGGATGACCTCCTTCTGAAATTCCTCCTTCCTCCTAAGGTCAGCATGCTACCCATATTATCTTTCAAACACGGTCAGTGACTATCAACAATTTGGTTTTATCGGCTCCAACGAGTTCCTCGCTCCACTCGAGAGTCAGTTCAACCTCAAGTGGCAGCGAATGTCTTCTTACAAGGGCATTTCAAGCAGTTCGCAGTACTGGAAGAAACGTCCTTCTGGGTTCAGTCCCAAGCGGGGAGAAAGACACTAGAAACATGATGGCTGTTTAGAAAGATGGTTTTTAATGGTGGGACAGGATCACATGCCTTGAAGATGTTGGGCGAAGAAAAAAAGGGGGCAGAGATGCTGAGAGTACCTGAGTTTTATACTCTCTCTGGGCTTTTGAATTTGAGCTTGTATTCTGATTGGTTGTCAGACTCCCATGCGGCCTAGCAGCAGGGTGGATTTGATTTAAATTGAGTCGATTTAAATCATGATTTAAATCATGATTTAAATCACTAGTAAAAAGACTTGATTTAAATCAACTCGATTTAAATCATAATTTTTAAAGAGCAACTGTCATCTCTGCTACTCCTTTGACCCGCTGTTGACTCACCGATAGTCCCAGTGTTGCAGAATATACAGCCTCGTGCTACATAACTAAGCTCCATTTCATGCTGAACAAACTACATTATTTATGTATCTTAAATAGAAAACTATCTTACGATAGATTTTTACCCCAAAAGTTTTTTATTAAAATAAATTCAATAAAAATAAAAAAAATCCGATTTAAATAAAAAAAAAATCCGATTTTTTTGATTTTTTTTAAAAAAAATCATTGATTTTTATCCACCCTGCCTTGCGGGGGCAACTCTGAAGGCTGTGTTTTTGAGTCCCAGGCTTGGTTGAGCCTTGCTGGGTGATGTAATCTCCCCAGGTGCCATGTGGTGAGGTGGGTAGAGGGCTAAGCCTACCTTCGTTGGATCTTGGGTGAGGGCATTTGCCTATGAGTAGACCTAGCTATCTCTTTATCTCGTAAGTGCTGACATCTTCTGTGGGTTGTTGAAGAGGGTGGGAGCTATTAAGAGTGAGTCTGCTTCCTGCCTCTAAAAAACATGTTTCTCCATTTCTCATCCAGGGAAATATAATCTTCTGCCTTTTTAATAGTTCCTAGAATATTTCGTTTTTCTAGGAGAAGGGTGGGTGCTAACCAGTGGTGAAATCTGAACCAGTTTGCCACTGGTTCACTAGCCACGCATATGCGGTTCGTGCCAAATATGCACTGCATGTGCACGCATGCGCAGTGCACACATGTTGCATGCGTGTGCATGCACGGTACATGCCAAAAGGAGGCTTGGGAAGGTAAGTAGAACATCAAGGGGAAGGGATCAGCTGTGCTGCGTGATTTAGATTCACTAGAAAGCAGGATTTCCTGCTTTCTAGCAATTTTAAATCGCACGGCACAGCTGATTGTTGGAAATTTCGGTTCCGAGAAACCGATAGCTTTTTTTTTTTTTTACTAAGCCCGAATCGGTAGTTTTTAATCACTACCGGTTCTCCCGTACCGATGCGAACCGGTAGCATTTCACCACTGGTGCTAAATTCCTACAACAGGAAGGTTTGGAGGGATATCTCAAGGTCTATTCTCAACCGGTTGTGGTCGCGGAAGGAGGTCTTGGGGACGTCTCCACCACCCTTGACAGCCAAGGGTGTTTCCAAGGCCATCTTCTGCAATCAGAACTGGTCATCCGAGATGTGCTTTCCATCAGGGACTCGTGATAGCTCTCACATTCAACAAGGGAGGAGCTGAAGACCAGCAAACTCCGTTTTCCAGTGATGACACCAGTTCTGTGGGATCGAAATTGGAAATTAGATTATCCCCTCCACTTCTTGTTTTTTATTAGATGTGGAGAAGTCGGCAAAGACAGTCCTCTTCCAAGGAGATTAGAGGTAATGCTGCTTACTGCTTTATTCATTTGGCTCTGTTTAAATTGAATTTTTGGATTATATATTGTATATTTTGGAATGTGATGGGTTTTTTTTAATATATATATATGTGTGTGTGTGTGTGTGTGTATGTTATATATATATATGTATGTATGTATGTATGTATGTATGTATGTATGTATGTAGGTCTTTGGTTATTCGGGTTTTCTCCTGCGTAAAATTGGAAGTGTCTGAGATAGGAATAACTTTGGTTTTACAAATATTTACTAAGGAATATTATAACCAAATACAACATTTTACTCTAAAGTCATCCGTGGCAAAAGTTTTTTGGATATATTTTTATTCGTTGGCAATGCAGACCCCAGGAAGGAAATTAGAATATGGCAGCCCCTACATTTGATACAGATATACAGATAATGCAAACAAACAAACAAACAAACAAAATTTCTTCTCAGAAGCAACTGAGAAACCCGAGTTTTTTTTTTTTTTAATGGAAAATAGTTCTAAAATTTCAAACTTGGCTTATGGAAGGCCTAACTGAAGAAAGACTGCTTAAAGGGTATCATTGATTAAATTCTAGTTCAGGAGTCAGCAACCTGAGGCTCTGGAGCCGCATGTGGCTCTTTCACCCCTCTGCTGTGTGGCTCCCTGTCACTTAAAATACGTGTCACAACTGCCAATGTGTGATACCCAACGGCACACGATTTATTGAGCTTTTCAACCCCCGGTAGGCCAACCATGGATAAGTCCAAAAAAAGAAAAGTTTCAGAAGAAAACAGAACATTTAATTCAAGTACATATGCTAGTTTTGTGGCCGCTCAAGAAATAGTCAGGCACGGGAAGGGTTTTGTGGCTCCCGGTGTTTTCTTTTCTGTGGGAAACGGGTCCAAATGGCTCTTTGAGTGTTTAAGATTCTAGTTCATGAAAGCTGTTCTGAAAATTTTGCTAGGGTTTTTGATACCTCTTTGTTCTTTAAAGAAGCTTCTTTTAGCCCCCGCTTTCTTTTAGAAAAAAAAAAGAAAATAACAACTGTTTATTAAATGCTCTTTGCTGGCTTACCGCGACTGTTGCAAAAAGTAGATGTTCTTTCAGGTTTTTTTTTTAACGTCTGCATTTGTGCATGGGTGCGCGTGCCTCTGTTTTGTACAATTCTAAAGATATGCTGGAGTGGCTTACTCAGCAGTTTGCACCTCGCCAACTCTACTATAAGCATTTTTTTCCCTCTCCCCCCCCTCCACTCCCAATCTATCTGGACACAAAGCTGCACATGGTTGCAGAAATTCAGTGGGCCTTGCAGAACCCCTATTCTCTCTCTCTCTCTCTCTCTTTGGCGAGTGCCAAAACTATGTGCATTCGAAGACCGGAGAATATATCCCTTTCTAATGTTCGACTTGGCCGCTCGCAAAGACCGTTCTGGAAAGGCTTCTCCTGCGATGAAAAAATGTGCAAAAATAATTGGCAATCCACGCACAAAGATGGACATTTCCATGTCTAGAGAGAGAGAGAAAAAATAAAAATAAAATCGAGATTTCTGTTCGTGCAATTTGGCCAGGCCCAATTCTCTTTGCTAACCGTGCTTCTGCTGCACTTTGGGCCAAAGGTATACCTCTGGTTAATTTTTAGACCGTTTGCAAGATTCCTTCACGTTTATGGAGCGTGCGCTGTTTTCTGATTATGCATCCATTGCGGTGGGGGAGAGATGGATGTTTAGCATCTTCTGTCAAGGAGCACACTGTCCGAACGTATAAAGCGTGCTGGATTGCAGAAGAGCATAATGAAGGCAGGTTGGAAGGACAGGAGATGTGGCTCAAAGTCCCTTGTGTAAATGTTCGCCCGCTTTCTGGCAGGAATTGTGGCACTGTACAAGCACTATAGAAGCAGTATAGAGTTGGAAGGGACCTTGGAGGTCTTCTAGTCCAACCCCCTGCTTTGGCAGGAAATCCTACACCACGTCAGACAAATGGTTATCCAACATCTTCTTAAAAACCTCCAGTATTGAAGCATTCGCAACTTCTGGAGGCAAGTTGTTCCACTGATAGATTGTTCTAACTGTCAGGAAAATTCTCCTTAGTTCCAGGTTGCTTCTCTCCTTGATGAGTTTCCACCCATTGCTTCTTGCCCTGCCCTCAAGTGCTTTGGAGAATAGCTTGACTCCCTCTTCTTTGGGGCAGCCCCTGAGATATTGGAACATTGCTATCATGTCTCCCCTAGTCCTTCTTTTCATCAAACTAGACATACCCAGTTCCTGCAACCGTTCTTCATATGTTTTAGCCTCCAGTCCCCTAATCCTCTTTGTTGCTCTTCTCTGCACTCTTTCTAGAGTCTCCACATCTTTTTTTTACATCGTGGCGACCAAAACTGGATGCCAAATATTCCAAGTGTGGCCTTATCAAGGCATTATAAAGTGGTATTAACACTACACGTGATCTTGATTCTATCCCTCTGTTGATGCAGCCTACAACTGTGTTGGCTTTTTTGGCAGCTGCTGCACACGGCTGGCTCATATTTTACTGATTGTCCACTAGGACTCCAACATCCCTCGCAGTCCAATCCCCCCCCCAAAAATACAAGCTTTCTAACTAAACTGCAGAGTGGCAACTGAAATTTGTGCCCTTAACTGTCAGCATTCAGCGCTAGTTTGGTCTAGTGCGGGTGTCAGCAACCTGCAGCTCCGGAGCCGCATGCGGCTCTGCTGTGGCTCCCTGTCGGGTGATTCTACCACTGGCTGGCTCCATCCCTCACCCTCCCCTCCCAGTCACTCCTCGCCTGGCCTGAGAGGGTAAGGGCGACGGGGGTGGATGGAGAAGTGGCCAGGGCTACTAGGAGACAGGTTAATTTGAGGCAAAGTTTAAGGTAAAAGTAGAGGTTCCCTTCGCACATATGTGCTGGTCGTTCCTGACTTTAAGGGGCGGTGCTTGTCTCCATTTCAAAGCCGAAGAGCCAGCGCTGTCCGAAGACGTCTCCGTGGTCATGTGGCCGGCATGACTCAACACCAAAGGCGCATGGAACCCTGTTACCTTCCCACCAAAGGTGGTTCCTATTTTTCTACTTGCATTTTTTACCTGCTTTCGAACTGCTAGGTTGGCAGAAGCTGGGACAAGGAATGGGAGCTCACCCCATTATGCGGCACTAGGGATTCGAACGGCTGAACTGCTGACCTTTCGATCGACAAGCTCAGCGTCTTAGCTACTGAGCCACTGTGTCCCTTGACGCAAAGGGTAACGAGTCCCAAATCCTTTTCTGATTTCGTGTCCTCCAAATCGTTGGGATTAAAGTCAGTGAGGCGTAGGGTGAACTTTTTCACATGGGGAATGGGGGTGGAGTGGGGTGCGGTGAACTGTTCTGGAATGAGGACATTTGCACTGGAAGTGTGTGGTTCCTGTAAGATGACTGTATGTGTTACGGTAACGATGTGTGACTAGAATGTATTAATTGGGCTTAGCTGTAAGAAAGAGGGAGGTTAGTCATTGCAGAACCTATTCTCCAAAGCACCTGAGGGCAGGACAAGAAGCAATGGGTGGAAACATATCAAGGAGAGAAGCAACCTAGAACTAAGGAGAAATTTCCTGACAGTTAGAACAATTAACCAGTGGAACTGCTTGCCTCCAGAAGTTGTGAATGCTCCAACATTGGAAGTTTTTGAGAAGAGATTGGATAGCCATTTGTCTGAAATGGTATAGGGTTTCCTGCCTGAGCAGGGGGTTGGACTAGAAGACCTCCAAGGTCCCTTCCAACTCTTCTCTTCTCTTCTCTTCTCTTCTCTTCTCTTCTCTTCTCTTCTCTTCTCTTCTCTTCTCTTCTCTTCTCTTCTCCTCTCCTCTCCTCTCCTCTCCTCTCCTCTCCTCTCCTCTTCTCTTCTCTTCTCTTCTCTTCTCTTCTCCCTCTCCCTCCCTCTCCTCTCCTCTCCTCTCCTCTCCTCTCCTCTCCTCTCCTCTCCTGTTCAGTTCAGTTTAGTTCTCTTCTCTTCTCTTCTCTTCTCTTCTCTTCTCTTCTCTTCTCTTCTCTTCTCTTCTCTTCTCTTCTCTCCTCTCCTCTCCTCTCCTCTCCTCTCCTCTCCTCTCCTGTTCAGTTCAATTCTATTCTATTCTATTCTATTCTATTCTATTCTATTCTATTCTATTCTATTCTATTCTATTCTATTCTATTCTATTCTATTCTATTCCATTCCATTCCATTCCATTCCATTCCATTCCATTCCATTCCATTCCATTCTATTCTTCTACCTGGTACCATGGATGGATCCCTGGAAGAAGATCTTCAATTTAGAACAGTTTATTTAGTGATGGTTCATATTTATGACGGTTGCAATGTCCTGGGTGTTGTGTGATCCCATTTTGCGACCTTCTGACAAGCAAAGTCAATGGGGAAGCCAGATTCACTTAACAACCAGGCTACTAACTCATCAGGCGCAGAGATTCACTCAATAACAGTGGCAAGAAAAGTTCCTACAATGGGGCAAAATTCACTGAACAACTGTCTCTCGCTCAGCGGCAGATATTTTGGGCTCCGTTGTGGTCGTAGGCCGAGGACTGTCTGTAGGCGGCCTGCATCTTTAACGAGTTTCTTTTCGCCTTCCTTCCTTGCAAGAGGTAGCTGACCTCTGCTTAATCCTAGATTATGTTCTTAACCAGGAAGGGGCCCTGCTCTGCCTTGCACTTAAGATGTCGAGACTTGGCTTGTTGCAGATGGCTCCGTTCTTTTCTTGCTTTTCTTAGCACCCCAGAAACCCGGTTTCGTTCCCTCTCTTTCTGTGACCCACCACGTAAAGCCAGGAATCGGGGTTTGTATACTGTACTGCCCTTAGATCCATAAGGGTCAAGGGCAGTTTGTTGGTTTGCTTATTTGTTTTTAAAAAGACTCGTTAAATTTATTTATTTGTTTTATTATTAAAATTTATATGCCGCCCTTCTCCTGGAGGACTCGGGGCGGCTCACAACCATCACGTAGAGTAAAAACAATAACAATAACAATAAATGAAGTTTAAAAAAAGAAATACAATTAAAATGATGAGGAAGCTGTCACCTTCAGCATCCATGCTAAACAATGATGTATCATGGAGATTCCTGCCAAAGAGGAATGAGCTGGTTCCGTGATGGCGAATCTATGGCACGCGTGTCAGAGGTGGCATGCAGACCCCTCTCAGTGGGCACTCGTGCGGTCGCCAGCTGCTCTCCTGGTTTCCAGCCCGCACATGTGCGCCATCCAGCTGTTTTTTGCGGGCACCAGAAAATGACCTGAAAACGGCCTGGAAATTGACCCAAAAACCGGCCCTGAAAATGGCCAAAAAAATCAGCCATGTGTCAGCTGGTCTTTGAAGGAGAGTGCCAGAAAACAGCCTGAAAATGCCCCAAAAGCAGGCCATTTTTTGGATGATTTTCAGGCCAAAAACAGCCTAAAAACAGCCCTGAAAACGACCTAAAAACTGCCCTGAAAATGGCCCCCCAAAACAGGCATGCACAAGCTGGTTTTTGTGGGTGCTGGAATGACAGAAAACAGCCTGAAAATGGTCAAAAATCAGGCTGTTTTTCAGGCCAAAAACGGCCTGAAAAACGGCCTAAAAACAGCCTGAAAAACGGCCTAAAAACAGCCCTGAAAACGGCCTAAAAACTGCCCTGAAAATGGCCCCAAAAAACAGGCATGCACAAGCTGGTCTTTGTGGGCGCCAGAGTGCCGGAAAACAGCCTGAAAATGGTCAAAAAACAGGCCATTTTTCGGGCGATTTTCAGGCTGTTTTGTGGTGCTTCAGGGCCCGCGAAGACCAGTTAGCGCATGCCTATTTTTTGGCTGTTTTTAGACTGAAAACAGCCCGAAAAACGGCCTGAAAACAACCCCAAAATGGCCAAAAAACAGGCATGTGGCAGCTAGTCTTCGTGGGCGCCAGAGCACCCAAAAATAGCAAAAAACCAGGTCATTTTTCAGGCTGTTTTCAGGCCAAAAACGGCCAAAAAACAACCTGAAAATGAGAGCCGGTTTGGGCTCGCGGTGCCGAAAAGGATCGCCATCACTGAGCTAGCTTGTGCCTTAACCTGAACTGAGATGGAGCATCTGTCCCAGTTCCAGGAATTCCTTTCAGGTAGTAGAGTATTTGGGCCAGTCTTGGTATCTGAAATCCATCGGAGTCTCCACTTGAAGAGACTAGAAGTGTTTGAAATGTGTATTTACAGTTGGCTGTTACACATAAGTTGGGTTGACAAAATCAGAAACGAGGAGGTGAAGGCGAAACGAGGAGGCCTGGGAAAGCCAAGGGAAATCATCAAAACCATAAAAAAGTGAAAGTTAGAATATTTCGGAGATGTGATACGACACCTAGAAAAATATGGCATCCTTCACTTAATCCTCCAGGGAAAGATCGAAGGCACATAAAAGTGCCCCGGAGATACGGAATATCCCTGATCTCCGTGCTTTCCGCCGTGCCCTCAAGACACTGATGTTCCAACAGGCGGGGTTAAACATATGAACATGTGAATGATTTTTTAAAATGTTATCTAATTCTGGGTTTTATTTAATTGGCCAAACTAAGTAATAATTTTAATTAGCAATTTTATGATGTTTGTATGTCTATATTTTTCTTGGTTGTACACTGCCTTGAGTCCTACGGGAGAAAGGCGGTATAGAAATAATAATAATAATAATAATAATAATAATAATAACAACAACAACAACAACAACAATAACAATAACAATAATAACAACAATAACAATAACAATAACAATAACAATAATAATAATAATAATAATAATAATAATAATAATAATAATACGAGGTCCAGGCAGAAGAAGAACATCATGGCTTCAAAATCTGAGGGACTGGTTTGGACAAAACTCAACAGCACTTTTTGTGCGGCTGTTGATAAAAAATAGCATCGCCAACATGATCGCCAGCGTCCGATGACGGATATGGCACAAGAAGAATCGGAGTCTCCAAATCTGGCCATTTTAAGACTTGTGGACTTCAACACTTGGAATTCCTCATCCAGCTTCTGGGAGTTGAAGTCCACAAGTCGTAAAGTTGCCATGTTTGGAGACCCCTTAGCTTAGGGGGTGGTGGTGCTGGATTTCTTCGGACTACTGATGGAGCTCTTAATCCATTTTTGGCACAGAAAATGACCACAGATTGTCTTTATTCTGGGTCCTCATTGTTTCTCCAGATTTTCCAAGAAAAGACATTGTAGGTACCTGTAGATTCCAGAGCTCCTTCAAATGGTCTTCGGGAGGGCACTAATTCGGCGTCACCCTTGACAATGGCATCGATTAATGTTCTCTTTCTCTTGATTTGGGTCTTCCAAGGACACTGGTTAGAATGCAGTACTGCAGGCTACTTCTGCCGACTGCCAGCTTGCTAGCAGTTCAGCAGTCCAATTCTCACGAGCTCAAGGTTGACTCAGCTTCCATCCTTCCAAGGTCGATAAAATGAGGACCCAGACTGTTGGGGGCAAGAGGCTGACTCTGTAAACCGCTTAGAGAGGGCTGTAAACCACTGTGAAGCGGTATATAAGTCTTAAGTGCTATTGCTATCTTCCTTCCTTCCTTCCTTCCTTCCTTCCTTCCTTCCTTCCTTCCTTCCTTCCTTCCTTCCCAGTGGTTAGAATGCAGTATTGCAAGCTAACTCTGCTAACTGCCAGCAGTTTGATACTGATTGGCTCAAGGTTGACTCAGCGTTCCATCCTTCCGAGGTTGGTAAAATGAGGATCCGGATTGTTGGGGACAAATATGCTGACTCTTTAAACCACTTAGAGAGGCTGTAAAACAGTGTGAAGTGGTGTATAAATTTAAATGCTATTGTTATTGATGGGATGGTCTGATCTTCCCCTCTTCCCTTTTCTTCTTCTTCTTCTTCTTCTTCTTCTTCTTCTTCTTCTTCTTCTTCTTCTTCTTCTTCTTCTTCTCCTTCTCCTTCTCCTTCTCCTTCTCCTTCTCCTTCCCCTCCCCCTCCCCCTCCCCCTCCCCCCCTCCTCCTCCTCCTCCTCCTGCGCTCCTTTGCACATTTTTAAAATCCACAGGTCATCCCCAATTGAGCCCCAAATCGATGTCGCCAAGAGAGAAATTTCCACAGTGCGTTTTGTCCCATTTTACGACTTTCCTCGCCGCCATTGTTCCGTGAACCACCGCCGTTGTTAAATTAGTCACACGGTTGTTAAGCCAATCCAGTTTCCCCGTTGACTCTTGCTTGTGGGCAAAAAAGTGGGATCCCGGGACCCCGGGACCATACTGCAACGGTCATAAATAGGAGTCCATTGCCAAGCATCTGAATTTCTGATCACGTGGTGGTGGGTAGGCCCCAACCGTCGTTAAGTGTGAAACACGGCCGTCAGTCACTTTTTCCCCTGCACCATTGCGTTCAAACAGCTATTAAACAAATGGTTGTACTATTGCAGGTACAAACAGCTACTAAACAAATGTTCGTACTATTGCAGGGAGCATTTTTACAATTGTGAGTATCGGGATCAATTTGCAGGCTTCGCTTGTCAAATTCCGGTTTTAATTACCCAGGCAGGTGATTCATTCTTAATCACCGAAAGGTGCAATATTAATAAGAGGTATTTGAATTACAGCGAAAGCACCGAAGCCCGAGCCAAGGGTGTGAGAATGACAGATTGTGTTGCCAGGTGTCCACAAAACACTCCACCTGGCAGATGGTCGTTGCCTACAATACAGGTGCTCCTCGACTTACGACCGCAACGGAGCCCCCAGTTTGTGTCGCTAAGCGAGACATTCGTTGAGCGGGTTTTTGGCCCCCCTCCCCCTGGTTTTACGACTTTGCTGGCTGCGGTTGTGAAGCGAATGATTGCAGCTTATGACCGCAGCTGAGCCCGAAACGTCTGTCGCTAAGCGAGACAGTTAAAGGAATTTTGCCTCGTGTTTAGGACCTTTCTTGCCACGGTTATTAAGTGAAACGTTGCAGTGGATAAGTCAGTAAGCTGGTTGTGGAAGGGAACCCGGCTTCCCCGTTGACTTTGCTTCTCGGAAGATCGCACAAGAGAATCACGTGACGCCCCTCCTCCCCCCCCCGGACACGGGAATCGTCATAAATGTGAGTCAGCTACCAGGTGTCTTGAATTTGGGTCATGTGGCTATGGGGGTGCTGCAATGGTGAAAAATGGTCATAAATCACTTTTTTTCAAGGCCTCTGTAACTTGGAACAGTCACTAAATGAGCCATCGTAAGTCGAGGACCTGTAAAATATTCCTAGCTATCTTCGTGTGTGGATGTCCAAAAGTGTTAATGGCTTGTGAGTTACGCAACACAGGAAGTCCTCGACTTAACAGCAGTTCGTTTAGTGACGGCATTGAAAAAAAGTGATTTATGACCATTTTTCGCACTTAATGACCGTTGCAGCCTCCCCATGGTCACGTGAACAAAATTCGGACGCTTGGCCATTGACTCGTATTTATGACGGTTTGCGGTGTGCTGGGATCCCCTTTTGTGACCTTCCGACGAGCCAGATTCACTTAACCTAACAACCGCAGTGATTCACTTAACAACAGTGGCGAGAAAGGTCATAAAATGGGGCCAAACTCACTGAATGACTGTTTAGCTTAACAAAGCAAAGTCAATTGGGAAGTCAGATTCACTTAACCTAACAACCGCAGTGATTCACTTAACAACAGTGGCGAGAAAGGTCGTAAAATGGGGCCAAACTCACTGAATGACTGTTTAGCTTAACAAAGCAAAGTCAATTGGGAAGTCAGATTCACTTAACCTAACAACCGCAGTGATTCACTTAACAACAGTGGCAAGAAAGGTCGTAAAATGGGGCCAAACTCACTGAACGACTGTTTAGCTTAACAAAGCAAAGTCAATTGGGAAGCCAGATTCACTTAACAACTCTGTCAAGAAAGATCTTAAATGAGAAAAAAAAAAACCTCACTGAAGAACTGTCTCGCTTAGCAACGTAAATGGTCATAAGTCGAGGACTACCTGTAATAGGCTGCAAGAAATGCAGCGAGATGCATCATCCCCTCATTTTTCTAACTATTTATTATTATTTTCCTCCTTTCGGGGTGGGGGGGGGGAAAGGGGCCCCTCCTGTCTCGTTCGTAGCATATCCACGTGGCGAATTTTCTTCCTGCTGTGAAAAGCAAATTATCTTTGGCAGCTCAAGAGAGAAATACGCAAGGCGAGTATTTTCACCGTTGCTCTAAAAGAAATATCAACAAGAGTAGTTATTATTTCTCTACTTCGCCGTAGGTCCAACCCTTGCAAGGCATAACATGTTGATCAGTGGTGGGTTTCAAATTTTTTTACTACGGGTTCTGTGGGCGTGGCTTGGTGGTTGTGGCTTGGCGGGCGTAGCAGGGGAAGGATACTGTAAAATCTCCATTCCCTCCCCAATCCAGGGGAAGGATACTGCAAAATCCCCATTTCCTCCCGATCAGCTGGGACTCGGGAGGCAGAGAATAGATGGGGGCGGGGGCCAGTCAGAATTTTTACTACTGGTTCTCCGAACTACTCAAAATTTCCTCTACCGGTTCTCCAGAACCAGGGTGGATAAAAATCAATGATTTTTTTTAAAAAAATCAAAAATATCAGATTTTTTTTAATTTAAATCGGATTTTTTTTATTTAAATCGGATTTTTTTGATTTTTATCGAATTTATTTTAATAAAAAACTTTTGGGGTAAAAAATCTATCGTAAGATAGTTTTCTATTTAAGATACATAAATAATTGAGTTGATTCAGCATGAAACGGAGCTTAGTTATGTAGCATGAGGCTGTATATTCTGCAACACTGGGACTATCGGTGAGTCAACAGTGGGTCAAAGGAGTAGCAGAGATGACAGCTGCTCTTTAAAAATTATGATTTAAATCAAGTTGATTTAAATCAAGCCTTTTTACTAGTGATTTAAATCGTGATTTAAATCGTGATTTAAATCAACTCGATTTAAATCAAATCCACCCTGTCCAGAACTGCTCAGAACCTGCTGAAACCTACCTCTGATGTCGATACTTTGACACATGTCACACTTTTATTTTTATTTTTTTTTTCCTTTTCAAATCAATTAACATGTTGATGCTTCACCAATAAAATCCTCCGCGTCTACTATATTGCATCTCCAGCGTTCGGAATGATCGGAGCTGGCTGGTATTTTTGGGTTGAGATTTCAACCCATCTAAAAGGAGCTTTGAATTGACGAAAAATTTGATTCCGCAGGAAATTGAATGGAGCCGTCGGGTGGCGCGGTGGTTAGAATGCAGCGTTGCAGGCTAACTCTGCCGACGGCCGACAGTTCGATTCTCACCAGGCTCATAGTTGACTCGGCCTTCCCTCTTTCCGAGGTCGGTAAAAATGAGGACTCAGATTGTTGGGGGGGGAAAGATGCTGGCTGTGTAAACGGCTCAGAGAAGGCTGTAAAGCACTGTGAAGCGGTATATAAATCTAAGTGCTATTAGCTATTTTCCTTCCTTCCTTCCTTCCTTCCTTCCTTCCTTCCTTCCCTCCCTCCCTCCCTCCCTCCCTCCCTCCCATTTCCATCTTCCTTCCTTCCTTCCTTCCTTCCTTCCTTCCTTCCTTCCTTCCCTCCCTCCCTCCCTCCCTCCCTCCCTCCCCTCCCCTCCCAGTGGTGAGAATGCAGTATTGCAGGCAAACTCTGCCCACTGTCTGGAGTTCGATCGTGATTAGCTCACAGTTGACTCAGCCTTCCACTCTCCCCGAGGTCGGTAAAATGAGGACTCAGATTGTTGGGGGCAGTAGGCTGACTCTGTAAACCTCTTAGAGAGGACTGTAAAGCACTGTGAAGTAGTATATAAGTCTAAGGGCTATTGCCATTTTCCTTCCTTCCTTCCTTCCTTCCTTCCTTCCTTCCTTCCTTCCTTCCTTCCTTCCTTCCTTCCCTCCCTCCCTCCCTCCCTCCCTCCCTCCCTCCCAGTGGCTAGAATGCAGTACTGCAGGGCTAACTCCCTGCTCATTCCAGGAGTTCAATTCTGACCGGCTCAAGGTTGACTCAGCCTTCCATCCTTCCGAGGTCGGTAAAAATGAGGACCCAGATTGTTGGGGGCAAGAGGCTGACTCTGTAAACCATTTACAGAGGGCTGTTGAGCACTGTGAAGCGGTATATAAGTCTAAGTACTGAGTGCTATTGCTATTTTGTTAGTTGCTCCCTCCTTTCCTTGTATCCTTTGAGTCTGGTGTTTTCTATTTGAAACGGATTAATTTGAGAACTTTTGAGTTTTCATCAATCTCAAGGTTGACTCAGCCTTCCATCCTTTCGAGGTAGGTAAAATGAGGACCCGGTTTGTGGGGGCAATAAGCTGACTTTGTATATATATAAAAAAAGAACACTGCTTAGGGGGGCCCCAAAAGCCCTACTAAGCAGGTATATACAAAAAGTATGAAGGCTATTGCTTAACGCATTGTAAGCCGCCCTGAGTCTCCGGAGAAGGGCGGCATATAAATCGAACCAATAAATAAATAAATAAATAAATAAATAAATAAATAAATAAATAAATAAATAAATAATTAATTAATTAATTTCCAGATAATTAGAGGGGGCAAGTAACCTCCTTTTGAGGGAAAGAGGGGGGAGGATCCCTCGTTGCTTCTGGAATCCCTGGTGTTGAATTTAGATGGTTATGGCATCTAGATTTTTTGAAATTGCATTTAATGCAAGGAAATTTCCCCGGTTCCCTCCCTACTCCCACGGAGTCAGGAGATGGGCTAGTCATTGGTCCTTAAGGAGCCCAAAAACATTTTGTTGCTGCTGCTACAAGGGTTATGATTTTTAAGACAGCGCCTTTGTTTATTCCAAGGTTGAAAAAAGATCTAAAAAGAGGATGGGATTACCAACATTGGAGCCACTGCTGAGAAAGGTTCAACTTTGCAGTGAACAAGAGTCCCATATTTGGTCTAATGATTAAGGCGCCAGGCTAGAAAGCAAGAGATGGGGAGTTCTTGTCCTGCCTTAGCCATGAAAACCGACTGAGTGAACTTGGGCCAATCACTAGGCGACTGGGAATTCTAGTGCCACCTTAGGCAGGAAAGCCAGCTGGGTGACTTTGGACCAATCACCAGGAGACTGTGAGTTCTAGTCCCACCTTAGGCAGGAAAGCCAGCTGGGTAACTTTTGGGCCAACCACTAGGCGACTGTGAGTTAGAATTAGAATAGAATAGAATAGAATGCAGAATTAGAATAGAATGAATAGAATAGAATG